>NW_015150596.1:1368442-1385527 GCF_000732505.1 Cyprinodon variegatus
ACACCGGTTGCATAGTATACCTTTAAAAAAGGACTGAAATGTAGCTAAGTTAGCATATGATAGATACATTTAATATTGATTTAAAATTTTCGTTAAGAATTGGAAATTGGGGCTTGGTTGAAGACAAATGCATGCTAGACTTGTCACTAAACAAATCTTAAGGAGTATTTTCTTTCAACTTCACCATTACCCACCGATTGGTGTCGGCCACATAAATTCCAAATAAAATGTTTTATGTTTATAGTTGTGGCAAAATGCACAGAAGTCAACTTTTGTAAAGCACTGCAACCTTTTTCTTTGTATCCCAATAACGACAAACGTTGCAGAAAACATATTCAGTACCAAAAAAAAAAAAAAAAAATGTTATCATCCACATCCCAACGCCTCATTTAAATTCTGAAAACTCCAAAAACCAACTTTGCTTTCCTACAATTATTTTAATGTTCACACATTTTTGAATTCATCACTTGTGAGATTGAATGCAGTC
Source organism: Cyprinodon variegatus (assembly GCF_000732505.1). Taxonomy (NCBI): domain Eukaryota; kingdom Metazoa; phylum Chordata; class Actinopteri; order Cyprinodontiformes; family Cyprinodontidae; genus Cyprinodon; species Cyprinodon variegatus. The sequence continues at coordinate 1,368,930 of NW_015150596.1, forward strand.
TGTTAGCTGCTTCCTCTGGCCTGCAGGAATCCTATGAGGAAAAAAATGGCACACTGAGATGGCAGTTATCTAAACATTCACAAAGCCAGGGATTACTAAAGACACACAAACAGGATTTACATTTCTTAAAGCAATGGTGGAAGCGTGGGAAACACCACAAATGGAGTCGTGTATAAGCCGAAACACAACTTACTCTTATTATATGCTGAAAAAAAGGTCCTTATTGACTAGGATACGTGAGAAGTTAGTGTATTTCATCATTGAATTGGGAAGATAAAAAAAGCGAAGCTAAGAAATCAACAAAATATTAAAGTTTAAAAGGCACGGCATGCTGTCAAAGCACTGATCCTTGGAAAACCCATTTCAAGCCTCACTTGCTGGCCCATGTTAGGGAAATGAGAGCGTATACACAGATGGGTATGGATGGCATTTCTGCCGTAGCAAAACTAAACAACAAAAAAAAGAAATCTAGTTTATCATTTCTCTCTGCTAAAATGTTGATGAATAAAACAGCATACAATAAAAGTTGTCGTGTCAGGAAAGACATTTGAAGCAAACCATGAGTACAGAAAAAACCGGCCACTGATGAGAGGAACAATAATTCAGTTATGAGATATGGCAAACACCTACACTACAATATTTAGTCAGTATTTGTATTTGAGGCCAGCAGCAAACCACAATTTAAATAGAAATGGGACATTTTCTAAACGACTCAACATGATAGAAGGTCTAAATAGTAGACAGCAGCCCTTTTCCTACTTTGTGAACCGGTTTGCTCAACTATTAAAAAGCTCTTCCAGCCACCTTAAGTTCCTTTGATAAAAGGACCTAAGGTGAGACTCAGTTCGATTGAATTTGCAGAGCATGGCCGGACTTTGAGTAATTGTGGGGAGGGGGGGTTCAGCCGCTGTGGTTTAATGTGAAGAGAAAGCCAACACTGACCAAAAGCTTTGGATTACATCCAACTCTAGATACCTGCAAGCATCCTAGCTGGCTCGCCAAACTCCTCACTGTGTGAGTCAAGTTTTTAGGCTACTAAATCAAATGAATACACTAAATTTGTTTTTATAGATTTTTTTTTCTTCTATTACGAGAATAAAGTCGTAACATTATGAAAATAAAGTCCTAAAATTATGAGGATAAAGTCCTAAAATTACGAGAAACAAGTTGTATTTTATGAAAACTCTTTCCAAAAATGAGGAATGTCAAGAAACCTGAGTGTCAAACGTTTGTGCAGCAAAAATTTCCGTTTGTGCCGCTATCTTTTTTTTTTACAGTGTAAATATAAATTTTAAGTTGCTAACCTGTGATTACAGAATTATATAATCATAGGTTAGCAACTAATTTATATGAAATTCAGAGTTTCAGAATGAACAAATGTTCACTGACCTTTGATGGCTTCTACAAACAATTATTGATATCATTAAAATGATAGCAGTACAAAAAATTTATATATTTTCAAATATGCATTTTAAAATTTTTTATATATTTATTTAAAATATTTTATATTTAAAATTAATTTCAAAATTTTATGTTTTTGTATGGCAAAAATTTTAATTTGTACTGCTATCATTTCAATGATATTAATAGAATTATTTGACACCAATTTTGTCTAATTTGAAGAAGGTGGGCGGCTGGTTGACCTTTTGACCTTTACATTTTCATTAATATATTCAAAGCTAAAGAAGTACCAAAACCAATTTTTGCTGCACAAACCAGCACAAACGGAGCAGAGTTAATTGACACCCATTTTGTCTGATTTGACCTTTGATGACCTCTAGAAACATTTCTTTATATCTTTAAAATGGTAGCGGCACAAACGAAAATTTTTGCTGCACAAACCAGCACAAACGTTTGACACTAATTTGTCAAATTTGAAGAAGTTGGGGGGGCCAACTTCACTCAGGTTGTCAAGAATTATGTGAAGTTATAATTTGTTTCTGGTTTGACAAATAAGGAAATCTTTTAGTGGACTCAGGTTGCTGATTGGTGGAGCTGGTCTGACATCATCTGCTGGGCGGAGCTCCAAGCTTTCTTTCTGAAACGGGTTGTTAACTTTATTCTCGTAATATTACAACTTTTTTCTCTAATGTTACAACATTATTCTCAGAATTTTACAACTTTATTCTCGTAATATTACGACTTTATTCTCAAAATAATAAAAAATAAATAAATCTCTAGCCAGGCCCTAATACTCTGTCGTAAAAGGTAGCTTTTTTTGTACAATTAAATAAAAAGACCCCAATTTTATTTAATGTTTTAGCTTAAAATAAAAATAGGAATGATGAACATGATGAATTATGAGATGTTGTCGGCTGACTAAGTCACAGCTCACACAGCTCACACAGCTCTCCAGCGAGCCAGTTAGCTAGGCAACAAAAACATGCGGGAGCAGTTACCGTGTTGCCTGCTGAACTTTACCTGTTTCCCATTCACCAGAATTGTGGTGATGTGAGGAGCTATAGAGCTGGCAAACTTCTTGGTAATAGCAGCAGCATGCCGCACTGCCAGCCTGTAGTTTATTCAGATCACGTACCAGTTATTTTAATTAGTTGGAAAGTAGGGACAATGTGATTAAATGAGTTTCAGACAAAAAATAACAAATATATTTCAAACTTTTTTTTTTCTTCTCTGGAACAGATCTGTTTCATTAAACCATAAAGGCATTAAATGCTACTAAAAACATATTCAGTGGTTATGTTTTGGACACCTAAACATGATACAGTAGTTGGTGTTTCAGTGAGAATACCAGACCAAAGCTTTCTGCTTCCAGCTCGTCTGTAGATTCTCTCCAGTTCCTCCATCAGGTTCTCTGAAATCATAAATATGATCCAGTTCATAAATTATCCAGAACATATTTATTAGGAGCTAAAATAAAGGAAATCATAAAACATTAATAGCATTGAAACATTAAAACACCTAAATCCCACCTCCAGTTTTCATAGGCTGTTATGTTGTGGGTTTAGATGTTTTTCTGCTTCCAGACAAATTTATTCAAAGCAATTTAATCAACAATCTCTAGCAAAACTTTACATCATCGTCATCTTCCAGGTTTTTAGAAATGTTTGAAAGTTGCTCCTATGTTATATTGCATAAACACTTCTGAGTATAAAGAAAGCAATAGAAGAACTTTCCAGTCTGATTAATCCAGCAACAATAAAATTTAATCAAATATCTGTTGGACAGCGAGGAAAAAGTTTTTTTTATTTATAAAGTCAATGTATGTTGCTGGCTATGGAAGAGGATTAGGGCCATGAAAAAAAAAAAGTTCACTGATCTTTAAATTTTATTTCAGTTTAGTATGGTAAAAAAGTCAGAATTCTGATTTTTTTCTCAGAATTCTTACTTTAATCTGAGAATTCTGACTTTAATCTCAGAATTCTGACTTTAATCTCAGAATTCGGACTTTTTTCTCAGAATTCGGACTTTAATCTCAGAATTCTGACTTTTTTTTTATTGTCAGAATTCAGAGAAAAAAAGTCAGAATTTTGAGAAAAAAGTCCAAATTCTGACTTTAATCTAAGAATTCTGACTTTTTATTGTCAGAATTCAGTCAGACTTCTGACTTCTTTTTTTTTTTTCCAGTGGCCCTAATCCTCTTCCGTAGAAGGCTGTAGATGTGCTGAAGCGGACAGAATAGGGCCCTGAAACTGAAAGACTTCTTAGATTACTGTATAATTTCTCCCCTGTTGCTTTTCTAGACTCGGACTGACCGACTCCTTTGCAGTGAACATACCGTCTTTAGCCAGGAAGTCTGGTCCTTCTCTTCTAAGAAGGATGCTGGCAAGTTGGGCCTGACTGGCCAAGCAGCCAGAGTCCTGCAGAAAAACCCAGAGAATAAAGAAGATAAAACTGGCCTCACATGTAAAACTGATATTCATTAGGAAGAAAGATGAACAAATAATTAACTGCATTATACAATTGTTATAATAGGCAAAAGGAGAGGAGTAATCGTTAAAAAAAATGTCTCAATCATATCAGCATAGAAATACAATTATTTGATCCAAAGTTTAACATTTTATGAAGCTTTATTTGTTGCTTATTTTAAAGGGACACTAATTATCTGGGTCATTGTTCTGTTGAACCATCAGCTTACGTGAAACTTCTGCAGGATCTCATATGTGGGTTTGTTCTGCCACTCCTCCACACTGATCTCCGGCTGCTGCTCCAGGTCCGAGGCGTTGGGCGTGCTCGTCTGCCTCTTCACCTTCGAGTGCTTCGGCAGCTCCAGCTCCTCAAAGCTCTTAAACTCTGGAATCCTTTGCAAACAAAATGGACGGTAGATGTGGAAGATAGAGATGGAAAGTAGTTAGAAATCCCACATTCCAGCCTGCAGTTTATTCAGATCACGTACCAGTTATTTTAATTAGTTAGAAAGAGGGGACAATGTGATTAAATCAGTTTCAGAAAAAATATATTTCAAACTTTTTTTTTTTTTAAGACAGGATTTTTTTTAAAATAGAAATTTTCTAAATTTTGGGACAATTTCGTCTGATAAAGAGTAAATTTATATACATGTTTAAGCCAGAATGATTTGACATTTAAACATGATTTCCCTACGACTTTAACACTTAAACAAACCTATAGCCTATAGATAAAAACAAGATTTTAAGTATGGATGCAAATATCCCATCAAAAGCTTTTTGGTTTCAGATGAAACAGAGAAAAAGAAAAATAATAACCCGAGTTTTCACTTTTACTGCAATCTTGAGACCAAGAATAGAGATGAAAACAATCACATTTAACGAAGCGAGCATGAAGACGGGAGGGAAGCTCTTACTCTGCCTCATTGACGCGAAGGAAATCCAGCTGCTCCACAAATGCTCCTGATATCAGGGTCTATGAAGCAGATGGAAAAAAACACATTTACAGAAATTGTTCTGGTGATGTGACCCACCCCACCAAGAGAAATCGAAGCCATAGTGGATCCATAATGCTTTATGTGCCAGCATGAGGTTTGTCAGGTGATTCTGTAAACATGATTCTGATATAAATGCTGAGAAAAAAGAAACGAGGCCCCGCAGCAAGGTACAAACCGACATCACATCTCTATTCTTATAAAAATGCATTGCTCAAGTGACATAAAACCACGCTAGGAAAAACAGTTGGTGCTTCTCAAAAGGTGAATAAAATAATTTCCGTCCTCCTGAGGTCCAAATGTGATATTAACCATTCCAGCTGAAGTCAACTCAAAAACAAAACTAAGAGGCGCAGGAGAGGAGCAGTAGTGTTCTGCTCCCCATAACAATGAGACGATGAAGGGCAGAAGTGTTTCAAAGCCGTGAGAGTTAGCTGTGAACAGAATAGCAAATAGGCAACGGGAAGACAGAAATGCTAGAGCAAAAGAAAAAAAAGTAAAAAGGATAATTCTTTGCTGAGCATCACAAAAACACTCTGCTGGAGCCAGAAAGCTCATCAGGAGTTTGATGATAAGTTTAATTTAACAATATGGAAAGTATTTAGGAAAATATTTAGCAAATAAATAATTGTATTTTAAATTAAATGTAATTTTTAATAAATGTTGGCATCAGTAGTTTAATTATATATTCTAAAATAATTAGAGCAATGTACAACTGTATTACTCATGTTTCTCGCCAAAAACTCAATTTCCCTTTTCTTTACGTTACACTTGAACACATCATAACCTAATTGTCAATTTACTGAGCCAATCTGAACACATCATCACGCAGCATGTCTGAAACTTTATTTACTTTTCAAGCTAACTAGCTTGTATGCTGCCGATTACAACACGGATTTCACAATTACTATTTTTAACTGACCGGACAAGCTACAAAGTCTGTGCGCGCGCTAACCAGTGGTACTCTGAGTGGATGATGAAGGCGGGCCCGACTGTGGTGCGGCGGCAGCAGCAGGAGGAGGAGGAGGAGTCTTTTCAACCCGGAGACAGTGGAAGGTACTGCATTTGGCCTTTATTTGATGCACAATACTAATGTGCTTGGCCATTGAGGTTGTGTTCCCCCCTTTACAAGAGATGATTTTGCAACATAAGTTGCATTTCGCTTCTTCTTTATCTTTGAGCTTGGTAAAATGAAGCCAAACTTTAGACCTTTTCGTCCGTTCATTCATCCTCGAGTCGCGAGCGAAGTTAAGTGCCAGACTTCACTTGTTTTACTTTTAATATCTGTTTGCTTACAATTTCATTCCAAAACATTGGTGGACATGCTGCAGTGATTGGATTGATTAGATTTAAATGCTGTGACACGACTCGAGGGACACACAATTATGTTACAGGACCTCCGGGAGAAAAAAAACAAATGACCAGACTCTATAGTGGTATCGATAAGCCCAAACGTTATTGATTCTCAGGTTTTGAAAAAAGTGGAACCGGGTCCTTGATAGAACCGGGTTTCGATCCCCATCCCTACTGCTGTCACTGCAGCTGTTCACTCAATAAAGCAGATTCTAACATACCTGAAGTCTGTCGACGTGAACTTTGACCCCTCCGATGACTCCCTTCTTGAAAGAGGCCAGCATGTCCAAAACAGGATTGAAGCGGCTCCCTCTGGTTAGATGAGAAAATTGCAGTTAAAGCCCCCAATTAGACGTCCCCCTACATAGGTTGTCACCAGCAGAACAGTTTTTGTTAGTATTTGATATTTTACTTAAGTTACACTACATGTTTGTGGTGACATTAGATAGGGTACAGAAACAAGAGATTATATCTTCATACACTTATTTGTTTTCTTCCTGTTTTTTTCAATTTTTGTGTTTTATCAACTTTATTCCTTTGAAGGGTGTTTGAAGGAGTAATTCAGTACCGCTAGAGCAAACAGTTGACCTGTATGTGAGAACACTCAATGCATTTCTTGACAACGTTGCAACAATAAAACACTTCAAGATGAAAAAAAGGACCAGAGTTAAGATTTAAATATTAAAGATCCTTAGGGATCATTTCCAGCCAACTTTGTCTGGCTGATACGCTCAATAAAGACGATTATTTTGTGCCGAAGTTTCCTCACCATGCAGACATTATGACAAGTTGGTCCAATGATTGCAGCTACAGTCCAACCTTAACCAACATCCTTTCTGTCACTATCAAACGGAAGAAGGATTAAATATCTTTGCTAAACAAGAGGAACAAAGTTATTCGTATAAGCTAAAGTAGCATAGAAAATCACAATTTGTTTAAGTGGATACAAGCAGGATGCTACAACTACTCATTTTATAGGAGTTTAATTTGCAAAGGATATTTTTCTGATAGAACAATTTCACTTGGATTTAGACCAAAGTTCTGAAAGCCATTTGTATTTCATAGCTTGATGATAATCAGTAATTTTTCCTATACATGGTAGGGCTGAGCTGCTTGCAACTCAAATGATATTTGTGGCCTTTAAAGTGTTAATTGAAGCTGATCGACTCAGTTTTTGCACCTCATTATCTGTCCTCATTGGCCCAAACACACCAAACAGAAATTATCTGGGCTGTAAGGGATCTAAACAAGGGAGGTAATGTCTCTCCGTCTCCATTCGTGTATTAAGAAACTGGTGCAATGAGGCGACAGTCGTATACCCTCCCCCTCCTGCTGAGCGACTGGTAAAATTTGTGATTGTGAAAATTTGACTTCATACTTGCAGACATGCATTGAGTGGGATTTCGACCCCAAAAAGTCGAAAAATGTTTAACTTGTGTCGCTGTTGCCAATCAGTGAAGGTCGCACCGGCTGACCAGAGATAGCAGAGGGTCCTTCATACTGCAGCACCAATCCAGCTTCAACATGAAGCAAAAATATTTAAGCCATGTTTTACTTTCTGCTTTTATAAGTCACTTCACATATGCAGAAGTTTGCCCTGAACCGTTTTTCTAACTCAGGGTTCCTACAGCATAAGGCAAGTTAAATTCAAGACTTTTTAAAACTTTTTAAATGCCACTTGAAATAAAAATTTAAGACCAAATTCATATGAAACACAAGAAAAACCTGCTTGCGACAACTTAACCCAAAGGTTTATTTTAACATAAACCACTGCACTAATGTTTCAAATTTTGAAAAGCTTCCCATACAGGAAGAAAGCTAAAAACACACAAATGACAGATATATTTTAACAATTATTTAACTGAATTCACAAACTTTGTTTTAGCAGGGAACAAAACAAATCAGTTTTAAAGCCCCAACATAACCAGTGCTAAGTCTTTTTTGTGTTTTTTTGCAGCTATTTTTCTTTGTATGGTTTTCTTAGTATGTTTGATTTTGGTGATAAGTGGAGGCGTTGCAGAGACAAGGGTGGAACTAAACTGAGAAATACCGGCTGTTTCTCGGTAACTTGATTTTGTATTTCACGCTTCGCATGTGCGACTCCACTAACCTGACAATGCCAGATGGATTTGCTCCGCATATCCATCTGGAAACCTTCCGTAGAAGAAATTTTGGGAAGGGGCGAAAATACTGGTTAGCTGATTGGCCTATGTTGGTGATAGACGGGCCAAATAAACCAATCAGATCAACGAAGCATATGACGTACTAACAGAGCGACGACAAAGAGGAGCCAATTGATAGATCAAACTCTTGCCGAAACCAGTGGGGAGAAGAGCAAAAACATCTTTTCCTCTGAGAAAAGCCTCCAGAGCAGTGTTTTGCTCTTCTTTCAGTGAACAAATACTCTGTAACTCCGATAAAACTTGCTCGATAGCCACGCTAACGCTAGTTTCATCAGCTGAAGCTGCCATGTTCTTTAGACTGAACTGTCGCGCTTCTCGTTGCGTCACACCTCAACGTCAACGCTGATTGGACGTTCGTTTGGTGAACGGCTCCAAATTTTCTTTAACGGAGAGTCTCCAGACTGATCTGCGAGTGAAATCTTGAAAGCTCGCGAGATCAGGATGGTCTCACGAGGCTACGACTCCACTGCCTTAATTCCCATCGTTCCGAGCTTGAATGACTTCTTGCACTAAATCCACTGAGCCTCATGTATGTTCCCTGGTTTTAGCCATGGAGAAAACTCTTGGCTGGAGCCAATTTGCGTTACATTTACACTTGCTCATATTTTCCAGACAAAAAGTTAATGGCGCATCTCCCAAATGTCCCGGCCGCAACAAGGCTTTTATTGGTTCCGCTATCGGGACGGAACCAATAATGGCGAGCAATTATTAATTTTTTTATAAAAAAAAAAAAAAATTCAATTTTAACGTTTTATTTCTCAAAAAATATATATCACAAAAATAAATCGTAATAAAAATAATCCTATTTTTGATGTTTTAAAAATTAAGACCTACGAAAGACTGATTTAAGACATTTAATACCAATTAAGGCTTTAGTTTTATTTTGAAAAATTCAATGCCTTTTAAGACTTTTTAAGGACCCGCGGGAACCCTGTAATCAGTCATTGATGCCTTTGTTTTCCACGACCTGCTTTGGAAACGTCAGATTTCCTCCAATTTCATAACCAATTGAAGTGACCTGAAAGGACAATTCATAACCTCTGTGTTTGTTATGCCCATTAATAGATTTTTTTTAAAGCTTTGCATTTCGATAAGGGTAAATTTTATTTTATTTTTTTTTATATATACTCTAACAATCCCAGAGGGAATTTACTTCTCTGCATTTAAACCATCCCCTTGAGGAGCAGTGGGCTGCCATTGTGAGGCGCCCGGGGAGCGTTGTGAGGTTAAGGGTCTTGCTCAGGGTCTGTGGGAGTGGGGGAATCGAACTCACAATCTCAGGATTTAAAGCCCTATGCCCTAACCACTAGGCGGCCACTCCCCCCGGTAAACACACCACTGAATAGAAACTTTAAAGCCGATTGTTTAATCAGTTCCTTTCAAGAAAAGATGCGGTCGATTTCACAGTCTAAACAAAAACCGTATAAACCAGTAATCTAAAAATAAAATGCCTAAAACTTCCATATCATTCATTCAGATTTCTGTCACCTGCTGTATAGGTCATGGTCCCCTCGATGGCAGACTAATGACTATCGAGCTGCAGCTATGAACATCCACTGACTCATTTTTGGACTGGAGCGAGGCTGTTTAAACACTTGTAACGCATTTAACATATGGCTCCCTGGGTAACAGTCAATACCTCTGTAATCAGCCCACCAGCCAGGCTATAGTGATACAAATGAGACACATTATCACCCAATCAGCAGGCAAATACAGTAGCACCTTTCTGCTACAAAGATTAATGGCACACACAGAAAGGGAAAAAGGCTGGCAGCAGAGAGGGAGAAATAAATGTTAGATGAAAAACGTGAATTGGCTTCTCCAACGTTCTGGCGCAGGTTTGAGACGGTGGCAGATATAGAGATAGTGAGTGACACATAACGAGGCAGAGGATGAGAGAATGCTTTGAGAAAAATGATCACATGAAAAGAAAAACAACAGAAAAGATCTACGTTGGAGTGTGAGTGTGGATATTACTTGATGTTATCCTCGCGGATGAGAACCAGGAAGAGTGGACGTCCTTGCATCTTCCAGCACTGCTTGATGAACTGCAGGGCATTCTGCACGAACACAGAGCAACACATTCCTGCCGTAAAGCTTTCAATTTCCTTCATTTCTGTGTAACAACTGAGCGAGTGGCGTTTCTAAAGTTCGGCTTCCTCTTCTGTCAAGCTGGGTTTAAGTTGCAGAGCACCTCAGGCAGCTCAGCGTTAAAACCAAACCATGAGTTTGAAGAGGAAAGATCACAGTATGAGTTCTGAAAACACAGCTTACAGTATCCCTGGAGTCACATAAGCATGTTACCAATGAAAAGAAATATCTAACATTTGGAAAACAGATCAGAGTAAAAACCCCTTACCTGAAAACTGGAACGTGGGTATTTGTTCTTAAAATGAAGATTAGATAAGTTCTTAATTTATATATCATTACTAAATAAAGTTTTATTTTTTTTAGTTTAGTTAAGATCTCCATTTAAGTTGACTGACATCAAGAAGTAGACTACAATAATTAAATTTAAATTTGACGAACTTTTATTTCCGGGTGGATCATCAAAATAAGTGGTCCTCCTAATTGTCAATCATTCTGGTGATATGTTTACCTAAGGACGTCTTACGTGCTCGCCCCGTTAGCTAGCTTTTTCTGTGCATGCGCACTTTCAGACGTTTATCGGTTGTGAGCTACGGTTTCAGAGTCATTGAAGCTCACCTTTCTCACCGCGGTTCTTTGACAATAGCCGAGGGTCGTAAGAGAAAGAGTGACTACGAAGTGCATGAGAAGAAATTAAAGTTATAGGGAATTCATATATCTAAATGCCAAATCATTCTGGCTAAAACATGTACATAATAGTACTCTTAATCAGACGAAATTGTCCGAAAAAATAGAAAATTTCTATTCTAAAAAATCCTGTCTTGAAATCTGTGTTTTTTTCCGTCATCTTCTGCAGGCCAGTTAGTTCTACGTCAGCCTGAACACCTAAATTCGGCCAATCATATATCAACGGTCATCTGTAAATCAAATTTTTTCAGTCATAGCATCTTGATTCATATGTCGCAGTTAATATACGCAATGGTTGAAATAAATGAGAATCCTTTCCTTTCCCATTGAGTTGCGTCCCAGTGTTCACGGGGATGGACGTCTGTGTCTTCGGCAGGCGTAGAGCTAACAGAACTGGCAGCGTTGCGATGCAAGGGCTCAAAAATGTACGGCTGGAAGCCTTCTACACCAAACCAAACTTCTGCCGCCTTGGAGTCCTCTTCCACAACATCTTCGTCCCCGCTTTCCTCCTCTAAATAAAAAATGGATGACGGAGGAGACTCATCCACGACCTCCGACACTAAACTCTCCTCCTCTTGCATGTTTCCTCTGTCCATAGCGTTCCTTCACAGTGTCGTTTCTAAGTGACCAATTTAGTGCTACTTGGTCCCAATGGAATTTCCCATTGGGAACCTACTAGCACTAAGTTGCTAACTGGTTAGCAAGATGCTTCCGAGAAACCGGCCACAACCAAACTTGCTTGTGAACCTTCCGCATCAACAATCCCTTCCTCTTGATAATTGACCAACCACATTCACTTTATTCACTCGGTAACGTTAGGCACTACTCGGGAGTTTTCGCAAATGCAACAGTCAGAACAGTCGCTTCCCTACAACTTTAAAGACCTCAGAACAGGCAGATATTTTTTTATGTTCTCATACGGAGCATATAAGTGTCGTATGTTCTTGACTACAAGCCGCTACTTTTCCCCCACGCTTTGAACTATGCAGCTTATAACAAAGTGAGGCTTCTCTGTGGATTTTTCTTAACCACCAGGGGGGTTGGAAATGAAATAATAAAGGGGCTAATTTTCATTTAGCACAAGAACATGCTTGCAGCAGACACGACCGAGAACATATGTCCCAAATTCACACATTTTGCCATTTATTTGCCGCATTAAAGCTGCCGAACCAATGAACAGACTGGGCTCAACCCCTTCAGAGCTGAAATAAAGAGCGGACAACGCCACATCTTTCATTAAAAGCTCTTACTGCTGCGAGCCAACAAGCTAACGGGAGCTAGCATTCTTCTTCATCCCTATTCCAGGGGCTATATGTAAAGCTCCCCCTAGAGGTTTAGTTGGAGACAGTTTTGTAGATATCAGCGGCTTATAGCCCGGTGTGGCTTATATATGTACATTTCTAGTTTTTTTATTTATTTATTTTTTTAGTGGACTAGCTTACAGTGAGGTGCTCTCTATGGTCCAGAAAGTACAATAATAAATATATTCAAACCCTGAAAAGACTATTGTTATCAGTATCTCTGAAGATAGCAACCTTCTTTCTCCATTTCTTTCTCTTTCTCCTTTCCGAACCAGACAAGGTGAATGTATTTCAACCATAGAAGCTTTTACACATAAATGAAATCTGACATTGACTCACCTTAATGTCATCAATTAGAAGCATTACATCCTGAGACAAGTAGAAGTCACTTAGATCAAACACTATTGGGTAGCACACCACCGTCTTTCCCAGGATACGATAAATCTAAGAGACAGACACACACAAACACACACAGTTGCATTTGAAGATTGATGACCAATAAGTAGCTCCAAATGTATCATTGTGGGCAGCGTAGAAAACGAGCCATCAGTCCTTGAACTGAGGGAGGAGGCGACATGCAAAAGACACAAAACTACTTCTGATAAGTTACAAATAATAGTTCATCGTACATACACACAGCTGGTAGAGAAAGGATGATGAGGATTATGTCCTCTGGCATCCTGCCTTCTTCCCCATAAATGTCCCATTATAATGTTGTCTTAGCAATGTGTTTGGAGCCATAAAGCAGTTGTTCGCTAATAGCTTTGTTACACTGAGTTTATCGAACGGTACAACTTATCCTAATGTTGACCTTCATTTAGCAGACACTGCAAAAAAAAACAAAAAAAAAAACACCTGAGGTAGTTGTGTTATACAACAGAATCGTAACATTAAGAGGATAAAATCTTAAAATTACGAGAATAGAGTCTTAACATTACGAGAATAATGCGCAAAAAATACGAGAATAAAGTTGTAAAATTACGAGAATAAAGTCTTAACATTACGAGAATAAAGCGCAAAAAATACGACAATAAAGTTGTAAAATTACAAGATTAAAGTCGGAAAAGTACGAGAATAATGTCGTAATATTATGAGAAAAAAGTCACAAGGAGCATAGTCATAAAATTTCGAGAATAAAGTTGTAACATTAAAAGAATAAAGCCGCAAAATTACGAGAATAAAGTTGTAAAATTACGAGAATAAAGTCGTAACATTGGGAGAATAAAGTCGTAATATTACGAGAAAAAGTCACAACGAGCATAGTCTTAAAATTTCGAGAATAAAATTACGAGAATAAAGTCATAATATTCTTTTAACTTTATGTCTTTATTCTCGTAATGTTACAACTTTATTCTCGAAATAGAAGAAAAAAAAATCTCTAGCCTGGCCCTAATACTCCGTCGTAGTGTTAAAACGTATTAGGAGTTACATTTAAAATAGGATATGTAAAGTATGTAAATCTAAAGATCTATATCATATCTGTGTAAGTAATTCCATGTGGTGTGGACTGGGAAAAAAAAAACTTGAATGTTTTCGTGAAATCTTACAAATGAATTTCTTTCAGGAAATTTCTTTACCAACTTTAACCAGAGACTAAATTCCCGCACTTTCTTCCTTTCTCAGGATCACTCAGATTGGATTTGTAGCATCACTAAACAATAATCTGCAAGATAATAACATGGATTCATAGTGAAGCAAAAAACTACTCATCCCACTGGTGGAAATAGTTTCATTTTTATTTAACAGAATGTTTCTAACACTTCTCTCAACAGAGAGTAAAACAATTTCAAAGGTGAATTGTTTTTTTATATTGAGATTATGATTTATACTGCATCAGAAACCAGCATATTAACAAGCATTTACAGTCTCTTCGGTAATTAGTGAAACATCTTTGTTGAATTTTGAGAAATCATAAAATAATTATATTTGCTGACCTCTTTTTTTGCATTTCTCTACCAGCCTTTAAAAATGAATCTCAATTAACTGTTAAATAATGAGCAAGACCAAGAAAGGTCGGAAGCCCTTTGTGTCATCACCCTAATCTTAATATGGCTCCACAGGTTCTCTCTCAATTTAACATTCAGATTCCCACTGGCCCATTTACAAACGCTCTGTTTACTTGTGGATGGATAAAATTAAGGGATTATTTCAAACCTTAACCTTCTATATCTTTGAATAATTTTGGACTCCACTACTTCAGGCTTTGACTAGGCCAGTTTGATATAAAATACATAACAAAAAACTAAACAATGCCAAAGTAGCCTTAGCGGCATCTTGTCCTGGTGGATGTGGAACCACAGCTTTACCGAGCAGTATCTCCCCTCATTTTGAAGAAAAATGTCCCCACAGCCTGATGCTGCAACCACCATGTTTCCCTATCAATATCACCTTTTTTGGAAGCTAAAAAAAAAAAAAAAAAAAAAAAAAGAAACAGTTCCATCTTTGTTTTCTCTTCACAGTTATGCACTACTTCATGTCAGTCTGACTTTATCAGTTCAAAATGGACGGATAATTAAAAAAACAAACAAAACAGTAAATGTGTTCAATGTGCGCCACTGATGTTTGTAACATGCATATCTCATCATGTAGCAGTATGACAGCAGGTGGAATAATAAGATGTAGATTATCAACCCAATATGAAAGACTATCAGTGATTCCATCTGTATATTTAACACAATATTAGCTGTAGTATACTTAGTGGTTTTTGCTCCATACTCTGAGAATTGTATTTAGATAAATATGTGCTGCATGCATCAACGATTCCCTCTGACCTATGCAGCAAACTACTAAAGCACACATCTGTGTGCGTGTTTGTGTGTAGCTATTTGTTTAACAATGGTATAGGGAATGTCATGGGGACCTATGTCTTCATGGGGACCAAAATCCTAGTCCCCATATGGTAAAGTTTTGTTTTTTAAGTTAGGGTTAGGTATGTGCTGGTAATAGTTAGGGTAAGGTCTGGGTTAGGCCATGTGAAATGAATGTAAGTCAATGAAATGTCCCCATAAGTAATGAAAACACAACTGGGTTTGTGTGTGCATGTAGGGGGGTTTTAAACTCGATACCTTGCAGGTCCCGATGCAGCCCACTGGCCTATCTGGACGCCCACTCAAACCCAGCTTCTTGTTGACGGCTAGAAACCGGTATGCCTGTAGAAACAGAAATACCACATGAGTGTGCACAGCATTTCAAGCATCCTCTCGGCGACCTTTCTGTTCACAGAGAAAACATTGTACAGCTCCCCCTTCCATACAGATCCCTGTGATTGTATCTTTGAAAATGAAAATACCATATTTGATTGGAAATGTCATACGGCGGTATTTCATTCCACAAGGCACTGAAAGCATGAGCCGAATATCCCTCTGTCCTACCGAGACATTTTATGATCCTGCCAATCATACCCTGAAATACTGTCCACATGATAGAAAGCAGCAATGGATATTCAAGCTATGAGATGCAGCAGAGATTAATAAATGCTGCCATCAGCAGCAGACGTAGTGGACAAGGGTACACCCATGATATCAGTAGTGCAATGATGCACAGAGCATTCAGTTTTTTTGTTTTTTTTACAGTTTTCTGTCTGGCAATGTGGCAATAAGAATAATTGTCTTGATACCAAAAAGAGCCCAACAGATTTTACCTTTACAAGTGCAGCAGTGCTCTGTTTGATTTATGAATATAAATTGCTTTATTATTCATGATAGGAATTTTACAGATTATATGGACACTGCAATGGTAGAGTAGAACAGGAAAGGAAAAACAAGAAAAAAGAAAATGAATGAAAGAGAGAGGAGATAAAAGGAAGATCATGATCAAACATATTCAGTCTGCTTTATTACCTGCAAAGAGATGTAAAAAGAAAAACACAACCAGCGGATATAGTATAAGAGATACAATAAAGTAGCACCTAGATACCATTGCTGAAGTATATTTAGTATTATTTAACCTGACATGTACACTGCGATAGCTGAAGATAAGAATATGGGCTTTCTGTATGGAAGTGAATCTCTAAATACCTGGAACCAAGCACCTGTAGTTGTTTGTGAAAGTGCTCTTGTGAATTTAAAGATTATCCAACGGAAAAATGCTCAATAGTGGTTGTGAAGAGCCAAAGACCCGCCCCCCACA
>NW_015150596.1:1388271-1389309 GCF_000732505.1 Cyprinodon variegatus
CAGGGCTGGAAGGCTGCCATTTTTGATGTGCTGCTTGAGCTGAAATAGAACCGTCCGCTCGCTTGCTGTTCCTCAAGGTGGCTCCACCAGCACAGGATGGATCATCAGAGTGGCAAATATGATAAAGACAAGGAGCCGTAGCGGGAAACGGCGATACAGGGCGCGAAGCAATAAAAATATCATTACAGTAACCTAGTTTATCACGGGGGTTACATTCCTAAAAGAACCCGCGATAGGTGAAATCCGTGAAGTAGAAACCTTTATTTTTTTAAAGTTATTATACAATGAAATGCTCCATACAACATTGAAATCAAGGAACAAAAACTTTTTTCAGGCCCAAGCATTTGTTAAACAAATAAAAGTAGCCTACGTTATAGACGTTGTCATTGTCGGATTGGAATGGGAGAAAATGAAAAATGATTATGAAAAAAAATACAAACTACAGTAGGACAAATAATGACTGATGTGTACAGTACAGTATTTCACTGCTGTTTGACGGAGCCGCTGCATCCTGATTGCTCTGTGGCGTTTTCTTCTAAAGCCTGCGGTGCAGGTGTGTTTTTTGGAGAGAAGAACATAGTTATCGGTAGTTGTTGTCGCTCTTTTTTCTTCTGGGCCAGAGGATCCTTATAAACGTACATGCCACCATTTATTATGTTCAACAATAAAGTTTAAAAATGCATGATGCAAATCCGTGAAGCAGCGAGACCGTGAGAAGTGAACCGCGTTATAGCGAGGCTTCACTGTACATATTTCGCAAAGGTTTTTCTTTATATTTTAAAAAAAATGTAACTTAATTTGTAATTCTTAATATTTTCGGAAGTAACTGTAACTGAATTACATATTTTCTCATTGTTACTGTAACGAATTACAGTTACTAGAGAAGCTTGAGAAATACCAAACTGGGAGAGTGGCTACAGCAGATACCAGGTAAAACATCTGAGGTCTCTGTCCAGAAGAGGGTACATTCCACCCCCGATGGGTTACAAAATAGTTATGGGATCAGAGATTGCATTAATGGCTGAAGACTAAATTTGA
>NW_015150597.1:0-53700 GCF_000732505.1 Cyprinodon variegatus
ACAAGGAGAGTATTTGTGGCAGACTGAACAAAGAGAGGACTAACGAGCTGAATGGGAGCAGGTGTGAATAGAGGAGTCTAGAAAGGAGCTAGGCAGAAGGAGACAATGCAAGAAGGCAACAAATAAAAAAAAGGGAGCTGAAATAAAACCAGAAAACACAAGAAAATAAAATTGGAAAACATGGAGCAAAGTAAAACTGAATACTCAAAAGAAAAGAAAACAAAACATAACGTAACATAGTGGAAGTGAACAACAAGAAAGTTTCCCAGTGATTACGCAACATAGTGGAAGCGAATCACTAGACGAAGACAAAGACTGCTTTTGCATCCACAGCTTCATTTTGTCTTTGATAATGATCTTCATCATTAGGTGTATTGAGTCAGCAAAAGGTGATGGTGAAAAAAAAATCAAAGATATGGCCTCTGCCCAGGGCTGCAGATCAACAAGGGGCGCCACTTAACTCAGGAACACTCATTTTCATTTGTATCTCCTGTCGTAGTGCAAAATGGTTCCATTATATCTGCATATTAGTGAAAAATGTCCCAGTGATATATACTTTCCACCTTTAACTTAACGTTTACTGTTTGCCACAACCAGTCAAGGCTCAATATGCAATAGAACGTGATCTAGACATGAAAGCTTCTGCTTTAGGGTTTATTGTATTCGACACGCTCTTCTGGGACGGCAGTGGCTACAGTCTGTGTTTACTGGGCCACCCGGCCAGCTACCATATGAACTCACCAGCCTCCATTTACCCTCTGAATGCACCAGGCAAAGTTGGATAGCAGAAGCCATGAAGTTAAAGATGTATAGAAGTAAATGGGGTTAGTTTTCAGTTGATGCTAAAGACTGTGTTGACATGGATGATGATGGAGAGGAACAAGGATAAAGGTATATCACAATATACTGCCGGTTTCACTATATGTTTGTATTGAATCAGAGCATGGTTTCCATTTGTAATCTGTGCATAGAATCCAAACACTTAGAAGAAAGGCAAAGAAGTTGAGATTACAGTGAAGGAATCATTAAGGCGCCAAATTTCTTAGGAATTGGGGTGAAGTTAAAGTCTGCTGCATTATAAGGTGGGTTTTTAAAAGAGAAAAAGAACCATTGGAACACGTTTAGAACAAATATAAATGATGTGCTCCGATTGGTGAGTCTAATGAGCAGGATTGAGGCAGACCACAGGATGCCTGTAAGCGCTGCATAAACAGAGAGCATGTGTGTTAGTGAACCTAACCAGACTGGCGCAGGCCCCACTGTGTGCATAAATATGTACGTATATGGGATGCATGTGTGACAGTGTTTGTTTAAAACCACAATACAGCACATGCAAGCAGCTGCGCGGGCCAGTGTGGTCAGCGCTAACCTCCGCTTCATCCAGGCTTCGTTTACCGTCATGTTTCCCGTCTCTGGGGTGGGAGGGGGTCTGTCTCTGGCCGCTTACATTTGTTCTGTTTGTATTAATTAACCATCTCCCACTGGAGTGCTGCAGTTGCAAAGGGCCTTATGTTTGTGTGCAACATTTAAAGGTGATGAATAAAAGCTCTAAGCCTTTAGCAAAAACGGTGATGAGGACAAGTAGCACAAATGATCTAAGCCAGCTTTAATGGCTTTATCTAATGCTTCATGTTTAAACATCAGCATTGTGTAATGGCCTTAAGATGTTATATAGTATTATTCATTAATATTTTAAATGGGGGACTATAAAGTGATAATGTGCTGTTAGTAAAATGGTCTCAGGAGCATGAAAAGTTTATCTCAAATCATAAAAGATAACAGCGAGCGACGCTTGTTTGTAAGTCAAACTTGGAAATATTTAGATTAAGGTTTGACCTGCAAGAGGTGGCTCATTTTCAGATGTTTGCAAAGGTAGATAAAACTGGTGGATATGAGGATTTTAAATGTAAGCTGTCAAGATTAGAGATGCACCTTACTGCAGGGTAGTGTGGCACCATTTTTACAAAACGTTCAGAATTGCACACTGGAAGTTTGTTGATTCAGCCAAATATTAAAATCTTTTTTCGTGAAGTTCTTTTGTTTTATAACCTTAGACAATTAAACATTTTGTTTGGAAGCATATTTTAAAGCTATTTTACTTATAGGAGCCTATAATATAAATCTTTGAACGCTTTTCTTTTTTTTACCCATCTATATTTTTGCCAACACTTTCCTGTTAAATGTAAAACAAAAGTTAACACTAGAAGTTTTGGAGGACTCCTAACCCTCTGGAGTAGATAACTGATTAAATACCTTCGGTTTATCCCCTCCCTCCAGGACTTAACCTGATCATAACATTGGTGGAATGGAAAATTAAACCTAGGGTTAGTGGATTCAACATGACTTCATTAAACTCCTGTTTGGACTACTTTCTGTTTCGGGACCAACTCCTACTTCTGACCTCTGGATTGATTGTAAAAATGGCAGTGCCTTGCCCCTAAAGTGAGGTACTCTTGCAAAAGTAATGAAGTATTCAATCTTAAGACGATGTTTCCCTGCTAATAGAATTATTGTGAAATTTGGTTTTGATGAGTCTTAGGTAAAATAAGCACGAACCTTACTCTAGCTGCTTGTTTAAATAATGGTAGACATCCCCTTTTATTTTCCATCCTTCTCTACATGCCACCTCTGTCTCCATCAGCACTTGTTTGCTGGGTGGGACTTGGTAAAGCGTGCAGTGCCAGGGAAATATTAACTGCTTTCCTCAGGGGAAACCTGAGCCATGTCCTGATTATTTAAAATTTCAAAGGATTTTTTTTTTTTTTTTTTTGTGACTGGAAAGATGAAACAACAAAAGAATTGGAAGGGATTCCATCCAGACCAAGATCCCAGACTCTGCCTTAAAGTTTGGGTCTTGTATCAATTAGAAATGCCGTGTCGTTGCTTGTCCAAGAATCTCTTTTGGCTTCTGATGCATTGCTTCCTGCAGCTCTTCTGTCTGTTCCTCTCTGAGCCAGGCCTTGATTTCATTTGCCAAGAAAGAAGTTTCTTGAGGGTGGAGGGATGTTTAAAAAGAAAAATTAGAATGCATGGTGCTAGTTTTCCCCCATTTATTCTTTTCCCTCCTCTCCCTCCCACACTCACAATCCCTTTGGTCATAGCTCCTGGCTTTTCTCCGGACTAACCCTTTTTGCAGACCTGTCACTCACTGCTCGGGGAAAATCCGACTTTCTCTTCAGCCGGGGGATCAAAGCTCAGCCCAGCCGACACACGAGAAGTCACATTCTTGGGCTTTCTGCTGATCCGTGGAGACCTGCCTCGCCGCCTGGCTGTAGAAAAATGTCCCACTCTTTATCGTTTGTCTCACATTTTTTCCCTGTACTCCCTTACCTTTTCCTTTTTATGTCTGCATGTAAATCATGAGTCATGCACAAACTGGCACACCTCAGTGGTTTTATCCGTTTATGTGTGTTTGAGTCCAATAAAGGATTATTCCCAATAGAATCACGCTCTGAGAGGACAGGGATGAACTCAACTTACCTTGATCGCTTCAGTGAGGGAGGGAGGGGAACTTTGTGGCCTGTGGGAAGGGTGAAATTGCAGGGAAATATTGAATATCTCTGTTAAGTCTGATTTAATGGAAGAAATGATGAATACAATGCATTTAATCCATGAGGGAGAGTTCGACTCCACTGTTCTGGCTCCACAGACTCACTTATGTCCATAACTGATGACATTTATTAAAGAGTAGGAGAGGGTGAGTCGGGTTTCCAGGAAGGACGTTGGAGCAAGTGGTGTTTCTCCTTTTAAAAGAAAGCTGGAGATATCATTTTGTCTCTGAAGAGTTTCGGTTTCATTTACTTGCATTTCTTTGTATTCTTAACATTTCTTCCTAGAAATTGTATTCCCCACTGGCTCATTGTTTTAACATCAATGTGTGAAGCAACCTTTAAAGTTTTTCCAAAGAAAAAGAAAGATGGATGAAACGTGGATACCAAGAACAGATTCTCTACATCGTTGCAGTTTTCCCCAAGCAGCTTTCCCTCAACTCTTCTTAAAAAAGACGTAAAAAAAACCTTCATACTAATATAAATATACTCTCAAGTAACGATCTCAGAAAATTAGGAAGTTATTATGGGACTTAAATCTTCCAGTCTACATCCCAACAAACAGCTTTGGTCAGCGTCCCCAATGCCAAAGTTGGTGCCAGGGAGGCTTTAAGGTAAACATGGTCCTTGTATACCCCAAACATTGCGTATCAAAAGTATTTGTCTCTCTAATCGTTCAGTTAGACAGACTTTATGACAATGTCACAATGAAGTACTGTTTTGGATTAAGCGTGGCTATGTTGGGTAGCTCAGCTTAGCCTTAGAGATGGAATGAGGAGCTCCATGTTCCACTGGCTGAAGACAAGCTGCTGCTGTTCTGATTTAAGGGAGTCAGTCAGGGTGGTTCGTTGATCAGGATTTCTCCTGGTTGCTTCAATCTGGAGGTAATTCCCACTGGGACAGACCTTAAAGGCCCTTTGCCTTTGCCGATTCTCCAGTAGTGCGATAATTTTTCGATCAGGCCAACTTTTAGCCTCATCCTGCGTTGTGTAGGGATGACGGGGGGCAATCAGTCTCTCCCGACCACCTTCGAACAGCAATTGTGAGTGTCGGGAGAAGATCAAACATGTCTGAAATTCAGCCGGCCATCGTATGGTCGCATGAGAGCATCAGGCCACAAAGTGTGAGAACATGCATCATGAGCAGTGAACTTTTAAACCCTGTTGTTTCATTGTACAGTTTGAGCTGTAGCTGTGTGCAACAATGGAAAATATTGCTCAGTGTATGCCTGGCTTTACTGAGTTGGATGGACCACCTATCTACCTAAAGGTATGGATTATATTGAAAAGGATGGCTTAATTTTCTCACTTATCTGCTGCATCTCAATCTTGCAGACTTATGCTTCAAGAATTAGCTGTTTTTAAATCGAGTTTGTCATTTGAACCACAGTTGGTGGCCTCCTGATGTTGATGGTAAAAAGTGGGACATATATCGGTTCCTTCTCAACCTAAGTATATGTCAGTGCTTTGGTGATAAAGTTTCTGGTTAGCTGAGTATCGCTTTTTATTGAATGAAACGATTTAAGTTCCTTGATCCGTAAGCCGCAGGGAGATGTCTCTCTTTCTCTCCCTTCTGTTTTTTAATCTTATTTCTCTCATCCACAGCATGACATCCAGAAATAGACCTGGACAAAATGCTCTGCTTGCTAACTGCATGCGTCAGAGAGAGATGGGAGCAGGAAAAACAGAGATAGTAGAGGAGAGAATGATAGAGGGAGAGGCGGCGGGAGACGCTAAGGAGAGTTAAATGAAGGACAAGCAGAACAGAATGAACATGACCCATCATGATGCACTCAAGAACTTCAACAACAGCCCATTAAGCTCATCAGACGCAAACCTTTACTGCTGTAAAATAAAGAGAAAAGGCAATGTTCTTAACTCTGTCGGAATTTAATGTCCATCTGCTGCAATAGTGTGAGAAAAACAAGGGTGCGGGTTGATGTATCGCTGTTGTGAAAGCACAGGAGGTAATGTTTTCTTGAAAAAAGGTTATTTTATACTGGATAAAGACATCACCAAGACAGATTCCCCCCCAGTATTATACGCTTTTCAGCATGCATAAAACTCCATGGCACAGTTGTTTGTTACATTTTTTGTGTGGTGTCTTCAAGGGTACAGAGTAAGACGCCAAGGATCTGACATATCTGTAAACCGGATACACCAACACAGACTGGTCATATAGATTTTGACAGTTTTTATATCTATCTAGGCTTTGGCCAGATTGCCAACTAACAGCGATATCCAGGACTCTATCATAACAGCTGGATGCCTTGTGTTTAGCTGTTGCTCTGGCTTTAAATATTAGCATCTACATTAAGGGATCCTTATTTATTGATAAGAGTTGATTATTTTGAGATTTATGTTAGAAATTTAATTTCCAGTGTCTATCATTTTAAATTAATAGATTTAAAAGTTTTCCCACCTGAGTAGACAGGCCAGGTCGATGTAATTTTGCAATCTAATATAGATAAGATCAGTATCATCCTTAAATTAGATTAAAACGCTCTGACTCTGCTGTTCATCTCCTGCAGTAAAGTGTCTCATTCCAGATAAACAGTATTTGTGTTTATATAACCTCTCCAATAACTAAACGTTCAACAGACAGCACTGCTGCAGAGTTGAGATAGACCTGTTCTTAGACATCCTGCTTGAAATTGAGATTATCCTCAATCTGTATTTAGAACAACAGCGTAAAATCAATCCCCTTTTCCTGAGTCTCGATTTTAAAAGCCTCGTATTTTCTATGAAGTAAAGAAACAAACAAACAAAAGAAATCTGAAAGTGTGGCTGTCTGTTACCAACATAGAGCCGATGCAGCAGACGGGGTAAAGTGAAGCTCCCTAAAGCACAGCCCCAAGAAATGTTTGTGGGGTTTTAGAGCTGTAAATAAATCAGCTATGCTTATGGGTTTCCCTTTAATTCTCTTTCACTTCACCATACTTTAAACGGGGCAAATGATTGCCATGGGACATTTCCTCTGTGACAGGTCAGCTCCAGACTGGATCCCTAAGACTCCCTTTCCTTATTTTTGATTATTGCATGTACAATCTTAGTATTATTTTAACTGCATATGTTTGTTCTCGCGTGGAGATTTGCTCAGCAGGGTGAGAAGGGGGTGTGCGTCATAACACGCGTTCCCCCCTTACCGCTATGACTGTCTGTGTGTGTGTGTGTGTGTGGCGTGAAAGCCGGGGCAGAGAGGCCATATGGTATGCTCAGCGGCCGATCCGTTCCAGCAGCTCCTCAGGAAGAACAGAAAGTGAGAGGCTTCACGTTCAGGAAGGCGGCCAGAGAGCATTCCCTCGGAGCCTCATTAGGGAATCTGGCAGCAAAGAGGCGGAGGAGGTGCAAAGAGGAGGCGATAAAGGCAGGTGTTGGAAGCTGGGGGGAGAATGTATAGGTATGTGTTGTTTAAAACAAAGGAGGAGGGGTGGGGAAAAGTGATATCTCAGGATAATCATGCAACAGTAAAACTCTGGGATTTGAAGGAATCGAAGGAAACAGAGCAAAATAACCCCTCTAGGCATTTCTTATGTTTCCTTCTCTTTTTCCTGCATTCTGGTCCTATTATGATTTTTTTCTTCTTTATTATTTTGTGACAAATAGCCCGACACAAATCCCTGATGGTTGTTTTAACATCTTGCAAGAAGCATGATGCACCTCCCCAACGGGCCAGGGAACGTTTGATCAAACATATAGCCTTAAACTATCCTTCTTTACGATGGATGGATGGATGGATGGATGGATGGATGGATGGATGGATGGATGGATGGATGGATGGATGGATGGATGGATGGATGGAAAAAGGGGTGATGGGTGATATTTATATAACCTTAGGAAGTAGTGCAGTGATGTTGGGTTTTAGAGGAGATGGTGACTCCATGTGGGCTTGGTGCTGATTAAAGGTTTGAAGTGGTTTAAATGTACAAATCCTCTCCAGAAGTTTACAACAAGTGAACCTTGTGTTTTTCCACTTTACATTTTATCATGGGTTTATACGGTTATCTCTCACAACATTTGAGTTAAACTGAGGCATACCTGTGGATTTGCTTTCCATCAGAAGCTCCCACACACAGGCTGAAGTGCCGCTCTGAAAGGAAGAAGCCATCACTTTAAATTCAATCTAAGAAAAAAAAAAATCTGATCAGATTAAAGCTTGATAATGCTTTCAGAGAACAGGCAATTGTGCTGCACCTCACCAAATAGATGGCATCCAGAGGTCAAAACATTGTGTTGAAATATTGAGACAACCTTTAAGGCATCAGCCTCAATGTAGGAACTCAGTGCAAAATTATTTTCCTAAACGGGCAAAGAAAACATCACCAATTCATTACCAAGGGGGTGGCTTAAAGAGGGTTAGGGGCTTTAATAATCACATGTAGAGTAATATCAAACCATAAATGATGAGCAGTGGTGACATAATGTTAAACATCACAGGGAAACATGCATAGCCAGGCTCTCTGAGCAACATGGGGGAAAACACATAAAGGGATTTTAAGCTGTAATTTAATATATTGCTTAGTTACACAACAAACAGAACTAGAAGTTTCCCCTTGGGGAGCTGTAATGAGCCACCACTTCCTGTTTAGCTGTTATCTGCTTGATAAAACATCTCACTCTGAATGTTTGAACCCTTATCTGCTACTAAGTAGGAGGAAATTGGTCATTATATATTTTTTTCTCAGTTAAATAAAGAAATATCGCAGGCTTCAAGATAGCAGGGTTCCACCATGATGCATGGGAAAAAGTCAGAGTTCAATTATAATTCTTTATACTGGTTAAAATGTGTTACATTAATTCAATACATCTGTTTATAGGAAGGTTAAATCCTTGTTTTTATCACATTAAAAAATGTCCTTTCTGCTCTCTCTTTTTAAAATGTTACTTTGTTGTGATGCATATATTCATTACACAGCTACAAAAACGTAAATGCTGCTTTTCATTTAGTTTCCAATTTCTGTCTTTTCAAGTTAGAGGAGAAAAAAGGAAGTTTCGTATT
This sequence comes from Cyprinodon variegatus, assembly GCF_000732505.1. NCBI lineage: Eukaryota > Metazoa > Chordata > Actinopteri > Cyprinodontiformes > Cyprinodontidae > Cyprinodon > Cyprinodon variegatus. The sequence goes on from NW_015150597.1 coordinate 8,547, forward strand.
TTACAGACATTAAAGATGTGGCTGCAGCATGCCTGTATATATTTATTTAAAATATAAAAGCCATTGTTAGCTATTTATCAGCACCTCTGGTGGTGGGTACCTGCTGGAATCCAGAAGCAAACTCACTCTAGGACTGAATCTAGCCCTGTACAAAAAGCAATATTTAAAAAATGAAATGATGGAAACTTTGTTTTTATTTTTTGGGGGGAAAAAATGAATGAATACTGTTTGACTTACAATGTATGCATGTTTACTCACATCATACAGAGAGAACAATTAAGAGTTTTAACCAATCTTTGTGTGTCATTTTAAGTGCCTTAAGTTTATTGTGTCTTCTGTGTGCCTCTGCACAAAAAATTAAAATAAAAGCACTTTGCCTCCTTTCACAACCATAAAGCAACGTTTTCACTCTGGCACAAACTAATCCTCCAGAAGGGACAGTGACCACCAAACACAGCGGGGGGGGAGTGGTCCATTTTCCTTGAAGGAGACATCCTCTTGTATTTAGCTACATACTTTTTAAAAAGGGAGTGAGAACAAGAGAATGAGAGAAACTTGCTCTTTACATGGTAATACTTTAGTTTGCGCTATAAGTTTTTAAGGATGGACAGCGTTACCCTAAAACTTTACAAAAAAGCTAAAGAACAAAAACCTCTGAAACTTTGATCTCCAGTATAATGGAAACTGTACGATTAAGTGTCTATGCATACTCTAGATACAGTGCTAAATAAAGGTCTGTGTTGAATGGGTATAACAGGAAAATGTTCATCTAACAATGGCAGCAAAACAAAGGCTGATGTTTTTACCAGAAAGGAGGTTTTGTAAAAAAAAAAAAAAACCCTGAACATCAGAAAGGAAACGATTCTAACAGAAACAAAAACAGGTTATTGCTTCTCCTGTAGCCGCTGCAAATGGCTTTCCCTTAAATCCTCTGCTTTTATCTGCAACCGTTTCCTACAGGCGAGGTTGGAAATGTCAGCTTTCAGATTGATTATATGTGTGGGTGTCGGACTGGGAAACGGAGGGGCAAGCGCATAACAAAATATTTATCTTGCAAAAATAAAAATCCCATATATAAAGGGGGACTTCTCTTAAATCTGTGAGATACCGATTCTCAAAAATGGCCCAATTTTCCACTTAAGTCTGGAATCTATTTGATTTGCTGCTCTCGATACATTGCTTTATATGCAGATTGTCTTTTAGTCACTATTGACTGGGTCGATGGTTTAACACAGGGTTCCTCTCGCCTTATGAAAGCAACTTCTGATCAGTACCTTTATATAAATAACATGCCTAAAGGGAGACAAGCCATCATCGTAAAACACATTTTACAATCAGGTTTTTTCAGTCTTTCTCAGCTACTTTAAAAATAAATATGTTCCCTGCTGCCAGTTGCTAAAATAGTGAAATATTTCAAGGCAACTTTTATCATTTATGTGGCCTTGAGATTTTCTGTGTCAGTGAAAAATGATATACTTATCTAGGGCTGCAGGTCATCTTAACCTTTATTTATACGTCAGATGGGCCAGTATGTCTGAGCTCCCAACACAGCGATCAAAGGTTTTTCAAGGCTGTTTATGTTACTAGAGTTAAAGTTCGGTGCTACAGAAGCAGGATAAGGCAGAGAAAGACTCCTAGAACGGCTTTAATTCACCATATTTGATTTTTTTCCATAGAGGTTTTGCCCCAAACAATGTGCCTTTTTTTTTTTTATGCAAAATATTTTCAAAGTTGATATAAAAGGATGATATCATTGCATTTTAGGACTGAAAAAAAAATTCCTGATGGTCATTAATTAATACAGAAAAAAGCCAAGGTATGAGGAAGAAATCATTGGGTTGATTTTTCCAGGTTCCTGCAAGTGCCACTTTCATCTGTTAATTATAAACAGCATGGGAATTTCCAGCCATTGTACCGAGGGGGCGGGGGGGTTATGTGATGTGTTGTTAATCTGTAGCTCTCAGCTGGAGTTCAATTTGTGAAAATGCTCCTAAAGCCAGTAAGAATGGTGCTTTTAAGAGTTTCATGGTTCTCTTTGTCAGCCTTGGTCAGGGTTGTCCGAAGTTCTTGTCCTGCAGGATTGAAAGGTTTCCCCGCTCCACACACCTGATTTCCATTGATAAATGATTAACAGGATTTTGCTTAACTGCAATCATCAGAATTAGCTGAACTGAAACTGAGGCTACCTTCAGGTGACCCAAATCCGATTTTCTTGCCCATATGCGACCTGGATCTGATCTTTTCATAGCAGTCTGAACAACACAGATACGATTTTTTCCAATCCGACCCAGGCCACTTGGCTATGTGGTCCTGAATCCGATACGAATCTGATCTTTTCAAATGCAACCTGTGTCTGAACAGCCTGAACATCATTAATACCCGACAAAGGTCACTATTCTGTATCTTGCTACGCAGAAGCGGCAAGAAAAACAACAACCATGGCAGACGATGATGCGGAGAGCAGTATTTATGTTTAACCATATTAAAAAGATTGAGTTTTTATGGTTGGAAAAGACCGCTAGATGCACGCCGGCACTACCATCCATGTTTACTTCCGTAAGCATAGAGCACGCTGGCCTGTGACATCATTGCGTCCTCTACTGCACATGCGGGACCCTTGCGTTGTATGACTGCAGTTCACACAGGAGATCACATAAAAGTCGCATATAGTTGGACATGTGAACGGCAACACACAAAAAAAATGAATTTCACAAAAAATCGGAATTGAGCATCAAGGCCTGCAGTGTGAACGTAGCCTGAGAGATTCTTAAGACCTGTAGGATAGTGGCCCTCAAGGACCAACTTTAAACATACCTCCCCTGAGCTGAAAGACAGTTCAGATAAGAAGAAAGCATCACTATCAAAAAAAGAGGGTACTGTTTGTAGTTCAGCTTTGAGACCAAAACTTTAAATTCTGAACTAATAAAAATGAAAGTGGCACGATGGTGTCGTTGTGGTTTCTTTCCTGCTGGAGGGACTGGTGCACCTCACCAAACGGGAGATATAAGGCAAAATGACTTTGTGGAAATATTTACACAAAATGATCAAGATATCATGGAGAACTGTCTCTTTTGCAACAATTCACACAGACAATACCAACCAGCTCACTTCACATCATTAAAAAGAAAGGGGGAGGTCTATCCACTTGTAGGTTCCTGTTGTCTGCTGCTCAACTGACCTTGGCTTTACCGAATGAGTAACAACGGTGATTGTGATATAGAAAGCTGAACAACAGCGCTGGCATCCATTGATCCACCACATCTGCTCTCAGCAACAGCACCTGCTCCAGGAGCTGTGGATGGATGCAGAGGTGCTTCAGCCTGTTCACTTCCCAGCAGCAGGGGGACAGACAGGCGGACAACTGCCAGTCAGTTTTTGACTTAAAGACGCCTCGTCTCTGCTGGGCTACTTTACCCTACATCATAACCACATCCAGTCCCTCATTGGTTAACATGGGCAAATTGACATGCTCAGATTTTTGAACTGCTGTGAAATTTCTTGCATCCACATTGCCTGCTCCAGTTCCCCATCACAATTTTGCTTGCAAACCACCAAATTCATGCCATTAGCATCACTCAAGATCTGTCCTTCACTTCGCCAACTGTTCCTTCATTCCTGTAAACGCAGTTACATATGCATAAAAATCCCTCGACCCATTCACCGCATTCTCCCTCCACTTAAACCCATCTTTAGTATTCTCCAAAGTGGCTCAAGGTCAGTCACAATAACTCCCAAAGATCTGTGTAGTTTTTCTGATTCAGTGGATCTTTACCACTTCCTTTAAAATGTTGCCTTCTTTGACCCCAGAGTAACCTTGGAAAGGTTGCTTCAGGGAAGTGGGACACTTCACTTCAATCCCACAACCTAGTACTTTTTCTAACAAAGTGCAAGTTTGGAAGAAACTGCTGCCTCATTTTCTGAGTATGTGACTCCCACCAGTCCGCTCACTTGATAATAATTGCGCTGCACTGTCAGAAACTCAGATGAAAGCCCCTCTATATTTAGCGTTGGGAAGTGGAGCAGTGATGTTTTGGAGCAGAACATAAAATACAGTGAAGTGATGGATGTATTTTTGTTCTCCTCTATGATGGTGCCTGTCCATGTTTACTCTAAAGCGTAAGCCTGGGTATGTAAATCAGCATCACATTCGTCTGTGTTTATTCTCATGCTCGCTGACAGCCACCAGCTCCCAAACAGTCTAACTAGAGATTGACTCTGAAGTCCTGCTTTGATCCCCCTATGTTCCCCTTCTGAACTCTCTCCCTCCATCCACCCCCTTCCTCCCGACTCTCAATCCGTGGAGCCTCGCTTTTCTCATCACATCGATATCTAGAGCCGAGATGTCTGCTGCCGTTCACTGGCGATGTCTGGCTGTTTTGTAATCAGTCTATATGTGGGCTGAACTATACATCGGTGCTGACACACTGCTTTCTGTCGGTGTGTGGGTCTGTCTAATCCAGAAGCGGACGGCGTGGTGAAACCAGACGCACATTTAAGTCAACTTGACACCCTTTTGTTTGTGTTTTATGTCCCTTTGCTTTCTCATTTCGTCTGCACGGCGGTGGCCTTCAGCCTGCCCTCAGAGACTCATAAAGCAGTTTAAAAGTGAGCTGTTTGGTTTATCGCTTGGCAAGTTTCAAAAAGCAACTTTAAATCTAAAAGACAGGCCTTGACGGAAAAATAAAGACCAGAAAGTCTCGCACCGGCTGGTTAGGTTTTTTTGAAAAGTAAAATCAGATTTTATGATGTGTTGGGAAGAAATGCATGTCGGCCATGGCCCAGGAGGGACATTTAATATTAGAGGATCAGTTATTATTTGCTGGATTATAAAACAAAGCCATTGGAATAAGGATGAATTGAACTGATTATTCTTTAGGGCTCTAAAAGCAGTGTGTCTGTTTTAAAATGATGGAGGGTTACCTTACAGCACGGAAACTCTTGTGTGGTTTTGATGTCTGTGGTTCACTTCTGAACCTACAAGAAAATACAGTGAAAGTTGTTTCACCAAAGTGAATAGACCAAAAATAGAAATGCAATCTTTTATTTTAGGCTGTTCTATATTTCCCACGTGCTCAGATTGTTAAAGGGATCAACCAGTGGCGCCTTGGCACCTGCTCCATTCATTTTTAGAGGTCCGGTTTAAGCTAAACAAGGGGCTGCTGCTAAGCCAGCTCAGCTCCCTTTGAGACCTTCAAGACTAGAACATGTCTAGAAGAGGGTGAAAAAGTATAGAAAACAAAGCCATGATGACAAAATAAATTAACTTTTTAAAAAGATTTTTTCAGAATAAGAGCGTAATCATAGGTTTATGATGGTTTGGAGCCAAAATGTAGTTATAATTATGATTAATTGTGCTGCCTTCATTTCTTTCATTTACAACAGAATAGCAGCTGCTAACACACATTTGTTAAATTATTATTGATTACTATGGATTTAATGAGGCTTTTGCTATTTAGGCACTTTGATTTTTGATGTACTCAGTGACAGTGTAGTTTAATAGTTGCTTTTTTTTTTTTTTTTTATAAAATTTAGTCTTTGCTATAATCTGGGTTTCTACTTTTTTCATGATATAGTTCCTCAGTTTTTCATCCTTAAATTCTGAGGTATCTTGTTAAATTGTTAAATCCATTGTTAAGGTTCTTTTATTTTTTCCCTCAGTGATGTCTGCCTTTATACAATGTGATGTAGAACTGGCAAAAAAGCCAGAGAGTTTTGCTTGTTCTATATAAGACTGGATGAATCAGTGTTTTGATTGCCAGAAGAATGAATTGGTTGATGAATTGTTGGGTAGATGGGATTTTATGTCTGTGAACAGACAGTGGAATTTTCATCACTGCCACAAAAAATATCTCACACCATTAAAGAATTACAGTTCCTCAGGAGTTTTCTTTTAAACAATCAAAAATGTGATTTGCTAGGAATTTTGTAATTCTTGCATCTCTTGGTTTGAGTCTTATTAATGTAAATATTTCTGGTTTCCCAGGAGTGTCCTTCCAGTGGTTAGAGACTGGTTTCCAGCCCTGTGTCTTCTCATGGACTAACATTGCCTAATTACCTCCTTATTGTGTCGTTTGATTCTGTAGAAGCTGCTTAGAACACATTTGTTTTAATCAGTTGTTTTGAACAGCAGTAAATCATCTAATACATGAAGACTATCCACACTTTGGCTGACTTTGGGCAACTTTAATCTTACCATCTAATTCTGGCTGAAGTGCACCTTCCTCAGAGCTGTTTAAGTTCGGCAGCCTTAAATCCAACCCCTGCTACACAAAACAAAGCAAACGTCAATAAAGGGAATTAAAATCAAGTTATTGAACTTGAAATCAAAATAGAACATTTCTATTTTTCTACACAAAAGTAGCCAAGTACCCACACAGCATTTAAAAAAGAAATAACCGGTGGTAGAAACTGAGGCTCCAAACCCATAGAAGTTTGTTAATTAGGTTGCAAATACATTTTTTTCTTATTAAAGAATGATTTGACCATATATATATAATATATATATATATATATATATATATATATATATATATATATATATATATATATACATATATATATATACATATCAGTTTAAAATTTGAACAACTGAATATTATGGCCTAAATCCCATGATTTTAGGATTGACTAGATGTTAAAAATGTACAACTAATGTTTGTAATAAAAAACACTTAACCAGAACTTCTGTTTTTTAAATTATACTACATTTTTTCTATTCCAAGATCACTTAAGTTTACCAAAATCATTTGTTCAATGGGACATTTTGATTACATTTAGATCAGTGAGATCTTTGTCCCCAAGTTTCAACGTCCATAAAATGTTACATCACTGTATCAGATCATCATAGCTGAACACAATTTTAAGGCTCCTGAAACCACTTGTACTGTATTTGTCTGCAAACTTTAAGTAATGGTATTGGCTTCTTCTGTAATGAGCGGCCTTTCAGTCCATGTTTATAATGGACTACTCTCACTGTGGATTACGGCTCTCTAACCTCTTCTAAGCTGTATCTTGATCTGTGGTCAATTTTCCATATTTTGAACCAAGCATATTTTTCTCTGGGACACAGAACCTGTAAATGAACATTTCGAATCCATCACATTCCCTTTTTGCTTTATGGATTTATTCTCGTTAAAACTGATCAATGTCGCACCTTCAGGTAAACTGACTTCTAGAGTTCGACAATTGTCTTCTCGATATCTTCTTTAGCTGTCATTCAGGATGTCACATAAGGAGGAGTGATTTCAATCTACCTTCAAATACATCCACAGACATCTCCATTTTATTTGGAATATGGAATAATTTCTAATCTGGCTTTTCCCAAATATAAATAATAATCTTGCCAATTGTTTAGATCTGAAGAAAACAATATTCGGAATACGTCGGATAAAAATTGTTTCAGTAATCTTAACTGACCTCAAATAGGACACCATTAGTCTGTTGGTTTCTGACAGTGTTGTGAATAAAGGTTTGTGACTGAATCTACCTACAATAAGAGTGACAGAGATGCTTTTAGACATTTTTAGCATCACATACCACCTGTCAATAAAAAAGTTTAATTGAAAGAGTTTAATTCATATTAGGGGTGCAACTAATGATTATTTAGCAAACTGATAAATCTGTCGATAATTTTTTTTGATCGATTAATTTAAAATCGACAAATAAGCAAATAGCCAAAAGTTCCTTAAAGAAGACTTTTTGCAAAATGAAACCAGGTGAAACTAAAACTTTTCCACTTGAGGAGTTCTGGATAGAGCATTTTGAAAGTCGAAAAAGATGTTTGATGATATCTTAAATGCAAAAATCTTTATTTTTATTTTATTTTTTTTACAGTTATTGGTTTAAATACTGCTGAAAGTGTGTTGCTCTGTCAGGTAAAGGCCTGTTTTAGAGTCTCTACACTCCAGTTAAGAATTAATTGATTGCTGAATTAGTTGACGATTATTTCAATTGATTAATCCGATTAAATGTTTCATGTATGGTTTTTGCCCTTGATTATTTCCCTTTGAAATACACTTTGAAACAAAAAAAAAACTGTAGTTTTCATTACAGCAGCTAATTAAATCAGCCACATTTTAAGCATTTCAGCTCATTTTCAGCCACGTCTTTTATGTCCTGCAGGCCTCCCGCCCATGTTTCTGTTTTCCAGCCGCGTTAGTATCACTGTGGGCCGCTCATTGTCAGCCTAATTCCAACCAGCTTTATTTGTGTGAGCATTTGTAAGGCCTCCGTCTCGGCTTAACATGACTTAATGCCACTGAGAGCCGAGCCACTTCTTTACCTTTGATCCACGGTGGGAGCGAATGCATGGTTAAGGCACTCTAAGACCACACTGTCATCCCGGGGAAGTCTCCCATCCTTTCCTCCCACTTTTATCATCCTTCCTGGATATTTTCAGTTTTTTTCTAACCCCCTTTCTTTTTTTTCTCTGCACAATGACACAACTGCAGTAACCCTTTCACATGCTGAACGTCGGAGTGCACCGAACCGTCGCAGCTAATTCCATGCGGCCGGGTGGTTTTCATGACATAAGCAGACAGTGACAGAGTGATCTATAATTTTCCTCCCACTTGTTCCCATTTTTGAAGACTTCCTCTCTCCGTTTCCATTCCGTCGACAGAATTGGGAGCCAGAGGGGCGATGAGGGAATACCATGTGTTTATCCCCTACCGATAGCATTCTGTTTTTCTCAGGAATCAGAATCCACTGCTTTGGTCCATTACTAATCACCAAGATATTTCTCCTTACTCTGAGGTGAAAATCTTTCTGATACAGTTTAGTTTTCTAATCCAGTTGGTAATTTTTACCACTCAGATGGACTTTATCCCCACTTTCATTATCACCTTTCTGCACCTATCCCCTCGTTGAATTACCACGCCAAGCCTTCCAAGTCTGACAACTTGGGCCAGGCTCCAGAATTTATTGGTCTCCCTCCACCCCTCCCCACCCTCGGTCACGCTGTTCAGCTTAACCCTCCGCACCGATTAGTCATTTGGTGTTTTACTGCTCTGCGTTTATTTTTAAAAATGCTTCCAAGTTCCCGTTATGCTGGCTCTCCCGTCAGCTCGCTCATGCCAAGCGGCTGAGGTTGGAGCAGGCCAGATGATGTAATGATGCAGATTTTTCCAGAGCTCCTACCTCCTGAGTTAATCACACGGGAAGCTGGCTGCACAGTGGCTTCAACAGCATTGATACCCTTTAAAAAAAATCTTTTTGTTACAAGAACATAGGTGGGAGAATCTGACAAGAGTAAGACTGCCCACAAATCTGGCATTTATGGAAGACTGGAGAGAAGAAATGCATGCAAGTAGGTCCTCTGATTAGATCAGACCAAAGCTCAACCTCGTGCTCAACAAGGTGATCAGTGTAGGATAGTTTTCTACACCTCAACGTGGCAACATGGAGGTACCATATGGGGATGGTTTCTGGAAGCTGCTCTGAGTTGGCATGTTAAAAAAAAAGGAAAAACTGTTTCAAAAGACTTCGGAGTGGTACTGATGTTCACTTTCAGAAAGGAAAGAATGTACAACCAAAGCTTGAGGGTTTAAACAAAGGCATATTCGTTAGAACGGCCAGTTAAAGCTCAGACTGTATGGGGAACATGAGCAAAGAGCAGTTGGTAAAGCTTTTATTTTGCAGCTGTGAAAAGCCCATAACCCAACATGCTAGCAGCTGTTAGAGCACCAAAATATTCACCAGAATCCACATGCTCTTTTAAGAAAAGAAATGATGTAAAAAAATGCTTTATGTTAAACTTAGATTACCAATAGTTAAACAGCTATAAATACATGTGAAAGTTACTCTAGATGGCTATAATGTTTCTCGTTGTGGGTTGAAGGGTATAGCTTCCAGTAGATGGTCATAAATATCTGCATCCAAACATAGACACGTTCCCACAGCATCAAGTTTGTTTTTTACTGAAGCTTTCATCCCTAAATAAACCAGGAGAAGCCGAGTTGCTGTTCATCTGCGCTCAGTCTGTTCCAGTTTGTTTATTCCCTCACCGGGCCGGGCGGCTCCATGCGTGTTGTTGACGCGTGCTGTCGGCCTGTGTGTTTACCCTCGACCGCAGAGCGTGACTGCATCTATAGAGCGGCTGTGCACGTGTTTGCAGCCCGGGCTTCGTTGGGATGGGAGGCTGAGCTTGTTTGTGACAGTTGGGTCCCTGGGAGTGGAGGTCGCTGGATCAGAGGGGGAGCAGGTGGCTGCTGCTTACTGTAGCCCTTTTCGTAGTAGCAAAGGTCGGAATCAAGTTAGGAACAGGCTGCCGACCCCAAGCAGGAGGCATTCCAGCATTCCTCTGCGGTCAAAATCAAAGAGAGCAGAGCCTCTCCCTGGAGATCAATGGGCAGCAAGGTTATTTAAATACAGAAGGTGGATGTTCTAGGTTCCTTTTTTGAAGTCAAATGTCCTCCCTGCATGACTGAGGCTCGGTCTCAGTATGTAACTTCCCTCAGTAGTAAAATTTCTCAAAATAACTCATATCAGCTGCTTTAATGGTTCCTGTGGAAGTTAAGGTGAGGATATAGCGTGAGCTGAATGATTGTACAGAAGCAAGTAAGAGAGGAAGCTGAGGCAGCAGATAACAGACTATCAGGGAGCTCACACGCTTGTAATCCACCCTGTGATAGCCTCAGCTTTAAAGTATCAGGCAGAGACCAGCACAGATTTCTGAGTTTCCTCTACTAAAGCTGAATACTTTCTATGATTTACCTTTCTGCAGCGTGCTCCGTTTCCCCTCCTGCAATTTGCAGCTTTCAGCGTTCATACCAACCACCAGGCTTCCCTTTTAAAACTGCAGCCATGGATGAAAATTTAATGCACAGCTCTTCATGTGTGCCAAATGATTTTTTTTTAATACAGGAGAGGTCTGAAGGCACGCACACGTAAGAATTGAAAATGTCAAAACTAATCTCGCAATCTATTTCAAAGATCTGACATTTATTCGCCTAATTTAGCTTAAAACGTCTTTGGAAATATTATCAGTAAGGGACCTAATTAGTGACATGAAGCTGCAAAAAGCAGAGAATCCAAATAATTTAGTTCCCATTTCCCCTATATATGTATATTATTCTCCCGCCCTGCGGTTGCATTATTCTGCAGAGATGCTGAAGGCCTGCAGAGGAGAAGGAGGAACAAGTCCAGAACCAAAGTATGCACACGTGTGTGTGTGTGTGTGTGTGTGTGTGTGTGTGTGTGTGTGTGTGTGTGTGTGTGTGTGTGTGTGTGTGTGTGTGGAGGGCAGAGTGGGAGAGACTGAATGATTTATGAAGATTGATGGCTCGCTGTGCCGGGCTAAAGCAGCAGTACATCAATGTGTGAGAATGTCACTCGGTCCTGGAGGATTGTGCACACAGCCTGACGGGCTGTCTCATAATTTTTACTATTTTTTCGCTGATGCAGGATCAGCAAATGTGTAACGTAATGAAATGTACCGAGTCCATGCAGCTCTTGAGGAGCAATAACTTAAATGAACAGTGTTTAGTAACATGGGGCCCTTCTAGCCCCCCCTTATTTTCCTCAATCAAGGGTTGCATTTTTAAACTGAACAGTTTTGTTGATTAGCTCTTATTTTAAAGGTTTAAAAGCTGAAGCCTAAAGAATAGGTTTATTCTAAAAAGGATTTTCTAGATTTAGTAATATAATTTCAAGTATATATATTTGGCCACAATGAGAGTAATTGTTTATATTGCTCTTGTTTCCCTTTTTAATCTTTTAATAATGTACGATTAGCTCAAGAAACCTCTCCTGTACATCAGACTTTTATGGAGTTCCACAGGGGTGAGTGCTGGGAGCAGTTTTTTTTTTTAGCATATTGTAGTTGGAATATAAAAAAAAGAACTTTTATAAAATCTATATTGAATTTCTTTCTTTTAGTGGGACCTTTGATGACATACCGTCAGTTGTCAGTATCTATAGTACGATGACTGATTTACATCGGATCAGACGGATCAGACGATCTTAGGAAGGTTCTTAGAAATATGATATGCTCAATTAGTGATTGATCACGTTAATTTTCCACTATTTATAAACAGCTCCTTTCTAAAAATAAAAAAAAATAAAAGCTTGTTTAAAAACAGTCAAAATGTGGATGCTAAAACTAAGTAAGAATTATTGAAATGATGTAGTTGTTCAAAGCTTATGGAAAGTTGTGAGTTTTATTCTGGTCTTTTCCTGTTAGTTTTTATATATTTCACATTAGCTCCTTTAGTTAGTTAAGACCAGCCATTGGTATGAAAAATACAGATCCCAACCCAATATAAAAATTCAACTTCTTTCAAAACTTGAAAAGGTTTAATTCCTTCACTTTAAAAGTCTTTTTGGTGCATTTCCATCCAAAGTGGAAAAGTCACTGGAGTTTTCTCCTTTTTACAAAACACCCGAATTCAACTAAAGAGACATTGGAGACCCCAGAGGAGCTCAGCTTACTGTTCTTATCAAAGTAACAACATCCTAAAACTACATCTGATGAGGTATGATCGACATGTCTGGGAAGTAATCAAATGTAGGTTCTGCTTTATAAAAGTTAAAACAGCTAAACTGAAAAATAATGCAAAATTAGATTAAATTGTTTATTCTATATTTCAGTCCAGGTCTATTTAACTAAATAAAAAGAAGAAGAAATAATTACTGATAACAATAGTATTACAATCAGGCCTCCAACTTACCATTATGTTGTCAATCAATTAATCTTTATATAATTTTTAAAGAAAAAGATTAATTAATGGATTACAAAATGAACCTTAAATAAGATTTTATACAGAATTGAAACCAGGTGAAGCTCACATGATGCCACCTGAGGAGATCTGGATTCAAGCATCTTCAGTAACAAAAAAAAGTTTAAAATGCAAAATGTTTATTTATATTTGTTTATCATTACTGCTCTAAGTGTGTTGCTTTTTTAGCTAATGGCACAGGTGTCTAGTGTCTGTATGCTCCAGTTTAAGATGAATTGATTACTAAATTAGTTCATGATTATTTCAATAATCAATTTATGTGGTTAATTGTTTCAAGCCTAATTACAATAGGAATCTATCAGAATTAGCTGGGAGCAGTAGGATCAGCAGCTTCTGATTTAAATAGAGGAAACATCCCCATGTTGCACTTTTTTCTCTTTATTTTTTATTAATTAGATCAAGCTTCTCCACAAAATGCCACATCAGAATATTTCAACTTTAAAATTTGACTTAAATAACATGAAGTTCTATTTTACACTGAGATGAACGGCGTATTTATTTAAAATAACCTTCATCAGTAACAGCAATGTACAAACGAGGGCATAAATCTGAACCGGTTGTTCTAGAGTTGGATCTAGAGGCTAAACCCGGCCAGCCGGGATGAACCATATGCTCCTGCTGCTGTCCTGCTCTCTGCTTTGGTTACCAATGTTCACATGGATGAACTGCGCTCTGAGTTTAAACAGCATGACTCGGCTCACTCGTAGTTAATCCCAACATTTCTTTACAGTTCATATCAGAAACGTGAGCAGAGCAACGACAAAAGAGCTTCGTTTCATATGAAACGTTTCATCAGACAGCAAACATTCGGAGGTAACAATCACAGCTATTTGTCTTAACTCAGAAGGGCAATTATGTGAAGATAATTACTCTGATGTGTAACAGGAAGCTTGAGGTTTTACTCACACAGGCATTAACAAGTTCAGACTGTGTAAACTACTCCTGACTTGGCACAATTACTCTCACAGCCTTAGGAAAGCACAGAGACGGATGGCGTTTGATGAGGAAGTGGAAAGCTTTGTTACCGGAAAGCTTCTTTCCCAGGTTGGATGAGAAGGCAGGAAATGGAAGCACATATTTTACCCTTTTGATCATGATTGTGACGACAAACCTATAAGCCGATATTTACGGTGCATGAGATAAAGCATAACCCTGCTTTACTGACTCAAATCAGACTAAAGCCTCCTACGACCACCTCCCGATCAGGAATCGTAAGGTCAGGAGAAAATCAAACATGTTTAAAATGCAGTCGGCCTTCATGAGGCGTTTGTGGGTAAATCCAGCTGTTGAAGCAGAGTTGTGAGCCAATTTACCAGAACTTTGAGCACTACGCATGTGCTAATAATGGAATTCTTCTTCCAGATTGACGAGTCCGACCACCGCCATCTCTCAGCGCTGAGTGCGACGTGTGGTTTTTAGACATGCAGTGTAAGCAGGTAGATCGCATCAGAATGGAAACCTTGTGATTTCATCGTACAGTTTTAGCTGTAGCAGAGAACGACGATTTAAAATATCGTACAGTTTATCCCCGAACGAACGTAAGATGAAACTGAAAGGCCACTCAGAAGCCGGAGTTCCTTTAAGCCGGAGTTCCTTTAAGCCGGAGTTCCTTTAAGCCTGAGTTCCTTTAAGCCGGAGTTCCTTTAAATCAAGACTAAAAACACATTTGTTTAGGATTGCCTTCGACTGTTCTAGTTAAACAGCTCAACTGAAACATCATTAGTTCAACTTTTTTATTTTCTTTAGTCCAACTGTTTTTAATATTCTTTTTTGTTTCTGCATTTTTTTCCCTACTTGCTTTGATTCTGTTTTATTTTCCTATATTTTAATCATGTAAAGCACTTTGCATTGTCTTTGTACTGAATTGTGCTATACAAATAAATGTGCCTTGCCTTGCGAGAGAGGATGAATCCTTCCCTCAAAAAGCCAGAATGTCCACATTAGACTCCTGCACGGGTTGAGTTTTACCAACCCGCACCCGCCCGAACCCGTTAGGATGACTACCGAACCCGACCCGTCACCAGCGGATATCTTCAATTCAAATCCGAACCCGACCCGTTGATATTTAACCCGCAACCCGACCCGTTAACACATCAAGTAATAGGCTATAGTACGCTGCGCTGCAGAGCAGCGCCATTAACACTGCAGCAGACGTGTATGCACTGACAGTGGCCTTTTTGGAGGGAAGCCCACACTGCTGGCAGGGCTTTAAGCTACAGCTAGGGTGACCCCAGTGCCTGATGAATATAACATTTCTGATGTCCATAACAACACACACGCATAAAAAAAAATCCCCAACTACCCGCCCGCACTAAAAAAATATCCGCCCGACCCCCGACCCGTTTATTTTTATTTATGTATTTTTCACCCGCAAAAGAGCATTTAAGTGGGTGACCCATTGCAGGACTCTAGTCCGAATCATTTGGTTTAAAGCCTGCACGCTCCAGCTGTGGAACATGGTAGTGGCTGCATCATGCTCTGAGTGTTTTTTTTTTTTTTCTGCTATAGAGACAGGTGCACTTTGAATGTGAATTACAATGGCATCACAAGGGCAGAACATTGTATGTAAATATTAAAACAAATTTAAAGATGTGCTAGGGTAGAATGCATCTTCAGCTGGACTCTGACACCAATAAGCTCAAATACGAGGCTGATGTTTCAGAGTGGCCATCATTAAGCCCTGATCTCAATCCTGCAGGAGCTGAAATGGTTTAAGGCGACCTTGGGGCACGGAGTGGGCCAAAATCCCAGCAAACTATAGAGAGAAGTACAGAAACATAAAACTTTAATGAAAGTACTAAACTACATCTTGTTTCATTCTGGTTTTTAGCAAATAGAAATGTTTACTGCCCCTTTATATGACATAATGCCCTTTTCTACTGTATCCTAATATCTGGCTTCTACTGAATATCATTAAACCCCAAGTGATATGTTTTGGCTCATCTGCTTCGTTTCTGCTTGCTTTTCTTTCTATCAATATATTTTACATGGTTCCATTTATCTGTTGGCATCAGCGATCCAGAGGCTGATCAAGGCTCTCGTTGTCTGTTAGCTTTGATGAGTTGCAGGACGAGAGCTTGAGGCTCGGCGAGGCATTTCATGTCTGAGGGAGTTAATGTACAGGCATATGGAGGGAAATGAATTAGAGGCTAAAGATAGGCGTGTTGCAAAGCAGCCATGTTCAGCATCCAATCTCATCACAGGCAGGGGGAAAAAAAGGCTGTTAAATAAATCAGAAGTTGTGAGGATGTATGGAGGTCATGGTGTCAGGCCTGTAATGGATCTCTTTAACTGTTGGATGTGGAGCGCCGTAAACAACTGCACCTTTTCTGTATCTCCCTCTCCTCCTCTTCTTCTTCTCCCCATTATTTATCCTCTCAGCACACGCGTACAGGAGCGCTGGCATTTGGGGGAAATGAAGATTGATCATCATCAGGTCGGCATGAAGCTCAGGAGATAATACAGCAACATTTACAGCTACCTATTTAAGCAAAAAAAAGAAAAAAAAAACATTTCTCACACCCTGCTGTGCCTTATCTGCCCTGTCATGGAAAATGGATGCGTTTAGCTCGGTGTCATTGCTTGTTGGTCGTTTTTAAACCATTTGTTTGGTTGCAGCCGGGAAGTTTTAACTGTTTGCAGAGAGAAAAGCAGTGAAGTTACAAAGCTGACTACAATATTTAACATCTACTAGCTTATTTATCAAACTATCTTGCAAAAAAAATCGAAACTGGAGCATAAAGCTCATCTCTTTAAAAAAAATAACATTTATGGCATAATTATTTTAAATGTGTTTTGCAGGGAAAAGTTTGTCTGTGGTGGTTCCATGGATTGTGTGCTGACATGCACCACTAAACGTTGCATCACGTTGAACCAAAATAAAAGAAAAAACGCGTGCTTTCAGAACCAGATAAAAGAGCTTCCTAATCACATGTGGGGCCTGCTGCACCGACTGAGCTCCTCAGAGAGGCTTCATTAATATCAACCCTCAGGAAGCCGCGCTAGCAACATGCAGTAAACTGATCATGTATGTGTCAGGCGCACGTTCAGGCACACTCCATACTGCTGTGTCTTAACCTTTGCATGCGCATCGATCCTCACCTGGCAGGCACTTGTCCATGCATAGAAAACGTCTACATCGATAATCATCTCACACACAGAGGAAGGAGGGCGTCTGTTTGGCCTGTTTATTCATTCAGCAACTACTTCTGTCCCGGTCAGGTTGTCTCCAGCAGCTTAATGGACACCAGGCTCTGCTGCGCTGAAACATTAGCCAGCGCCTTCGCCTCTCTGTGTGTTAGCAGACTGATAACTGAGCAGCAGAGACACACTTTCTCACTGGTTTTTGGTTCAGATCCCCGTTTCTGTGCGCGCTCTGCTCAGGCCTCTCGTCAGCCGCTACCGTTTGATGTTTTTATAGCAGCTTCCAACCTCCTTGTGGAATTCCCAGGCTGACCTCGCAGGATGCTGCAAACCCACACACACACCAACCCTCAGTGGGAGGCACAAAACACGGATAAACAGGAGGGGAGAGAAAGTGTCGGATTGGGTAACCAAGAGGAAGTGACCAACTTGGCTTCCTGTTTTTGGTGGGCGTTCTGTCCCGGGGGCAGTAAATGAGGTGTGCTGTGGATGTGAGGTAACTCATGTGCAAACATACACTTAGGCATAGCCACTTCAATAACACAGCCTTTAAAATCAGATGTCATCTTTATTTTTAATTGTAGGTTGAAGAAAAACAAGGCAGTCTGAAAGCCCCTCTTTAGGAAATGTTTCCTTCAGTTACAGAGAGACGGGATTAAAAAAGGATCCAAGTCACCATCAGGAAAATTCTAGAGTTTGATTTTAGGCATTTCTAGTTGTGTATAAGAAAAAGAAAAACAAATATAGAAAGATTTTTGTATCTCTAGAATTGATTCCCTATCAAATAAAACCTACTTGGTTGAATCCATATAGGAGTTAAATATGGTTTTAAGAATCATTGATGGGCCAAAAGAGAGAAATTGGATGGATAAATAAATATCATTAAATATATTTATCAATTAAAAAAATGTATTTGATACATCATTAGATAAATACACCATTAATGTTATAAAATGCACAATTAAAACATTATAGTCACATAAAAAAATTATAAATAAAAATACACTTTAAATGGTGAAATATTTTTAAAAAAATGTATTACATATAATAAGCTAATATAAAGTAATGATGTGATTTTTTTGGGAGTCAGCAGGTCTTCAGTAGGGAGTCATTTTATTTAATAGAAAATGAAAATTATGAGGTTCCCCCAGAATTCATCAAAGGTTGCTGCTAGTCGTGTTTTTTTTTTTTTTTTTTGTCAACATATTTCATTTAACAGTTTTATATTTTACATTTTTACAAAATGCCATTCCTGAGCAGGACAGAGTGTTGGGGGAGTGTTGGTCTAGTGGTTATAGCAGTGCGCTTGTGCTCTGAGAAGGTTGCAAGTAAACGGTTCGTTCCCCACAGCCCGCACTCTGGATCTCCGAGCAAAACAATTAACCCCAAACTGCTCCCCGGGAGCCGCACAATGGCAGCCCACTGCTCCCCAAGGGGATGGGTTAAATGCAAAGGTAACGTTCTCCAATATGAGATCAAAAAAGTTCAATTATTATTATTATAACAATTGGATGACAAGATTCCCCATAAACCCCTCCCCAATCCCAAAGTTGAGCACAATTGTGTTTTTACAAAAAAAATATAATTTCCTTTCATATAAACTAGCTAACAAATACAAAAGGTAAATAAATAAAAAGAGAATTCATTGACGGAGCATGCTCACACAAATTTGCGTTTCAGTCATCAGAAATGGAGGTCATGGTCTTAAAATAATAAAGTATGGGTTCCAATGTTGATAAAATTTTGAAAATTAAAATGATTACAGTATTAAAACCCAAATATTTCAACCTAGAATTTTCTAAATACCCTCATTAATAATATTTTAAAATGGCTCTGTGAACAGGAGCTCCACACAGTCTGCTTTAAGCAGGATTTATAAACAGATTCTACAGGGTTTATAAACTCAGGGCTTGAGCAGTTCAATGCAGCTAGCATTAAATGCTTTTATCAGTGTCAAAGTTTTTGTTTTATGTCAATCGTACTAAAAGAAAACTTGATTTGACATTTAAACGTCTGCACCACGCCTCCACAGCTTGACTCATTCCCCCGACCCAGCTGGTGAAACAACAGACTATGCAAATTAACGCTTCCTTTTATATACATTTAAAACAACCTGAGATTACTTCCTCATGGCCTCATTTCAGCTTCTGGTTCTTTATCTCTAATCTCCTGCAGAATAGGAACTTTCCGGAAAACTTTGTGGTGTTTTTTACCACAAGTGTAACAGGATCTCACAGAGGAGGATGCTGCGGGTTTTTTTCTCTAAAAGCTCATGCAATGCCCTCTGTGGATCTACAGCTGAGCACCTGCCTCCATGCAGAAGAAATACAGTAAAACACCTGAGCTTATGAGAAGTGCAAACACGCCGCCTGGTTTCTGGGAACTCTTCAGTGTTTGTGATATCTTTAAAATGTAAACCCGTCTAAACTCAAGCGCAAACTAACAGGAAGTCGTAGTAATTGCTCTCTTTAATGCAGCTGATGCAGATCTTAGCAGATATCAGAGTGAACGGTGCAGGAAAGCAGCACACCATGAATAAAACCAACTTCTTTCATTATCGAGATGTAGGAGAGGTCAGAGTTTCTGGAACCTCCCACAGTTGATGTCATGTGAATGTAAATGTTGATTTGAACCTGGCAGCACATTATTATCACATCGGTCTTATTCGTCTCCTGATGTCAGGGTTTTTTTTTTTTTTTTTTTCCAGTCACGATGCTGCTTCTAGAAACCTCCTGGCCTGACATTACGGAGCCCCTAATGGACCAATTTAATGGGTTCCAAATAGAAAATGTATAAGATATGGTTATATTGCTGGGTAGTGTGTGTGTGTTATGAGTTATGACTGAGCTTGTTTCTTTTGCTGCTGGACCGACCAAATAAGGTGTTTTCTTCTGTTTGATCATCACGCATTTATACTGCGGTGAAATGTATGTTTACTGGTGCAGATAAAATCGTGATGATGAGAAAACCTTCAGCTGCCTTTAAAGTTTCTAAACTGATTGATGCAAGAAAATCGGTTACAATCAACAAACGCTCCTGCCTTTTCCCGTTATTTCCCCCAGCATTGCGTTGTCTGGTCTTGAGGTTGCATTTGTTGGGAAGTTTGCCAACTGTCCAAAATCATTATTGTTTGTAGATTGGTGGGCTGTAAATTAATTGAATATGATTTTATAACATTTTCTAGCTTTATGAGCATCTCTCAAGTCGTTGGGGATGACTTTCTGCTCTGGTGTTTAATTCCACACCTGTTTCCTTTAGAGCTGCTCCTTATTCAATAAAAAGTTATAACATTTTCCTTTTATTATATGATTATCAGGCTGATTCTTTCCCTACTTAATAATTTGGTTTAGGCTTAGATTTTCTATGTATAAGAAAAGGAATATGTTCATTTCTTCATACAAGTTGTCTTTGTTTATGACCATTTTATTAAATTTATATCTAAAATATTTAATGTTGAGATCTGCATTAGAGCTTTGCAATATTTGAACACTTGAAATGATGATATTGGTTCCAATATTTGCCCAACTTCATCTGTACCACCTTAAAAACCTTACCAGCGGAACTATCCATAGAATGGATAATCAGACCTGTGGTGCAATCCTTTAAGAAGAAGACATTACATGTATTTATATAGCAATGAAACCCTATTTTAAGAGGGTTTTAGATTTGAATTTAAAATGTGTAATTTTTTATTTTTAGGTTTCGATAAAGTTTTACTAGTTTTTTGTTTTTGTTTCTTTTAAACTCCTATTAACATAAAAAGGTTCCCATTTTTATTTTATTTTTTTGAGGAAATCCCTCCAGACGGCTTCAGTTTGCACCATTCTCATGACTTTAAGTTAACACCCCTTATTAAACCTACTGTTTGTAACCTATATAATCAGAATAAGTATTTAATAAGCTCAGATGTTAAGGAGTTTTACCCTGCATTATGAAAAGAAAACATTAATTTGTTTCAAATTGTAGAAAATCTACCTGTTTGGTATTTAGCTGCTGTGACTTTCCCCACACATCTCTTTACCACCTGTTAATCATTCTTGCCCTGTTCTTTTGGTGATTTAAACTGAAAATATTCATCCTGTATAACAGTGGGGATTATTTTTGTGCAGTAAATAATTCAAACCCAAAGAACTAGCCGGGCGGTGGGAACAGCTGGCCTTGCTGAAAGATGGACATCAGTGCGGTCTGTGTCCTCTGCATTCATGTTTCCAGTCTATTAGAGCATTGCTCTGGTTTGCAGCCTCTTTAGGAAAACTCAGCCGATGGTGTCCTCTGTAACTTTCCTCCCTCTCGCGCCGCAGCCCACGCAGTCTTGCCTGTACGGTTTTGACACCTGAGTGCTGTGCAGCTTTGGTGCGTTACTTTATCTGAAAGAAAGTGGTGGGTGGAAGGAAGCACACAGAGCCACATCAGCTCTAGAACAGGCGCGCTCGCCGGGAAGAAGACAAAATGTCAGGGCTGGTTGTGGGAGACAACAGCTGGCGCTGCCATGGAGACTGCAGCAGATGACTGGCGCGCTTAAATTCACGTACATGTTCAAAACACCTGAGGTGGGTGGGCTCGGCGCCTCGAACGCTCCGACAGAAGTGGTTGGAAACCTGCAGCTATCTGGGTGACCTTTTAACAGGGAAGACACTGAGCTGTAGCTCTTGTTCCTTCACTCTCATCATAAACAGGCTAATAAACACAGCACATGCATATTTCACAAAGAGCAGGACCATTAAGGATCCCATTAGACCTCCTTTAGGCTTTGGCACATCTAATATATCCCTCCATGTTAACCTGATATTTAATGGTTTTCCAACAAAGCGCTCTCCTCCCGGTGGCGTGGCTTTTAACAGTGGCTTAAAGGGAAGCAGTGTTGATGCTGAAGGTTAGTGTTGCTGAAGCCCATCCTGTAGGACCGCTTCGACCTTTTATGTTTTATTAGTCATGGTCGGAATAAGGTTAAATGTGCATGATGGTGTTAAATTGTTTGAGGTTTAATTGTGCAGGCAATCATGTGAAATATGTGATATTACTAGGATTTTGTAGAGATTAACCTAAACAGACATTAAATGGTTTTAATAAGCTTTACAGCAAAAGTCTTTAAAAGTAATGAGCTTCTGTTTAAGAGAATGAAAGTGAACGCACCCAAGTGGTTAGATAGTTGTTTAGCCGCTGGTTTCACCATCTCTGTCAAGCACCTAGAATCCTGAGGTGAGTAAATCCTCTTTGGTTTTGATAGCTTAGCTTAAGAAACTTATCATTGGAACATTACTGAGTTTCAGATGCATCTGCTTGGCACCTTAATCGCAGGTTAGTTTCTAACTGTGTGCATTGCTTAGGATGGTAACAGTGGATTGTTCCTTTTCAGTCACTTTGTTGTTCTTTGTCGTTAAATAATCAATAATGTGACATGATTAATAGTTTTTTAAAAATCCCTGGTTGCCATTTTGAGTTTTTTATGTCTGGTCAGAGCTGCTAAGTATTCAGAAAGCATAACACGTAATTTTCAAAGCATTTCATATTATGGTCTGATTAGTTAAAGCAAATGCCGCTTCTCAAATAAAACTTATTCTGGCAGAACTTGATAATGGTAATGGGTTCTCTTTCGAACTTCTGCATGTTCTAGTGGCCAAGTCTGATGTTTTAAAAGCTAGGGAGTGGACTTTGGGTCATATTAAATAGAAAAAAAGCTCCAAACTTCAGGATTTTAAGATGGTTTGGGATCAGAATATCGCCTCAGCTGGTCATGTGACCGGCTTCATACAGGGGATGCTTAAAAATGTTGATACCAAAAAAAGCTTTTCCACAAACTATTCAACGAAGCCTTAAATACGTGCTTGTGTTTGTTTGGTTTTTGTATTTTATTTCAGTTACTTAGAAGTATTTGAAGTAAGAAAAAAACAGATGTTTCTATAGTCGCTGTATCCTTTTCTGCATCCTACTAAAGCCAGCAGCTTCTCAGAGGCCGGCTGTAGTAATTAAAGCCTGAAAACACTTAGCTTGTTTTGGATTATTGAATTGTTTTCTCTGTCTGACCTTTTTGACACTATTTTCTGCCACAGATTATACAGTCTGCTAACTTCCATTATACAGTGTCAGTAGAGTCAGGATGTTAGAGTTCACAGTGTTGGATGTTCTCTAAACATGCTGCAAATCAGCCTCTCAGACTGATGCTGCTGCTGCTGCTCATCACTTTAAGAAACCCAAACTATCAGTTCTACAAAATGAATCTGTTATTTTATCTCTTGATAAATCCTGTAGATTAACAGCAGCAGGATTTTCATTCCAGAATATGAAAATATTAAGAGAAAAATAGTATTTTCCTGCAAAGCCTCCTCAGTTACAGAGATTTCTGGTCATAACTCTGATCTGGTGAATGTAATTTATATCTGCTTGAGATTTAAGAATGAAAGTCTTTATGCAGTATTTTTGTTTTACTTTTCATAGCAATTTACAAAATATAATTTATCGCAACCAATGACCAAATAAATCTTTTAAAATGCATGTTTAAACATATGATTAACGTAATTAAATATGGTTTGTAAATTGTTTAAAACTTTGCAGTTTTTTCATGTAATGAAAATACATTAAAATTGCATTTTTAAATTTCAAATGTACAACTTTTTTGTTTTCAAAAAACAATGTGTTGCATCACATTATACTTTTTAAGGTTGCAGCAAATTTAGTGAGTTTGGAAACCAAAATGTATTTTAAAATGTAATTTATTTAATAAGTTATTCAATTCAAAGCAAATAAATGTGATTTCTTTTAAGAATTTATGGTCATCTTTTAGAAAATTCTTGTTTTGTGATGAAATCACTCCTTTAAAAAATGATTGATTTGGCATTTTTATAAACATAAATTGATCAATGATTTATTTTTTAATGCTGGCCAATCCTCTAAATTTAAAATCGTTCTTAATAATTGCCATATTCCTGATTGTTTTCTCTAAAATGCAACTAAACAATTTGTGTCATCAGTTCTGAGGAAGCGTCCTCCAAACTCTCTCACACACCATGTGTATGAACACACGCAGGCACGGCCTTCTGGGCCACCGCAGGAAGAAAAACGCTGCGTCTTCTCTCCTGCGCCTGCTGCCAGTCTTCCGATGGGTTTGCTGCGAGCAGCTCCAGGCCGCGTACGCAGCGTCAGCAGCTCGCTCTGTCTTCCTGTTTTAACCGCAGGAAACTTTCCCATCACCACAGGCCATGTGAACAGCTGACTGAATGTCTGCCGGCCTGACATTAAAGGCAGTTCCTGACCAAAGGCTGATGTTTGGGGTTCTCAGCTTACAGTAATTGTAGGGTCACACTGCTACAGTAAAAAGGTGGCATTGCCAGCGCCTCAAAAACACAGTTAGGATTGTATTAACTGTAAAAAAAAAATGGGTTCCTGGAGTGTCGGCTATATTAAAATAACTTTATTTCAGTTCCTGCATGATATAAAGTTCAGCCTTTACATATCTGATGTTTGTTAGCAGGACAGAAACTACCAGTAAATCATGTTATGATCTGATAACAATTTTACTTGCAGAATTGTTTCTCTAAAGTAATGCATTAAAATCCTAATCTTTTGTTACCCTAACTATTAATAAAAACCCTTATTTTCCATAGGACAGCAGTCCTGTATGTTGTCTTTTCCACTTTGCACAATCTCAAAATGATCCTGAGCTAAAATGGAATTTAGTTCAAACTAGATCTGCTTTCTATAAAATCACAGTCGCAAAATACTGCTTGGATGCAATATTTTAGAAGGTTAATATTTCAAGAGACACGCCTTAAAGCTTGGAGATGATATGCTGAAGTCAACAATATGCTGAAGCTCTCAGAAAGTGATGGGAGGAAAATAGGAGGTAGAAACAAGAGGGGTGGAATAAAATGGAAGTTAATCACAATGTTAAACCAATACATCAAAACTGCAGCTTCAGTTCCAACTCTGCTGCTGCGATTTTGTGGTTTATATAGTAGTTTTAGAATATTTGTGCAACATAAATCCCATTTTTATTTATATTTTTGATCCCAAACCTGTAGAATGCAAACCTCTCTTCCTGTTTCCATCTTAACAAAATCCAATTATTGGCAATAATGGAATTGCTACGGAGCATGTAGCTCTGCTCGGTGCTGCTTTAGGAAGGAAGGGACAAGCTAAGTGAGAAAACAGATTTAACTAAAAAAAAAAATAAAGAAAAAATATTTTCCAGGTTGCCAACTCAGACGTCTTAGCTTATCTCTTCAAACCATGCTCTGCTTTCCATCCGGCCTAATCCCAACTCTTCCTCCGGTTTGACCTCCAGGCTTCCTGATCCCTGAGGGGAAACCAACAGAAGTCGAAAATATTCTCCTTTAGAGGCCTCCAGGAGGGGAATCAAAATCTAAGGTGCCATGTTGAGTCAACTCTGCTGGTTTCCCTCGTTTCCAGCAGGAGTTTTCACCCTTTCCCTGCTCGCCAAAGATGCTGTTTCACTTTCTTTGGTACGAGTGCCAGCAGAGGAGAAAATAACAGCCTTGCAGAGCGTTAGAAAAAGAGGGGTTATGAGTCCGGCGGTAGATAAGAGGAGAAAATGAGAAGGTGAAATGATTGTTGGTGGAGGGAATAACGGAGCAACAAAAGCAGCACTGAAGGATTCAGAGGGAGAGAGCTTAATGTGGCTTCTTTTCTGATAAGGAGGCGACTTGGTGAATAGGAGGCAACCTCACTGAGACGAGTGCCTGGTGGATTTGTAAAGGCGAACTGCCGGCTTCAACCTGTTTGAGCTGAACAAGAGAGAGCAGCTTAACTCTCAGTCAGTGAGGTCATAAGTACTGAACTCAGACACTAATCGAGCTTTTTCTCCTTGTGTTTTTCTCTCTCTGCCTCCCACCGACCGCCATCCGCATCCAACATCTCCATCCAGGTAAGAAATTTACTTTTTTTTCCTCCTTCCCTTCTTTCTGTGAGTGAGAGTTTGTGGGAGGTCGGGTGGGGCGTGAGAACCGGCAGGGTGGCAGAGCAAACATTTCCCTGGAAATTACCAACACACACAAACATATTTCAGACACTCGGTGCACGTCTGTAAACACGTCCTGCAGGCTTCATTTAAGAGCCCCGTTTGAGGCATGTTTTTTTTTTTTGTACCAGCTTACTAAAGAGAGAAGACCTGCTGACGTTCTGCTCTAGTCAGTGATGCACACATACACAGATTCCTTTGGTTTTCTCTAAGGTCTAGATTAAACCAGCACATTTTCTAACAGAGGAAGTCCCTTTAAATCCAGCAAACGATCCCCACTGTTAGAAGGAAACACATTTCATTAAGCTTTGGGATTATTTAACCAAAATGTTGGGATAAAACCTGTTGATTGAGGAGCTAAAAACCGTAAAAGATGGGAATTCTGTGATGTCATTTTGATTAGTTTTGATCAGGTAAAACTGATCGTGTGAAAGACTTACTTAGAGCTCCAGGAGGTTGAACCTCATGTGAACAGCGAGGTCCTGATGTCCAAGCCATGCTTGTGGTTGTTTTATTTCTACCTGTTTCAATTTCCTCTTTCTGAGCTGTGATTAGTTTTCATTTTTGTTTTTCTCATTTTTCTGTAAGCTGATATGAGACCTGATCAGAGAACACTAAAACAAAAACAGAAAATCAGTTTTTAAAGTAAGGCAGCATTAAAAGGTGAAGATGCTCAACTGTATTTAGTTCCTTTTATACATTATTGTTATCATTATTAATCAGCTTTAATATTTATTATGGATTATTTGTTATCCTTGATGCAGATCAATACTGTATACCGTAATTTTCGGACTATAAGCCGCAGGTGTTTTATGTTTACACACAAACTGTCTTGCGCTCGCAATGTCCGTCTTTCTCGCTGTCGTTCTGTCTCGTACCACTGCGGTAGAAGTCTGCTTCCGGAGGACCTCCGCATTCCGGCGCGCGCGGCTACCGTACTTGTATGTTGAAGCAAATGTGACGTCAACATGGTGGACGGTAAAATCCATAGATTTAGGTATTAACCTAATTTTGTACTGCAGCTCCATCTGCTTCTATTAACATCACCATATATCTCAGCTATAGATCTTAAAGCTCACCTTAAAATTCATTTCTTTATATCCATCACTTACTTGGAGCATAATGATGCGTTTAAATAGTTACAGAATCATATAAATAAGTAGTGAGAAGGAAGTAAAGAGAGACCTGAATGAAAACACAGAATCTAGAAAATGAGAAACTGAATTTTCCTGCTTAAAAAAATTTTATACAGTGTGCTGAGTTAAAATGTTATTTCAGAAATAAATTTTTAATTAATAATATGTTGCGCCATCAAGGGAATACCGTTTCTTTTAGTAGGAATAAGCTGGAAGTGGATCAGCTTTTTACCGCCAATCCCCAAACAAGCGCACAGAGCCATTGCTAAGCAGCAGCTCCCTCAGCGTGCTGGAAAGCAACCAAAGAAGAAACAAAACTCATGTAAATCTTGGAAGATTTTACTTCATAGGAAGATTTTTGCTAGATTTGGACTGAAAACCCCCTGTAGTTCTGACAGATTAGAAGCTTTCAATCCTTTATTAGCAGTTAAGGTCTGCTTCCGTGTTTCTTATGAGGAACATACATCTAGTGACGGAGCTAACAGGTTATCTTGTACAAATATAGTTCTTCTAACGCCCCCCATGACTACTGTTTTCGTCTTTAATGGCTCAAAGATAATAACATTTTCAAAACTTTTAAGATTTTTCAGCTGAGGCGTTATTTTGTCTTTTTTTTAACCTAACATATCTAACTTCAGCACCTTTAAAGACAGCAGACATTCAATGAAGGTTCTGGTTTATTCACTTGAAACCTGACCTAGTTAGATTCACACTCTTCCAAGGAGCCGATTTTATTGAAGACTTTTTAAAAATTATCTATTGATATAAAACAGTTGTGTTTTAGAAAATGTAATTTGTAAAATAAAGAAAGGCATTTGATAAATGAATTGTAAATGAAATGTAATTGATTTAGAGCCTTTCTTTAAAAAGCTGATCAAGGTTTTAGATGGAGATGATGAAATGAAGAACTCTGACCTCGTACTTTATCCTCTCCTCCCTCAGAAACTATCTGGTTCTTTCCCATTTTACCACAATTTTCTCTCATGATTCTGGTTTTCATTGCAGTGTTCTCAAAAAGCATTAAAGCAGCTTATAGAAAGGATATAAAGTGGATTAGATTCGGCGCTCATTCTAAGGTTACCAAATCCTGAGCAGAGACACTGATTCATGATCCCTCAGATGAACATGGCTGATAGCAAACATTGCTTTGCTGACTCACCTTTCAGCCCAGTGATATCACTGTGGTCTCATCCTTGATGCACAGAACCTCCCAGCATCAAGATGGCCGCTGGTTCACAGGGTCACCGCTAGTGCAGCAGGAAATGAATGATTCATGATGATGTTTAAGGTGTACCGTTTTGTCTGGCTTTGCTGGGAGCTGGTTGGTTCTGAAGACGTGCTGGACTTGATCGATGTCTTCAACTCCACATGAACGGGAGCAGTGACATCAGGGGGCTCCGGGGATTTTTCTGTCTGGATCTTATTTTCTTGCTTCATTAACCTGTTATCCCAAATAGCCTAACATTGTCACACACCAGACGTTATATATATATTTACTCTGAAAGTGCTCATTATACCCATGTATTGTAAACTGACTCCTACCTGATCAGACATCCCCATATAAACACAAAGCACTGGAAGGACGACGTCTCCTCCAGAGGCGTCCCACAGGTCCAGTCCCTCCTGGAGGACCATACCTGCTCTGCCCTGACCAGTGGGAGGTCTGCTGGTTGTTTACTCCAGCCAGTGGGAGGCTGTTTGGTCTGCTCACCTCTGCCTGTTTGTGGACAAACAGGAGGACTGGAGGCTGTCTCTCTCTCTCTCCTGTCCCTCCATGCCTGTTTTGGCTTGAGGAGAATAAATGGGATGAGCTGGTCTGTATGTTTCATAATCATATCCCAAACATAGAAACACAGGCATGCCCTCCCTTTGTAACCGGTTTAGTTTTTGTTTCTTTCAGATTAAGTTTTTTTTATTTTAAGCATTCTGTAGAAAATAAGCTATTTCCTGTTACTAGATGTTAAACCATAAACATGAGTTAATGTAAAGTAGATTCAAAGGCAGCAAATTGACTGTGCTAAAAAAACAGAAAGCCTATGCAAACACAATTATCTACAGATATAAAGTCATATCATTCATGTTTGCCGTGCAGCAATTAAAAAAAACTACGTTTTGTTTTATAGCAGACTTGAGATAATTTTGCCTCAAAACTATAAAACAACTTCTGCAACACCTTTCTTAGAGCAACCACTCCTTCTACCAGAGACAGATTTGAGTGATGCTGCGCAGCTCCTGCCCCGGTCAGCTGGCTGAAACAAGGCGTCAATTTCCTCATTTATATGAAATATCAATTCTGTTTTCTGGTTTTATGGCATGAATGTTAAAGGAACACAACTAATTACTCAATTTGAGGTAATACAGTCGTAACTTTACAGCTGGAAAGTCACTATCATTTTTTTTTTTTTTTAGAGCATCCAACTCTATTACCCCATTTACACTACCCTTGAAAAAGCGATCCATGCCGAGACCGGTCCGAGCTCGGATCAGTTAACCAGGCCCAGCTTGGTTCTCACGACCGTTTACACATCACGGTGACAATCTGCGGTATTACTGCCAGTATTGAAGGAGGAAATCAAGCAGTTGGTGGCGTAAATGCACCAAAAGTTGTTTGCCAACCGCCATAAAACACAAGAAGAAAAAGACGAAGAAGGAGCGAATCAAGCAAATCAAAATGGCGGCGCCCGTCACATTCAGAAAGTTCTGCTTGATTATTATTGCTGTACTTCGGTGTTATTATTTAAAATGTTGCGTGGAGAAGATTTCGATCGTTGTTTATAGTTGAAGAAGAAGTTTTTCTTCTTCTGTTTCCGAAGGGGCATTACTGCCAACTACTGGAATGGAGTGTGAATCGCGATGTGCAGCCAGACGGAGATGACGCGTTCTGCTCATGCGCTCTTGTTATCAGAGAACAGAGCCAGGGAAAAACCAAGCCGAGCCCACCTCTGGAACTGGTCTGCAGTTAGCGCGGTCCGGTTGTTTCTAGCTCGGTTCAGTTCAGTTTGCTTTCCATTCACACACAATAAGTTATCTCAGTTACTGAGCTCGGACCGGTCTCTGCACGGTTTTTCAAGGGTCGTGTAAATGTGGTATATGAAGAGCAGCAGAGTTCCTCATTTTGTGGAACCTTCTGAAGTTTTCCAATAATGCTGCTGCAGTTTTATTGGGGCAACAGGAGCTCAGCTTAAGAGATGCCTATTTTAAATAACAAATCAGGTTTAACTGTTACTCACTAAATGCAAAGCTTTGCTGTGGGTTTGTTTTTAAATGAGCAATTCAATTGAGCAATAAAGTCCATGAATGACTATGGACCGCCATACATTAACTTCTAGTTAATCAAATGAAAAGAATCACAGCGTTGAAGTATGACTTTCCTTTTGTGTATAGATTAAATGGCTATATTGAGACTCTGCCCCACTTTGTCGGTTCCCCCTCCCAACCTCCTTTTCTCCTGTGAATAATAAACTTTTCTCTTATTTTCTCCCTCGCTCTCGTGTTTTCCTCTCCACCTCTCGTCGCTCACCCCCTCAGTCCCTCCTTCCCCATTCAATAAACTCCGACTTCATTTGCCACAGCGTTGCAGCGGGCCGCTTGGCAGACGTGACGGCCCTGTCGCGCAGCGCTGATGGTTGAATGCAGTGCACCGAGCACACTGGTTGCATTGTGCTTTTGATGAGGCTCTACATCTTAGTCACTGGAGAGCCTTGATGTGCATCTGTGTGTATACGTGTCGCTGGCAGCGCGAGCATGCCGGCGTGCTCACACTGTGGACTTTAGCATGCATAAAGATGCAAATACGGCATTCTGGGAGCACATCAGAAACACTCTAGCACTTAGGTTCAGCATGGAGCAGCTGCTGAAACAGGAATGCAGGAATATTTATTAATATAAACACTGATGAGTGATTATTACTTGGGCACTTGGCTCAACGTAATTAACCACTGAATAACCCAATTTTCTCTGAGGGTGAATCCTATTTCACGTCTTGTCCCGACCACTTAACCTCACCTCCATGACTTGAATGTTGGTGCCAAAGGGGGAAGGGATGCGGCTGTTATGTACAGACCTTCTGTTTAACAACAAGCAGCGTCTGGAAATGAATCTTGTATTGATAGAGGTGTTAAACATATGTTAACACCTCTTTATTCCACTGGAACTACCTTGATCACACCTAATAAGAACGAGGAGATCTCTTTGTATCCTTAAGGTTTCACAATTAGCTTAAATCGTTGCAGAAATTAACACTTAAATTAGGAAGGACAGAGAATCACTAGATTTGCTTGGTACTGACTGCTGAAAGTGATCATTCAGTCAGAACGGTCATCTAGTGCAGAACTCCTGCTGCGGTTTCTGGAATTTATTATTTCAGAGAGCTTCACAGCAGCTATTTTCACCAGTTTTAGTGACGTGTTTATCTGTTTCAACATTTGTTAATGAAATACGTCACTTTTGGATTTAATGAACACCATTGAGCCTCCCCTGTTTCAGAGGGCAGCAGCTGCCGCTTGTAGGACCCAGAATTACCTTAGCCAGGTCCTAATTTGTCAATTTTCAACTCAAGTGAAAAAATTGCGGTCTGGATGTATTTGAGGTCTTAAAATGTATTCCCTAAGCTCAGCTAATGGTTGGATCTTGGCCTAAACAATGTACGATCAGCACCAATGATGGAAAACATGCAGAGTAACACCCCCTACTGGTGGCTGTGCAACACGTCAGCTTGCTTAATGAACATATTTCCCTCACTTGTGATAAATGCAAATAGAGATGTTTAGAACTGTTGTGTGTTTAATGCATCAGATAACTCTGCTACATACATCCTCCTGATATCAGACTGTTACACCTGTGGTATTCTCTAAGTGGTAAAATGTATAATAACCTGATCAGGAAGAATTTGAACTGTGGATGGATGAAAAGGTATTATCGTGTCACTTGTGTATCTGATGTAACATTATGAGCAAATTGCAGCATGATTGCTGTGTGCAGATCCATCATGGTTGTAAAAGTTCTTGTGTTGTTTTCTTTTTATTTGGTTTTAAAATTTGCATCAAGTCCAACCAGATTGGGGAGAAAGAACTACTTCTGTTTTCTGCAAAAAGAAACAAAACCCTCTCTTTCCCTCGTCGCTCATTGGGCTGGATAGTAGCTGAAATATCCCTATGTTCATTTTCCCGGTCAAATTTGATGGACAGAGTTTGAAGGACCATCCTGCTACTCATATTAACATGGAAAGCGAATGGGTTTTTAATATTAAATACTCCTTAAAACTGTATTAATTAAAAGAGGCAATTATAAATATTCTATTTCAGCACGAATATAATTTTATTTTAAAGTGGTTAGTTCATACTATAGGTTTTGATGTCAAATGTTGGTGTTAATCTACTGGGACGTTATGAAATATACGACATACTTCAGGGGAACCCTAGGAAATGGGATTTGGCCTAAATCTTCCAGTTTTCCTTGTAATCTCGATCGCATTAGATGCAGATGAGTTGTATCCGGACTCATTTACTCAACCCTGAAATATTCAGTCAATAAAGCTTCTTTCTCTGTTTAATGTATAATGAAAAAAGCAGAATAGAATAGTTCTGTTGTCTCATAAACTTCCGTCATATAAAAGATAGGCATCAATAATGGACACACACTAAAGCCATATCTCGAGTCCTCACTCATCAACTCTTTATGGAGAAGGTGGTGATTCAGAGTCCAGCTCCACCTCATGTTGTAAAATCTCTTATTGTCTTGTTTCTCTTGAGTTTTTCCCCTTTCCGCACATGCACCAACTCTGTGACACTCACAAGCCGTGAACCGTCTTCCCACCTGATTGGTTTCCCATTTTTCTTGCTGGGAGATTTATGGTTGGAGGAATGTTGGAGACAGGCTATTACCATGTCCTGTTTGAACTCATCAGCCAGACAAAGTGTTCAGGGTTGCTGCGGCCGCATTCGCCAGGCCCTTTTACTGAGACACAGTCTCTCCTACACCTCGGTTAACCCCACTTCAGCAAATTTCTCCCACACAGACTTGTTTTTCCTTTGCATTAGGGTAGTAGCCCTGATCCCATTACCCACCCTCTTTTTTTCTCCAAGCTGGATGTGAAGCTCTGTTCTCCCTGCACGGAGCTCATGTTTATTTCATAAATCAGTCACTTTGGTTTAACTATAAGTGGACACTATGAAAAATTGACGATTTTACCAAAAAGGTTTTTTTGTTTATAGGAGAGGTGAAGATAAATCAGAACAAAAAGAAGGAAGAGACAAGTGGAACTAAGGGCCCCAAAGTGTGCCAAAAATATCTCTCGCATCACAATACCGGTCCTTCCACTCTGAGCTGTTCACACACACAACGCCCCATCAGTCTATGGTTTGATCATTTCCTTCTAACTGAACATCATCCCTGAAATTAGGGTTAATTGGATCAGCGTTAACAGGGTTTAAAAAATTTCACTGTCCAAACATGTGATGCCCCATCTTTAACAGTGACATGATTTACGTTCTGTACTTGAACTGGATTCAGGGAAGTATGGCTTCACCACAGCTGAACGGAATGAGTCGTCATCAGATATAACAAACCACAGCATAACAGGTAACCAAACAGGTCCCAGGGAGTTGAGGGTTTGATCAAAGTATTGAGACTAGAGCTGGGTATTTTTGCCAAAGTCCTGTGTCGATTCGATTTTGATTTGATCTGTTTTTACAATACTGAAAGTGGTTCAACTGCGTTTCATAATACTCATGTATTTTTTTCCTGTCACATTAAACACAAAGTGCAAACTTGTAAATCGGACAGTTTAAACTTGAGATGTGAAAACTGTCTCAAAAGTACAAACTTGTTTGTGAAAAGTGAAAAGGCCTCACTCAAGCAAGCAGACAGGAGACAGCGGGGACACAGCAGACATTATCCCCACTGCACAAACCATATTTGCAGCGTTGTCTGTAACAACTACAGGGTGTTTGCTGGTCAGCCCCCATTTGTTAATGTCTTCAGTCAACCTATTGGCTATATTTGGAGTGGTCTGGCTTGAAGTAATCTTGAGTGCATCTCAAGATCGATTTAGCAAAAATGTAAAGGAATCGATTCAAAATCGATTAAATCGATTTTTTTACCCAGCCCTAATTGAGACCCATTGTTGGCAATCCACTAACTCTAGAAAGAAGGAGTATCCATTTCTAACAATTAAGACAGCAAAGAACTTTGAAATTGAATTTGTTCCCATTTCTGTAGTTTAATCTGTATAGAACATCCCCTAAATTACACAATCTGACTCAAATAATACTGGTTGATGCTCATTTTAGGCCCGTTTTCTATCCTTGTTTTAATTTTTAAAGAGAAATAAAGAATAAAAACTAGGATGCACTCTATAACATGAGGCACAAATGTAAATTTCTGTTTCTGAGTGGATTTGTTTAGGCCCTGCATCATGCTCATGGAAATGTTGCCCAGGTTTAAAACATTAGTTCCCAAAGCTGCAGGTTTTTAGTGAAGGATTTTATTTTATTGCCTCTCAGGGCCATTAATGTTTATCAGTCATTCATCTTGGTACTATAGTGTAGATGGTACTGGAGACGTCCCATTTATTATAGTGAAAGAGGCTACAGAGGCAAATATACACCAAGTCAGTTTGCACTCACCGCTTTGCCCACTAAGTATATTTAATGCTGTTGAATTAAAGTGGAAGAATACAAAGAAAATATACAAATATCACACCCTTATTATTCCCCAAAATGTGCATAAATCCTATTATTAAAACACAACCCATCTGAGAAGCACCCTGCTGTGTTGTAGAAGTTTATAGTTAGCCAATCAAAGTATCAGGAGGTATTAAGGAAGTACAGCAAACGGATCATAAAACAATAAATACAAACTAGGTTTCTGGCTCATAAAATTGACTCATGTTACTCCTTCTCAGGTAATAAAACAAAATGGGAAACATGAATATGACCCCTTGATCTTTTTTTCTGAAGCAGATCATTAATCTGTTTATACCATCATAAATCTGTCTTTAGTTAAAGAGTAATTATAAGAAATAATTGCACCACTACTTGATACTATAGTAAATACTCCTAATAGATTCCTAATAGAATTAAAATTGAAAATTTACAAGGAGTCAGATGCAGATTAATTCATAAAATGAAGGAAAACCGAACGGAGCTGCAGAACACAGAGAAGAAGGGTTTAGAACCTGCTAAGACTCGACAACGTGAGAAGAGAAGGGTGGATCCCTCTCCAGCAGTGCCTTTGTTTGCCAAAGGTCAGTCCAACACTGCCTGGTGTCTTTTTTTTATCATCTGGGTTTTGAATGTTTGAAGATTCATACTTTCACTCTCCTGTGAATATGAAATAGAAAAGTATTAAGAAAAGCCTGGGTGAACACATGTCCGAGCTGTGGAGCAAAAACAAAACAAAAGCTTACAGTAAGTTTCTCTAAAAGATAGACGAAGCCTAGAATGTAATGCTAACAATATCTTAACCAGAACTCAAAGGGTTAATCGGGGCCCAATTGGTCTCCAGACTTTAGGGAACATTTGTGAAGCGGGTCAGATCAACGAATGAAAAGCAGATTTAGGGTATTGTACAGGGGGCTGTACTATACTTGTTCCCCCATTAACTTATAGAGCAACTGACACATCTTTGAATTGAAAAATAAAATGCAAAGTGAGTAATGACTGGTGCGGTTTTCACATTCAAAATGTAATATTTTCATTAAATAAATGTCGGGTATCAGCGCAAAAGTTTGAAGCCACGATAAATATTCTGGATTACAAAATTAGCAAAATATTTCATTAGTAACAAATGAAAAATTGCTTATTTAGGGACTGATTTGTGGTGTTAATCCACAATATTTATGGCTAAACCAGTTGGTTTTTAGGTTGTTTTTTTTATCTAGTGGGCCTTTTGAAGACGACTGTCCACCAATATTATATGCTCATATTTTTTTTGAGCTTCTCTGCTACTGCCTACCAAGGTTTCTATCAGATGGGGGGGCTCTATAAGGACAGTTTTAAATAGGAGGACAAAAAGCAGAAGCCTTATTGGTGAAACTCTCAATCAGAGGAAAAGGCAAACCTTGCTACTTTTTACTTTACAGCTTTGATATGCTGTGAAGTGTATTGTAGATGTTTTCTAAAAGCTAAGCCCTATTGTACTTCTTTGTATAGCAGTGGCTGTTGTATCGAAGGGAGGCTGTATAGACCTTTTGTTGGAATTAAGACGGCAATTATTCATCGATTATTAGAATACATGATTCTCTTCAGTGGACTACATCACTTTGGGATGTAGTGTCTCCCACACACACACACACACCCTCATGATGTACTATTCAAACTACACTGGACAATTTCCTATAAATGTAATTAGACATGACTACTTTGGTTGCAGATGTATGGAGAGCAGACAGCGGTCAGTTCTCTAACTGGGGGAATAATGAAACCCACACAGCTTATAATGGCCTCCCTGTTTTATGTTATTTGTTCAGTATGGCTGATTCTTGTTTTCCAAGGTCTTGCTGATGGGCTGCAGTCTTGGCAGCCGACTGTCCGTCACCGCGGCTTGAAGCTACCGTTTCGCCAAGCCTGAGTTTGACACTTATCTGCAGGCAACAGAACGGGTCCCTGGGGACCAGAGAGAGGGAGGAATTCACCCTCCAATGCTTATAAACCCACCCACCCCTGTTGGAGAGGTGTTGGTGGAGAGCAGCATTAGACAGTGAAGTAGCCATGTATGTTTTTTGGTGCATATCAAAGCCTCCCAGAGAGGCTCCTTTTCCACCTTTATCCTCCCTCTCCCTTCATCCCCTCCGCTCTGGATGTGTTGGAGCCAAAGTGTTGATAGAGGTGTGAGCCCACTGATAAAGTAAACACTCTCTAGAGCCTTATGAAGAAGATGCTGCTTAATATTTCCTTCATTGTGTTGCAAAACAAATTGTGGTGTAAAAGACTGTGGTACAGCTGACGCAAACAGATAACCAAGCCTGTCCCTGAGCCAAGAAGCTTGTTAAATGGGTTGTTGGATGGTTGGCCATCCTGTTGAGGAACTATGGCACAGTTATTGGTTTGTTTGCTTCAGTCACAAGCATCACTTATCATCCCCGAGGAAGGCTCGTCTGAGAATCAGGGCTTCCTGACAATTGCAGTGAGTGAGATAGTGGAGGACGGGTGATGAGCGATGGCAGATTGGCTTTTAGCTGCTGCACCAAGCAGTCTGACGAGTAAAAGCAGCGATAGAGTGGCTACAAAATGTTTCAGGTGTCATTCAGATATAAGCTGTTTTTTTTCCCCACAGAACAGAAAATAAAACATACACACTGCTGTTGAAATCACGTGTTTGAGCTGGAGGATGGTCTGGTGTTTTGGGTGTCCTTCCTCAAGCTTTTCACAACAGTTTGAACGGTGACCTTAGTGCGGTTTTTAGTCCTTTTATTTTCACACACACACACCTTTCAGCTCTGCCAGCTGATTGGACTGAGATCAGGCATTTGTGATTGCCAGCTCTAAGCATTAACTTCTTGTCCTCAACCAGCTGTCTAACTGATTGGACGGTATGCTCAGGGTCACCATCATCCATTTGGACAAGCTTTACCTTTCTTGTTGATGGTGCACCAATATTTTCACCTATATGTTTGTTTCTAATATGTTTCCTCAACATGCCATTTGTTTTGTGAAGCGTCCCAGTCCCTCCTTTAAGCAAAACGACGCAACTTGATGTTACCCTCTCTGTGTTCACCAAACGCATCCATATTCTTCTAAAAAGCCAGCAGGATATGTCTGCAAACTGATTTTTACGGGTGGAGAAAATCCATAATTTTGTTTAAGCCAACAAATCATTTATAGATTTGATTCTTTTTGTCATGCCTGTCTTTTTATCATTTGTTTATTTATTATTTTTGCCTAAGAAATTAATACAATTATAGTTTCAGAAAAGCTATCTGGTTCTTATGCACCTAATTTTAATTTATTTTCCTCCATTCTTGTTTCGTTTTGTAATAAAAAGTCCTGTTCAGTGGGTTTAAAAGACGAGCTGTTGTCCGTCCAAGTGTTTAGGCTGTTGGTATAAGGTGAACCTGCTTTGATGTATTTTTTTTAATCTTTTTTTTTCTCAATGTGTGCCTTGGGAGTTCTTTTTTCCTCACATTGGAAATCCAAGTTTAAAACTGCGGCTGCTCTTCTGGATGAATGAGCATTCATAATTCATGGACATCCATTGAACAAATGTCAATTAGGCGCTCACAGGACCCCCTGTTGAGCCTGTGTCCCACTCCTGGGATTGTGTTGGTGTTTGTATGCACTCCGAGTGTTTCCTCTCCTCCTCCACAACCTTCCCCCCCTTCCCTGTTTATTTCCTCTCTCTGTCTTCTTGACCATCAAGCTCCTGCTCCCCCCGTCGACACAACCATTCATCCGTCCGTTTCCCTGGAGGTCTTTGAGTTGAGGGGATCCCCTTCAGAGCCCGTTTATCTGGAGCCAAGCCAGCGGTATGAGAGGCTTTGTTTAAAGAGGGACCCTCTGTAGACTCGCTGTCAGGCTCAGAGAGAGGCAGGCTTGATGAATATCGGAGCTTTTCTCAGAGCCTTGCCTGGCATAGTGATACCCCGGCTGGCCAAGGAAAAAAGTCCCGCCCTGTTCCTCCTCCTCTCCCACTCCCTATTTGTTCATTTCCGCTGCCTTCCTCCTCGATTCCATCTCCCTGGCTCATCTGTTTCCTGTTTCTGGCGCTGCATGGACTTAATTATTGAAGGTTGTTGTACAAGGTTGAGTCCAACGAGCAAAGCGAATTAAATCTTTCTTTAATGAGCGCTTCATATGAATTGCGGTCAGCTGTGCCGCCTGCAGAGAATTTTACTTGTACAGTTGAAGGTTATTAACATTCTCAAGTGTCTTTGGGTTCTTCTTTCATGCAGCCCGCAGGAGTTTGCTCCTATGGGGATGCTTTAGTATGCTGTTGATGTGATTAAAACATGAGGGGTTTAACAATCTCCTTGTTGACTACAGCATCCTTCTAATCTCTGCCATGACTCAGTCGAGTATTTTGTTAAAGAAAGGCAGAGCCTTCTTAAATCTGACCAGTTTTTCATGTTTCTTTTATTTCACACACTGGATATTCGATACGTGTTTTAATGCACATCAAATCAGTTTTGGATAAGTGATGAGCCAATTAACCCAGACTGCAGAGGTATCCTGATTACTGGAGCTTACCGACACAATACGACCTAATTCGGTTGCAATGAGCGTTGCCGAGGAGGCCGCATTACTCAGAAGAAACCCAGTCCTGCAAAGATGAGCTCATTCTGTTTTAGCAGCGTTTGGGCTTTACAGATATCTGCCGAGCCCAGACAAAGTCATTGTTCTTCCCCCAAAAAGAGTCAGTGTTATTGTCATAACACGGTGAATCATGAATCAGAGGGCTCCCAGCCTGTCATGTCTCACAAACGTCTGGAAAAGCTGACTGGGAGCTTTGCTGAATGAAGCACAGAGAAAAGAAAAAGAAATCAGG
This sequence comes from Cyprinodon variegatus, assembly GCF_000732505.1. NCBI lineage: Eukaryota > Metazoa > Chordata > Actinopteri > Cyprinodontiformes > Cyprinodontidae > Cyprinodon > Cyprinodon variegatus. The sequence goes on from NW_015150597.1 coordinate 48,020, forward strand.
CGTGTCTTAAAAAATGGATCCAAACATGAAAGGCAATCTTTTTTTTTCCTTCTTTCTGTTCTGCTTTTGCTAGAATGGTTAATTACAAACAATTAGCATCCTCCCAAGCTGAACTGATTTCTAGTACTTAGTGAAAAGGATCCTATTAGCCATAGTTTGTTTAAATAAAAAGAAGACTGGATTTAAATTGCTTCCAAATATAGATAATAATCGACAATAAAAAATAAGAGTATGTAAAAATATAACTTTTTTACTTTCTTTCCTNGTCCGTTCATCCATCTATCCGTCCGTTCATCCATCTATCCGTACGTCCATCCATCCATCCGTCCATCCGTACATCCATCTATCCATCCATCCATCCATCTGTCCATCCATTCATTTATCCATCCATCCACTTAATCTGTTAATTTTTGTCTATTCAGTAATTACTTATTCGTCCTTCCCTCCTATAGCAATTGGAAAAATTATATCATAGATATAAATATAACATTAATATAAACATCCAGGATTGCTTTACAACTGAAAACAAACGGCTAACTTCTACAAACATATACGGTTATCAAAGGCTAGTGATGTAGCTTTTCGTTTGTTGTTTATCTGACTAAGCTGTAGGTTGATTGGGATGTTCCTCTGAATGGCAGCTTCACAGAGGTTCTGACCAATAGAAACTCGACCTAGGATCTCATTGTACATCAGGCAAACACTGGCTACTATTGGCCTATGTTGTCTGGGAGGTGTACTACTTTGCCGTAAACAAAAACAGTCATTTTAACTTTCCTCCCAAACAGTGTTGCAGCGTTAGTTTGCATATATTACTGCTCAGTGTTTAGTTTTTTTTCTTGTCCATCTGCCGCACAGGGAAAACCTCCTCTGAACAATGCTTTTGTCTTCGTCTCATTTGCTTGTTTATACAAATGTTTCAGAGTTTCCAACTTTTAGCATTACTATGCTCAAGGTATGGATTATATCGACAGTCATCCCACCTTTACATCTCAGTTATTCTACTATTGTGAAACCAGAAGTTCTAATAGATTTTCTGTCATTTTAAGTTCATCAGTAGGTTATATCATTTCTTTCTTATTGCTTATTAGTTATCTGATAAACCATTTTATATTATCATGTTTTTATAACAAGACGGTTTATTTCCTTTTGTTGGATAGATTATATTAAATGATTAATTTAAAGTAGAACCCTAGAGTAAACCTTACTTCACTTCATATTTTCGGGGTTTTCTGACCATTTTAGAAAACATCTGAATCCATCATTATTTCCTAATCCATATGAAACTGAACACACCGTCATAGCACTGGAAAATGATTCCTTCCATTCTTCTGTATGTGCACTCCCTTCCCTGGTGCCAGCAAGACAATACCTTCCTCCTGTAAATGACAACCAACAGATGGGGCTTCTGACAGCTCTGCGAGCGTCTCCTGACTGATAGTAACTGATGTCTTACCTTGCCTGGGGAGATTGTGAGGTGGAATATCTTCTATGACTCATTAGAGGCGTATCAACACAGCTCAGTCACAGGTTAAAAGTTTTTTTGAGAGAAGGAACAGCAGCAAACATTAGGCATTCATCTTTTTCTTTTTACCAGGCACTGGATGAAGAGCTGATGAGGGGACCTCTTGAAGTAAGGAGGGAAATATGAGGCCTCATGGGCGCCCTTAGGTGTTTTTCGAGCTCCCTAATTAGTCTTACGTTTGCCTGAAACCTTCCCATGCTTTCTTCTCAATTGTATCCCTCTGCTGTTCATCTCCTTCTCTGTCTAAATGTTTACTATATTTTCTCTTCATTTCCCAAGTACTGGAGTATCCCAATGGGAGTTAGATTCTGAACACCAATAGAAATAAAAAAGACGGATGAGATCTTGGCTTGGATAGCAGAAGCAAAGGCATAAACACCATGCAGTGCCATTAGCAAATGGCTTATGTTAGCACACCTACGGCTAAGGAAGGTTTTAAGGTCTCTTATCAGCCTTTAAGCTAACTCTATTTATTCAGGGCGCTCAGTAAATGCTGAAAATAGTGTTTAAAGATGAACAGTTTAAAAATGTAACAGTGAATTTAAGAGAAGTTACTAAGAGTGTGGTTCATATTTTATTCTAATTTTTGATTTTTTTCTCTCTTATTAAAAAGAGAAGCCTGTAGTTAAACTTCATGTTGTCTTTGCAAAAAGCTATAGTTCCACTTAGCTTAGCATGTTGTTGNCATCCATCTATCCGTACGTCCATCCATCCATCCGTCCATCCGTACATCCATCTATCCATCCATCCATCCATCTGTCCATCCATTCATTTATCCATCCATCCACTTAATCTGTTAATTTTTGTCTATTCAGTAATTACTTATTCGTCCTTCCCTCCTATAGCAATTGGAAAAATTATATCATAGATATAAATATAACATTAATATAAACATCCAGGATTGCTTTACAACTGAAAACAAACGGCTAACTTCTACAAACATATACGGTTATCAAAGGCTAGTGATGTAGCTTTTCGTTTGTTGTTTATCTGACTAAGCTGTAGGTTGATTGGGATGTTCCTCTGAATGGCAGCTTCACAGAGGTTCTGACCAATAGAAACTCGACCTAGGATCTCATTGTACATCAGGCAAACACTGGCTACTATTGGCCTATGTTGTCTGGGAGGTGTACTACTTTGCCGTAAACAAAAACAGTCATTTTAACTTTCCTCCCAAACAGTGTTGCAGCGTTAGTTTGCATATATTACTGCTCAGTGTTTAGTTTTTTTTCTTGTCCATCTGCCGCACAGGGAAAACCTCCTCTGAACAATGCTTTTGTCTTCGTCTCATTTGCTTGTTTATACAAATGTTTCAGAGTTTCCAACTTTTAGCATTACTATGCTCAAGGTATGGATTATATCGACAGTCATCCCACCTTTACATCTCAGTTATTCTACTATTGTGAAACCAGAAGTTCTAATAGATTTTCTGTCATTTTAAGTTCATCAGTAGGTTATATCATTTCTTTCTTATTGCTTATTAGTTATCTGATAAACCATTTTATATTATCATGTTTTTATAACAAGACGGTTTATTTCCTTTTGTTGGATAGATTATATTAAATGATTAATTTAAAGTAGAACCCTAGAGTAAACCTTACTTCACTTCATATTTTCGGGGTTTTCTGACCATTTTAGAAAACATCTGAATCCATCATTATTTCCTAATCCATATGAAACTGAACACACCGTCATAGCACTGGAAAATGATTCCTTCCATTCTTCTGTATGTGCACTCCCTTCCCTGGTGCCAGCAAGACAATACCTTCCTCCTGTAAATGACAACCAACAGATGGGGCTTCTGACAGCTCTGCGAGCGTCTCCTGACTGATAGTAACTGATGTCTTACCTTGCCTGGGGAGATTGTGAGGTGGAATATCTTCTATGACTCATTAGAGGCGTATCAACACAGCTCAGTCACAGGTTAAAAGTTTTTTTGAGAGAAGGAACAGCAGCAAACATTAGGCATTCATCTTTTTCTTTTTACCAGGCACTGGATGAAGAGCTGATGAGGGGACCTCTTGAAGTAAGGAGGGAAATATGAGGCCTCATGGGCGCCCTTAGGTGTTTTTCGAGCTCCCTAATTAGTCTTACGTTTGCCTGAAACCTTCCCATGCTTTCTTCTCAATTGTATCCCTCTGCTGTTCATCTCCTTCTCTGTCTAAATGTTTACTATATTTTCTCTTCATTTCCCAAGTACTGGAGTATCCCAATGGGAGTTAGATTCTGAACACCAATAGAAATAAAAAAGACGGATGAGATCTTGGCTTGGATAGCAGAAGCAAAGGCATAAACACCATGCAGTGCCATTAGCAAATGGCTTATGTTAGCACACCTACGGCTAAGGAAGGTTTTAAGGTCTCTTATCAGCCTTTAAGCTAACTCTATTTATTCAGGGCGCTCAGTAAATGCTGAAAATAGTGTTTAAAGATGAACAGTTTAAAAATGTAACAGTGAATTTAAGAGAAGTTACTAAGAGTGTGGTTCATATTTTATTCTAATTTTTGATTTTTTTCTCTCTTATTAAAAAGAGAAGCCTGTAGTTAAACTTCATGTTGTCTTTGCAAAAAGCTATAGTTCCACTTAGCTTAGCATGTTGTTGGACGAAGAAGAACAACTCCCTTGTTTGCACATGCGCAGTGTGTAAGGCTCTGGTATATCGGCTCGCAGCTCTGCCTCAACATGTTTGATTTTCACCCGACTTTACGATTCCTGATCGAGAGGTGGACGTGAGAGNTTGTCTTTGCAAAAAGCTATAGTTCCACTTAGCTTAGCATGTTGTTGAAATCTCAAATTAAACATGTGGGTAGATCAACCAGAAATGGTACGAAAGTACGAATAGCACTCTTTATATTTTTACTCGCATAAAAGTAAAAAGTTGCCTTTAAAGAAATTTGTCAAATAAGAGTAAATATGTATTTGGTACAAAGGTAGGTATTCCAGTTCTGAGTAACTGATCTACTTACTTCCCATGATCAAAACAACAACAACAACAATTCATGTTGGACAGTGATGTAAGATTGGACAAAATATCAAGTGATATGCAAATGACAGTGCTTCAAAGAATAAGATAAAAATAAACATAAAATTCAGTAATTACACAAAATCAATTAAGTCAAATGTACGTAATATTAGGTTAAATTACTGTTTACTGTATTTTCATGTGGCCTCCAAAGAACTCGACAGACTCAGCAGATAACAAAATAACATTTAATCGATAAGCCTTTGGTAAAACAAAGAAGAAAGCATGTCTCAGTGGAGCATTATCGTTTAATTTAAGCTAGTTTTATTTGGTGAAGCTACTCAGAATAGATGGAGTAGCCTTACCTTGCCCTGCGAGCTAGCTTGACCTAAGATCGGAATTTTTAGTCTCACATTAACGCAGAACTCAACTCCGTTCTACACCTATCAATCTGAGTACTAACAGGTTAGGAGTAGCCATAAATTTTCCTCAAGAGTAAAAAGTACAATGCTCTAAAAGTACTTAAGTAAATGTAGCTGCGTAAATGTGATGACTTACTACCCACATCTGACCAGTAAATTCAAACGGCTCCCAGCATAGCTTGGTACAAAGTAACCCATTAGCCTAGCCAAGAGATAACTTCCCCTATAGCTTGGTCAAAAGCTAATGCCTTAAGCCGGGCATACACTGTACGGTATGATCAATTTTTGTACTCAGCTACAGCTCAAACTGTACGATGAAACTGCAGAGTTTAAAAGTTCACAGCTCACAATGTTTGTTCTTACTCTGCACGGTACTACGCTCTGATGCAATCTACCTGCTCACACTGCACGTCCAAAAACCACACATTGGACTCACCGCCGAGAGATGGTGCTGGTCAGACTCGTCAATCTAGACGAAGAAGAACAGCAACTCCCTTGTTTGCACATGCGCAGTGTGTAGGGCTCTGGTATATCAGCTCACAGCTCTGCCTCAACATGTTTGATTTTCTCCCGACGATTCCTGATTGGGACGCGGACGTGAGAGGCTGATCGCCCCTCGTTACCCCCTGTATACTACACAACGCAAGGACGCACGATGAGGCTGAAACATGGCCCGATCCAAAAAAATCTTGCATGACTGGAAAATCTGGTAAAAAAATTGTACAGTGTATGCCCAGTTTTATGTAGCTTAGTACATATAAAGATAGCCCTT
>NW_015150597.1:56419-148285 GCF_000732505.1 Cyprinodon variegatus
GAATGCTTTTTATTCCTTCATATCTTTTGGATATTCTCTGTAGTGTATTACTGAACACAATATCTTCCTGAGGAGAACATCCTGGTCTCACATTTTAATGCTGAAAGCCATTCGCCTGCTGATGTGTTTAAACTCCAGACCCTCGACATGGAAAAAAATGTTGCTACAGGGTTTTAAACAGCAGATGCCCCAATAGAGGCGGTGTTTCAAACCCAGGACTCTAGCTGCTGGTGATGTAGATGAAAAGGGCCTTGGGGTGGGAAAGAGGACACTCTGTTTCCACAAGAATGTACACTGGTCTGAGCACGAGTGTTTGCTTTTGGTGTCCCAGTACCTGAGCTCAGACTAGGATGATCATCGGGTTTTAAGAGGATCTGTTTGTCCAAGTGGTGTCTCACAAATCCATCATCACGCTGCATACATGCTAAAGAATTGAGACAAATTTTTCTCAAGCTGTTCATCTTTAAGCTGTTAGTATAAAGGAGGCATGTAGATCACCTGAGTGCTAATTAAACATATTTAACCTGGGGGTCATTCGCTAAAGAATACCTGAACCAGCAGAGACCCGCGGAAAAAGCAATATAGAGCAAAAGGAGCCAGATATGATTAAGAAGCAAGTCTTAACCACATTGTAAATGTTTTATTTATTTGCCTCAAACTGCTCCGTGTGAAGGCGTGTGTGCACCATGGTGCTGCCTACGATGACCCACTTATTACTGAGGATGAGCTGAGCCAGTGATATTTGGGGTAGATAAAAGACACAAAAAAAAAAAACTGCATGGAGCATCTTCAGTTTTTGCAAAGTCTTTCTTTTGTAAATATCCAAATCCACACTCATTTAATTAGGTTTACTGCCACCTTAAAACCAGCAAAACAGAATATATTTATTTGCAGCTCATAAACTAACTAATAGTGTCAATAATACTTCATGTTTTCAGGACAGTTTGTAACTAAAAGTAGAAAACATATGGATTAGGAAGGAGGAAAAAAAAAATGTTATAATGCTTATTTATTGGTGTCTCATGTTAAAGGATTTTGGGCATTTTACCCATGTTGTATGCACCATTAGATTAGAGTATATGCACCAAGGAGCATTATAGCCTTAAGCAGGCTTTATGCTCACTGATTTTGTCCTCACTAAGAGTATTACATGAAAAATAACAGCACAGTTGTAATGGGAGTTTGCTCTCATTTAGCGTATTTCTACAGATCCCCGTTTTGAGAACGATTTCAATGCAACACTTTTACTGTCTTTACCATGCGTCTCCTCCAGATGCATTGGTCCATTTTCAGAGGCATTTGCACAGCTGAATGCTACGACACTTGGAAGATTTAATGCAAAAATGTTAAAACTAAATGAAGGAATATTTCTAAATAGAAGCACCACCTCAGGAAATACATGCTGGTTATAAGTCGACAAATATGGTTGGCATGCCTTGCTGGGGAAATTAAGGTGTCAGAGATGTAAAATACTCTTCAGATACCATTTTAAAGATGTGGATAAGTAAAAAAAGAACCATGAGCCATTTTTAAACATGTTTTAGGGCAAAAAGGGATTGTTAAAGATAAAATCACCTGGAAATGGCAGCTTTATCCGTTCAGTTGTAATTGCACTATGCGGATGCCAGTGCAAACCAAGCACCGTGTCCTTTCTAACAGTCTTAACTCATAATGTCGTTGTTATGATTAGCACTACTATTAGCATTTATGGCTTTGGTAATTGGACTCTCAGTTGGAGGTAAATCTATTACAGCAGGATTAAATGGAGCTCTGTTCTCTCCTAGGTTGGCGTAAATGCACAGCTTTTTAGTTCTGTCTCTACACACATTATTTGAATTGCTGCCTGAGTGGTGTCAGTATATCAAACCCCATCAGATCCTCTGGGTTTGGGAGTGTTTGTTGTGTGACTGCTTCACCAGACGGACCCTCCGTTTGTGGTGAATGTTTATTGCAGCTTTAAATGCAGCGGCAGGGCTGGTCCCACTTCCAGGAAGTAGAAAGTGTGCCATCGCCAGTGTGGAGGGTGGGGGAGTAACAACCGAGCGCTGCTGCTGTGGTGTCCCATTAAGGAGAATTACATGCTCAGATTGGAAACGACATTCCAGTTAGATCAAAGGCGGTCAGATCATTTCCCTCAGCTCTTTTCGGCTGTACGTAAAGCTGACTCTTGGTGGTTGTAAAGATGTGGTGACTCAATGTCAGTGCATTCAGGTGACATTTTAAAATAAAATGTGCAAAAGTGATCCTGCCCTTCATTTCTGTAGATTCTTTTTCAAAGAGCAAATCTTTCCTGTGGTCAGTTGTTTTTCCTGTGATATCCAGTTGTTTTTTCTTTTTTTTTTTTTTTTTTTCCTCAGTGCTTTTTCCCTATCATGCCAGCATATTGGACAGTTAATACCAATAAATAAATGAAAAAAATAATTGGTGGGTATTTTTTTAAGGCCTTAAAAAAATACAAAACATAATTTTACTTCTTGACCTTAAGAAGCCACTAATAGATAAGGAACCAAGTCCTTGACTTCCTTTGGATGCATTATACTGCCATTTCTAAGGTTTAATATAGACATTAGTGAAGGTTGTTAAAAATGTTGAAGAGTGTTGAACGTCCTACCAAAATCACTCTTGAGTTAAGGGCAAACAGCCATACCTGATGACCACATTCAAGATGGAGGCTGCTTGCATCGACTGTAGTTCAACTTTCCTACTTTAATTACTCGTTGCCAATTCTTTTACTTTAGAACAAAGGCCCCTAAAAACTTTTCCATACTTCACACTGAGGTCTGCATTTACTTAAGGCATACTCAAGGCAGAATCGAAGCCAACTTCTACTGGACAGGTTTGCTCAGATCAGTTTTTACCGCCATGTTCCCTTTCACATGAACCTGTGGTCTCATTGTATTGTTATGTAACACCAAGCAGGTATGTTGAGAATCAGCGTCAACTTGTGGACAAAATGGTCTCAATCATGGTGTCTCGCGTTGAGGCCATGATTGAAGCACTCCAGTCTCAACCATTCACAGCAGTGCACGCCAACCCCATGCTGCTCACATTATATGCACAGTAAGCCCAAGTTTGTGGGGCCCTTCAGTCAGTGCTTCTCCTACAGTGCTACCCTGGTGAAATCTGTTTTTATGAACCAAATACCACTTAGTGCAGCATGTGTGTACAATAGAGCAGCGGTCCCCAACCTTTTTTGCGCCATGGACCGGGTTATATGTCAGACAATATTTTCACGGACCGGCCTTGTCCGGTATGCAGCCTATGAACCCTAACCCCATCAGAATCAAAATATCCTGAGTAAGAACGTCCAGGCATCCATTCACCACCTCTAGCTTAAGCAGATTTGGGGCATTCAGCAGAACATTGTTCCAGAGCTCCACTGTAAGCAATATGAAGGTTCTGAATGTCCTAGTCAAAGTCCAGACAATAATTTGGTTAATATCTCTTGGTACTGGTTCCTGTGAGCAATGTGGCTTTATAAACACTATCATGCAAAGAAAATAGATTCTATTTGTCTACTACGGTTTGTTTAACTTGAAAATTTTTATTCAAATGAAAATGAAAAAGGAAGTGGAAAACCAAAACTATGTTGACCTTCCCTATTTTCAAGCTCATTAGGTAGGAAATGCATCTTTGTCGGTACAAAAGACATGAAACAGAGGTTGACCCCAGGCTTTGGGGACGTACCATCTGGTGCCAACACCTCTGTCCATGGTCGTCCATATTGGTGTTTCCCACCTCTTGGTCTTACCTTAGGTTACCTTATTATGTTCCTTTCTTTTGAAACTAAATCTGTCGCGGCTCTGTGGCAACAATATCTCTCTGTTAGCTCTACAAGAGGAGAAGGGGGGCTCTTTGCTCCACTGCACCGCAGAAATTTCTGACAGTGTCTTCTCTTTAAAGGAAAAGGGAACAAGAGATAAACCGCGGCCTCATTTACTTAGTGCATTAACATTGTTATGATACCTTAGTTTGTTTCTGTATGCAGCGAATCTGCCGCTCCATTTGTACTGGTTCAGCATTAACGAGGGTAGCTTCCTCCGCCTCCTATTGGAGACACCTGTAAAGAAAACTGAGTCATAAACACAACAGGAGACCTTCACTAAGGCTTTATGCAGTGTTTCTAGTACAACATCAGATTTTTTAGATCTGCCAGTATAGATATGCCAGAAAGGAGTGTAAGAATGATTTGAACCAAAAGAGTGGAAAAGTAACATCTAAGAAACTGGTTTCCCACTAGTTTATTTGTTTATTTAACCTCATAACTTAAGTAGAAAAGGTATTTATTTTTTTATGATAAATATTAACTAGTCTATTAAAATACTTTTTGTTATGTCACCTGTTTCCCACTTTTATGCATTCCTACACAAGTAAAATATATACTATATATATCTATATATATATTATCTAAATCCTAGTTTAGATTAATTTTTTTTCCCTAGAACTTATCTCTTATCCCACAATCAAAAAGTCCCTTCATCTGTCTCTCTCAAGTTTTATTTCCCCCCTGGTACTTAAAGCTTTACAAATATAGAAATATCCACCATAAATAAACTTTAACTCCCAGATGTTTAGAGAATAAGATGTCGCTGTGGGAGATGGTTCATTATCCTGCTGGAAATCGCCACCTGATGATGGACATTGTGTTTATAAAGATATGTGGGGGTTTGAGCATTGCTCAACAGCTTCCAAGAGTCCGAAAGAATGTCCTCCCCACCATTACCCAAGAGGCACAGACTGAACGGTTGATATAAGGCAGGAATGATGTATGATTGATGCTCTTCACAGCAAATTCTGATGCATCATTTGAATGTTGCACCCTAAATCAAGATTCACTACACAAGGTAACTTTTTCAAATTGGCCAGCTCTTTTGTTGTGAAACTGTGAATAGTGACCTCAGACACCCAGCACGGTATTCTGTTTCAAGGTTCACCATCGTTCACTTATTTCTCAATTCTAATAACTGGTTTGGCCTTCACCAAGTCAACTTAATTGTGTCGCTGCCATATAACTGATTGATTTGCTGTCGTCGTTCATATATATATATAAGTGTGTGTGTGTGTGTGTGTAAAATATATATATATCACAAAAGGAAGGGTGTAATTTTAATAGTATTTTATTATTTTATGGAAATACCACAGTTGCGGAACTTTCCATTTTCAAATTTAGCAGAATATCGACTGTTTTGGACACATTTGTAATGGAAAGGCAGCAATGGATTCTGATTTATTGTCAAAAATTCCTATGACTGATCATGATAACTATAAATTATTTAGGATCAAATTTATGCAGCGTTTCAAATCTGTTTGCTTGCAAATATCATCTGACAACTTCCTTAAGCGCTGCTATAGTTTTTAGAGGCCAACATGGATTAGGTTGTTTATCATGCTGACCTTCAGCTGAAGGTTGTGCTTTTCCTTACACAGACTTTTTTTTATCCCACCCCAAGTGCGTGTGCCCCCCTGGGCTGTGAGCCTCATTGCACATATCATAAACTACCAGTAGTTGTGGCAGAGCATGCATGATTATTGCCAGCTTGTTTCACGGCCTTCAAAAATGATTTCCCTCTGCATACTTTCCAAATGTTATTCCGACTGCATGGCTCTAGTGTGACTTTGTATTCCTGGCTGCTTCAGAAGGAAAATTAGTCAGCTTCCTCCAGCCCTGAGAAAATAAATATGCCGAAGTCCCAGCGGGCGATGGTGCAGTGTCATCCCTGCAGCGGAAATGTCACGGCTCTGACGGCGCACACTGATACTAGATGTCTGAGGGATAACAGCTGCCTCGCGTGCACCCTGTAAAAACCTTTCTCTGGGCAGAGAAGCGACACCTACTTCCTCCTTTTGTTTGTGCGCTCCGCCGTGTGTGACCCTCAGCAATGTGCGCGCAGACAACACTTATCTCCGTCGCTTCATCAGTTAGCAGGAAATCACGCCTCGTGTACGTCAGCGCCGGTTGCTAGGTTGCAATCGATTTTTAAATCCTCATCAAATAACACAAGTGGAGTTAGTGCATCATGCTTACAGTAGATCATGTAGGTGTTTCCTATAAAGAAGATGCATGGCTACAGGGAACAAACTGTGCAGCTTTGCATGCAGGCATCAATCAGATCATTATAAAGGTCATCTGCATAATTTATCTGTGAGAACTTCCTGCCTTCATACGATCTCCCTTGTTTCTTGTTTAAATTTTAACCCCCTAATCGCTTTAAGACTCCAAGTTTTAATGATTTCAGGTTCATTTGCCTCACAGATGGCAGGCTGATGTTTAATTTAAGCTCTTCATAAGTGGAGAGTTTTTTTTTCTGCTTTTAATGTTGGAGAAAGCACCCTTAACTACTCTTTCTTTGCCTCTTTCCAAAGCAGTAAATTGGCTTTTGGCCTACTTCCATCTCTCGCTCTGTTCCCTCATGCTTCCATAATGTAGGCTGCAAATATTATTCTTACAGGAGATATTAGTCTTTTGCAGGATCTGTCAGGCAGAAAGGATTTAGTGTCGGGTTTCAGCTATTTTTTATATTTGTTCTCTGAAATAGCATACAACAGCTTGGATAGTTTTTCTTGTTGTCTCAGAGAGATGAGCCCATTTCTCTCCTGTTGCATGAAGCTTATTAGTTTTCTCTGTCATTCTTGTTTCTCTTTGCTGGTGAAGGGGGGGCTCAGTTCTCATCTGAAGCTCATGATTGTCTTTGTAAACCTATGAAGTGATTTCTGAGTTATCACGTTATGTGCCGCCTTGAAATAAGCTTTATGTTCCAACAATGAGTCTGAAGAGGAGTAACTGCAATCAAGGCTAGCAGGCTAATTCTGTGCCTGGGAAGTGGGGATGTTTATAAGAGTGTAGCAGTGATTAATTCACTTAAACTGAAGGGCTTTCCTGAGAACGCTTAGCGACTGGCTGATGTGGATGTCTGGATGAGCTTGTTGGAAGCGAGCCCTCGGTCTGCGTGCCTCTAATCCCACGTGTCTCTGCTGTGAACTTGAGGCCAAAGCTGTCACGCTCCACGTCGCCGCTGCTCTCTGTGGCTTTTTCGGCTCTGCATGAGTCAAACATGGGGAGACATCCGTTTTCCCTTTCCTCTGTCTTTTTCTTTCTGCTCACTCCCACCACGGGGTCACCGGTCTTTGCTTGTTAGGCTCAGCTCGGCTTGTAACTCTTGCTTCACACGGCAAAATAATCGCACCGATCTTCCTCTTCTGAGAGGCGCCCGGTTATCAGGATGGCTCTAAGATCATCTTATAAGATGATCATGCTGTGAGTGAATTTTTTTTTTTTTTTTTAAGAGTGATCAGGGCTGCTCTGAAGGACAACACCATCTTTTTGGCCCAATTTTGCCATTCAGAAAGCATTTCTTAAGTTGATAAAAGTAGAGCCTCTGCTTTTACCGTCTCTACTTCTTTAATTTAACCTTTTATATTCTAAGATTTTCCGATATCTAAATTTATCTGAATAAAATCAGTTTACATTTGTTGTGTTTTTATGGGGCTTTACATTACATATACACACAGTCGAACAGAACCTGTTTTATCTAAATTTTTTTATTATTTGTGTTCCAAACTACCAGAGGGTTTAAAGATCTTGCCACGTGAACCAGGGTTACCAGAGATCTTTCCCATCCTGGAAAACGGTTTCACTTGTCTCCAGTTCGAGATAAATTTTGAGAATAACAGGAAACATTATCAGCATTTTATTTTCTGCCCTGTCAATGACATTTTTTCCTCGACTCGTATTTCCTTATTATCTTTCTTTGTTGAATTTCTGTCCTACCTTTTCCTTCTTGTTACATTCTGTTCAGGTTTATGCAATCCCTATTACTTCTAGTGTCTATTATTTCTTTCTTTGTTTCTTTGTTTCTTTGTTTGTTTGTTTGTTTGTTTCTTTCTTTCTTTCTTTTCCCTATTACTTCTAGTGTCTATTATTTCTTTCTTTGTTTCAGTTTTTCTCCATCTTTCTTTCTCTTTCCATGTCTTTCTTTCTCTCTATGCAATTTAACTATGAAACAACTGAGAACTCTGGGAGTTGGAGTCAGATTAAATACGGTAGATCAGCCTTTAGGAACCCTGTTTAAAATTCAGCTGTTTTTTTTGTTTTTTTCCCATTGAATGTCTTCACTCCTCCTCCCCTCTCTCATTCCTCCTCTTCTCTCCCACATTGCTGAAGCCACAGTTCCCACAGGCCCTGCGGCCACAGCTGTAGTCCATCCACGTCTCCCTGTGACCTCTCTGCACGCCGCTGCCGAACAGCTGTTCCACATACACGCACACGCAGCAGCCAGCCAAGTGCAGCGCTGCAGGACAGGCCTGCAGAAAGGGCCAGAAGGTTTCGACATGCAAACACACAAACGGGCTCATGGTCTGACATGAACATGAGGCCTCAGCCGTTTGCAGAGAAACAGAGAGACATAAGCTGTAAATCAGAAGAAGTAGAAATAAAAGCAGACGCTGCTGCCAACACAGCCCAGCGTGTTGGAGAATCACACTCAACGACTCCCCTGTCTAAAGCACTAAGATCTTCACTTAAAGGCTTAGCTAACCCTTTTGTTCCTCCGGGTGGGGACCACCATGATCTTTGACCCCTGCATGGTGACCCCACCCCACTAAGGACCTCAGCTCAGCCATCAGAGTCTATTTTAGCCCCCATCTGTCTTATGGCTAAAATACATCAGTGGTAGCTGAGAGGGGAGCCTGAGACCTGACATCACAGAGCTCAAAGGAATGTGTAGAAATATTCCTGCTGTAATAAATAGAGCTGCTGCTGTCGAATGTTGTGCCTTTAAGGAAACCTTCTGCTGATCAGTGATCTGAATATGAAACAGAGTCCAACCCATCATGCAGTACTTTTAGGAACAAAGGTTAAACTACCAAGGCAGCAGTTTTCTGCATGACTTGATGAGTCTCTTACTTCATACTGGAAGAATTCCCCCCCTCTATTTTGACAAAGTTGCTTCAGTACATTGAAGTTTGCAGGCATCTGTTTCTGCTCAGTTAGTGCCAAGATACTTTTCCTGTTTGCCAAATCCTGTGGTAAAACAGGTCCAGTTCATTTCACCTCTAATGTCCCTTATGAAAGGATTGTGGCGATTTGTTGTTTTTTCTGTGACCCCCCCTGATTTAGCAGGCTGCGGAGCTACTTTGAAGAATGCATTAATCGGCTTTCATAGTCTAACATAATTTAGGAAGAACTTTGATTTTATTGAGCACATTTAAAAACAAACAGTAATGTAAAAAGTTTCTGTGTAACTATCTGCGCCTCAGTGAAAACAACAGAAGGAACTGCTCTTTTTTTAGCTCCGTTTTTACCAGGTAAACTATGAGTGCTGATGGGAAGCTTCTGTTGACTAATCAGATCAGGACCATTTGTCTGAATTTGATGCAAACCATTTAAAACGTTCAAAGTAAGCAGAAAAACTGATCCTTGTCTATTGTGGGCTGGCTTTCTCGGTTACTTCATGATGCACAGGTCTTGTTTCTGCAGAAGCACTGTGTGAGGTTTTTGTGCTTTGTTGATCAACCTGCATAATGACAGGCAGATCTCTGCTTTGCTCTCATCGGTCATAAAGATATTATTTCCGTCATCTGCTGGTTCACTCAGATGCAACTTCACAGACCTAAACCCTTCTCCCAGTGTCCTTTACAAAAAAACACACAGGTATGTTTCTAATTGAAATGTTATGAATTCTGTCTGCTGGTATGTAAAGCTTTAGTCATCTGAGGAAGAACTTTTAGGGTTTGTTTTTTTTTTTTTGCTGCCATTTTCACACCTGAACTAGGAAGAATAGGCACTCTGGTGAAGACCAGTAACTGTTTTCCTCACCATAGACTAACGGGCCTCAGAAGGTTAGGAAATGGCATTTTTAGCCTTCCTGAATTGATAGACTGCAGCAAAGATTGCTTCCCCAAGGTCACTGCTGATGGGTTTCCAGATTGACATTGTGTCGCTTCAGACCGGCAAATTACCCAAAAAAAAAAAAAAAAATTACCCTAAACAGAGAAACAAGAATAAACTTAATCTAATTTACAAACTCCTCTACATAAAAAAAAAACTCCTGTTTTTTATAGAAATGTTTACATTTACTGGCAGTCTGATGGATTGAATTTGTAGCGCATAGCTGTCGCTTTCCTTCAGAAATGTCTGTAACTTTGCTTTATTTGTGATTAAAAATCTGGTTTTCTGCCAAAAGCCTGAGTCCTTTCAGCCACTGAGTTTTTATTCCATTGAGAATTATAGTTGCTAATTAATTATTGGTTACAAAAATGTTAAAAATCTCAAAGTATGATCGGTTTGTACTGGAACAGAGGATTGAAAGAACGCCCAGCCTCAGGTAGAGCAGCTTGGCTGTGGCCAATATTGCATTTCTGCCTCTGTTTCCTCGCCGGTGAAGCTGAAGCAGAATATTAAAGTGCAGCTCAGGCGACGCGCTGTAGCCCCAGAGGTGACGGGTCACAGGTCGGCCATGACAAACAGCCTCATTGCAGCTCGATACAAACAAACAAACACACAGATCCTCACACCGCAGCAGAATCTGAATGTAGACTTCCAGCTGACATCCATCCATGATGATGCCCTTCTTTCCATCTTTTTGGTTTCCTTCCTAATGCATCTCTCCTTCCCTTCCTCTGTTTCTCATCTCTTTCTATCCTTACTTTCTATCTTTACTTCTTTAGATTCATCTTTCTTTAAATTAGTTCCTTTTTATTCTTTTTGTTTTTCTTCCATCTTTCCTTAGCACCCCTTCATTTCTCCTGTGCTTAGTTCCTTCCCTCCTTTCCTCCTTCCTTGTGGTTTTTCCCATAACATGCTTCTTTCCTTCCTTTTTTTTCTCCTCCCTCTTGTTGTTTCTTCTTATCTTCTCTAATTCCACCTTGTTGTTGTTCAGTGTTTATCAAAGCTTAGACCAACAGTATCCCTGGAATCGTCTTTCTCTGCAGAGAAACTGCTCCTCTTGTTTCATTTAAATTGATTAAGTTTAGGATTCTGCGTGTGAAACGGTTCTATGTGGTGTATTGCCCAGCTCCAAGTAAAACAGCAGCGCTCTGGCATATTAAACCGCCGCTCAGGCGAGGCGCTGTAACCTCAGAGGTGACGGGTCGCAGGTCTGTCCAGACAAACAGCCATGTTGCAGCTCAGATCCAAACAAACACACATTGGCGCCCAGGTTTGGAGGCTGCAGCTGAATTTGAATGCAGACCTCCAGCTGACATCCATCCATGATTAATGAGCGAGCCTGGGTTAAGTTTGGGCTCCTTAATGAATACACTTTGAGAAGTTGAGGAGCCTATAAATATTTGACATGTCGCTTGAATGTGTTTGCATAATTGATGCAGGAATCTAAATTGAATCATAATTGCATCATAGTGGACATTTTTGTCCCTCCTCCCCTCCTCGCTTTCATTATTCTTTTTCTGTCCTTTCTCATTGATGTTCCTCTCAAGTCCAAATATGGCCCCCTTCACTCCAACTTATGCAACGAGCACGCCCAGACGGGGGGGCGACAGACAATCAATGTGATCTCAGGGTGTGACTGACACGTAGTACTGATGAACTCACTGGGTAGCGTATCGCTTGCTCGCCTCGCCGCAATGATTGACAGCTGTACCTTCTCCCCGTCTCTCTTTTTCTCACACACAAGCACACAGAGACACACGACCTGAGAAATGCCGACCGCCTTCAGACATCACGCTGTTCTCCAGTGTCATGCTGTGCCGACATAGTCTGTGTTTGATGCTGATGTCAAACTGGCTCACAAATGATTTGCTGTGAGCCTGACTGTCTGTGTGAGCGTGTGTCAGAGACGGCAGCAGAGGAGCCGACATAATGAAATAAAATTAATTTGAAAAAACTGTAATGCTTGAAATTATTCAATTCAGATGCATTTGATGAGCATTAAATGAACAGCTTTGATTAACCCACACTTTTATCACTCTTCTCTCTGTCGTCCAAAACACATTTTTATAATTTCATGTAATCTGATTGTCCTGATATAGATTTCAAAAATCAGTCCAATAGTGGCGGCCTAGTGGTTAGGGCATAGAGTTTGAAAACCAGAGGTTCTGAGTTTGAGCCCCACTCCCTCAGACTGCCTCTCTGGGTCCCTGAGCAAGACCCTTAACCCCACACTGCTCTCCGGGCAGCGTACAATGGCAGCCCACTGCATCCCCAAGGGGATGGGTTAAATGCAGAGAGAGAATTTCATTGCTCTCTACTTGTGACAGTGGAATGACAATAAAAGCTGGGGGAGAAAAAGAAAATCAGTCAAAATGAATATCAAAATACTTTGGCCAGCCTTTAAAATCTGCGTTAAAAAAAGCATGTATGATTCATGCATATATTGTATCGGGACAATATGGGTATCATAATGGAAATGAAAAAGTTGTATTGGGACACCGCTATTGTGGAAATCATGATGGACAGAAGATGGAAGAGTGAAAGTGTGCAGAGGTGAACCCATCTAGGTACCCTGAAGCGGACCAGTTAGCTTCACCCTGAAGCGGACCAGTTAGCTTCACCCTGAAGCGGACCAGTTAGCTTCACTCAAACCATAAATGCTTTGTGATGTGATGCAAGAGGTAGAGATCAACCAATATAGGTTTTTTTCAAAACAGATGCAGATTATTTTGACATTAGACTAACTGATCCTTGATTTTGTTTTTTGCGGTCAGGGCAACATTTGTTAATATTAACATTTAACCCAAGTATTAATTCGATATATATAAATGTGTCTATACACACCACTCTGAAGTTGCTCCGCGCCAACTGCCTTTGTCAAAATTGTACAAATTTAACTTGAGAGGTCCCGGTCCACCACTGAATGGATCGTTTGATCTAGAGTGCTGCTCTATGGTGTTCTGAGCTCCCCTAACAGAAGGGGAGCGATTGTTGCGCAATAAAACAACTATGACCTTTATCTGATCAAACTTTTTTTTCTGATGTAGGATTTAATTGTATTTATTCATTTATAAGTAAATTCATGACTTCTCAGTCGGCTCGTCCAAAATATTCTGTTATCAGATTGCGAAACCCAGATGGAGATGGTTTTTATTGGGACGTTGCAATGATGCCAGGGATACTGAATCTGTAACGTCCAGCCTGAACCATAGTCTAAAACAACAGAAAGTATCTATTCTATTCAATTCAGTGTATTTATATTGCACCAATTCACAACATCTGATATATCAACTAGAACTAACCTTCTAAAAAATAAAGACCATACCTCCCTGATTAAAATAAACCGGAGAAAACTAGAACTGAAATTTCTTGGTCATAATGCAGTAGGCCTCTTAGTCAAAGGTGTTTAGATGAGCAGAGAATAAGTCAGTCTGCAGCAGCGACATCCTATTCGTCACCTTCACCCAGGCAACCAATCCATGTCCATCTTTCTTCTGGGTCCACCGATCACAAAGAGGTACCTTAACTCTCAGTTATGGATCATCAGAACAGTTGAAACATTACCAAAGGACAGCAGATGGAGGGCTCTCTGGTGTATTTGTTTAGCCTGATCTCAGGGCATGGCTCCTGAATGCATTGGGTAATATCAGGCAAAACTACCAGCTGACCGTATCGGTTGACCTCTAGTAAAAGTAATACATTAAAGTAGAAAAAGAAGTGAGTATATGTTTATCTCTGTGTTAATTTGTACCAGAGAAAAGGCTTAAGGGGGCCATGATTTGTGGTGAGAAGTTATTTTTTTAACACCTTCTAAGAAGAAGGATGAACTTTCCAACACCTCTTGAACTAAAAAAATCTTTGGTCTTAACTTTCCATGATGTAAAGCGTTCTTGAGGGAAGCAGATGTGCATGATTGATGGTATGCATTAGTTGGTTTTTACAGATCGGTTGGACAGGAAAAACTTTACAGCCATGATCAAACTGCTTTGAGAGAGAGAGAAAGATGGATGAACATTAATGACAAGACTGGATGAGCTCTTTTTTAAAACATCCTTTCCTGGGGCGACGGCTGCCAAAACCCAGTCATGTACAGAAATAACAAGGCAGCTGATAATCACTGAAGGCTGTGAAAACTGGTTGTGTTTAGGGACCCAGGTGGCATCAGAACCCAGGCTTTATTTTTGATTTACATGAACCTTCAGTGGGAAAACATGAAAGTGTTTTGCAGACAAGGAATTAGGTGCAATTAGGTTTCTCCTCAGCTATTGGGAGGGAGTTAGCTGGTCTTTGTCTGCAGATGGGACCTCGATAATAGTCAGCGGTGCTTTAAAGATAACGAGGTTAGTGTGTGTGCAGTTTATGCATAACATGGGCTTAAGTGTGAGTCAAAATGTGAGAGACTTCTAAGAGTTTGGAGAGCGATTTATTAGAAGGAGCCTGCAGCGGCAGGGCTGTGGATGGAACGAATGAACGTATTTCTCTCTGTCTGAGAGCACGTGTGTGCGTTTCAGATGAAAGGACATCTCAGCGGGGGCATCTCTGGCCTTCTCTTTGCTCTTCGTTTCAGTGGCTCTGATGACAAAATGTGTCGGTGTTTAAAAGGGGGGACCGCCGCGGAGCATGTGCTGACATGTTTAAATCAGAGACCGTCTCACACTGTCTGCACGGACATGCAAACCAACACGCACAACAAGGCGTCTCGAGGCCATCTGGAAGTGATGAGCGAGGCACAGCTGGTCTCCAGCGAACGTTCTCAGAGTCCGGGACCCCTCATCCTCAAGATCAGACAGTCAAGCGCCAATTACTGACGAGAGCTCTTGTTTGCGTGCGCGTGTTTTATGCAGGCGTACAAGCATGAAGAGTGATGCTTGGAGTCATTCTGCTGCCTGTGGAAACAAATCTCTCCCTAATATTCCTGAGAACATGTGAGGAATCAGTTGTCTGGGATGAAATTGACCTCAAGAGTTGGCAAGAGTTTGACTACTGTGTAGACACTAAACGTAACTGAAAAACTGCCTCCGTCTCTCTGCTGCAAAAATATCTGAGAGGACAAATTGAGAAGATTGCGAGGATAAAGCCGTCATCGTGAATTAGTTTCACGGCAGGAGGAGCTCTTGTTATCAGGGTGTTTGTAAAATATGCAGCAGCCTTTAGTGGCATGGTAGTGGGGAGAGGGGATGTCTGGGAGTGAAGCTGCAAGCGAAGAAACAGGCTTCTGATATGTGTGATGATTTGCAAAGATGAAAAAATAATATTTGCCCCCTGCCATAATTACTCCTTTTAACATTAGATCAAATATTTGCAAGATACGAACAAAAAGTTTTCAAATTAAAATTTTAATTCAGAGGAAAACACCATCTAACCCAGCATGGTGTTGTGTGAAAATATAATAACCTCTTAAATCATGAATTAACTGTAACGGACCACAGTTCTGGTTAACTTGCACTAGCTGGGTTTTATACTCAGGCCTTTGTCATCTGAGATGGTCTGGAGCCTCTTCAACATTATTTACTGTAATATTTCTTGACGAATGAGTCTTAAGGCAGACATACACTGTACAGGTTTTTGCCTTCTCAGGCTGATTCTCAAGTTGTTAGAATTTTTAAGAATCTGGCCGAGTACAGGGGGTAACGAGGGGCTATTAGCCTCTTGCTACCTTCTCCCGATCAGCAATACGTTAACTTTATTGATTTCACACTAGAGAATTTTTACCTCTGCATTTAACCCATCCCCTTGGGGAGGAGTGGGCTGCCACTGTCGGCGCCCGGGGAGCAGTATGGGGTTAATGGTCTTGCTCAGGTACCCAGAGTGCAGACTGTGGGGACGTAACTAGGTACCTGCAACCTTCTCAGAGCACAAGCGCACTGCTTTAACCGCTAGACCAACACTGCGCCGACAATCGTAAGGTTGGGAGAAAAACAAACATGTTTGATATTCAGTCAGCCTTCATAAGGTGTTCGTGGCAAAATTCTGCTGTTGAAGTAGAGTTAAGAGCGTCTACGAGCGAACTTACTAGAACCTTGAGTACTGCGCTATGTTGTAAATATGGGTAAGCAGAGACAGCAGGTGCTTACGGGCCTACGACCTCTTAGGGGCCCCATCACTGACACCTGATAGCCCCCTACGTAATAGTACTAGGATGTCTCTTTGCAGATGTAATGATCCGAAAAATTCCTCTTACACAAACCTGATACTGAGGAGACTCCCCGCCCGGACTGTATTCGATAAGCACTTGGAATGTCTGTAACATGTGGTGGTGCGCTGTCACTAATGGTTCCATTCAAGGTGCGAGGTCACAGTTTTTCCGTGTGTGGTGTGTGATCATATTCTGCTGAGAATTGCATAATTGTATCTTCTTGGCCGATTTATGGAACTGTTGCCGTATCCTGAACCTTTATCAGGTGCTGTACTTCATATGGGGCCCACCCACATAATGTTGCTTATGGGCCTATTGTTGTGTCATTACAGCATTGGTGCTGCACATGTGCAAAAAAGGGATTTCTCCCAGATTGACAAGTCCGTCCACCGCCATCTCTCGGCCAGCGTGTGGTTTTTGGATATGCAGCGTGAGCATTTGGATCGCATCAGAGCATCTGGCTGTACAGTCTCAAGAACATACATTCTGAGCTGTGAACTTTTGAACCTTGTGATTTCATCATACAGTTCAAGCTGCAGCTGAGTGCAACAATTTGAAATATCATACAATGTATGCCCGGTCTTAAGGAAAACATCTCAGTTTGATGTTGGGCTGAAACAGGCTTTGGTTTTCCAGTAGTTCCAAAGCTCACCTGGTCTAATCAGATTGGCTTGAATAAAAAGAGGGAAAGGAGGGAAATACCTTTCCACATCACTGTGGGATGTTGTCTGCCCTGTAGTCACGCTTTGCCATCCAGCTCATTTCAATTTTTGTACCCAAATCCAAAACAGATGAACAAAACCTGCAGAACATCTGAATCACTCACACCTGGTTGCTTTAAAACTCCTGCTGCAGCGCTCGCTCGGTTACAGGGGCTTTCCAGGAAAAACCTGACAAGTATGGCTCATGTATTGGCAGCAGATAGACCTAGTATACATGAGCAGTAGAGGGGGATGTTCACCACCTGCATATTGATGGCCTGCATCAAATCAGACACACATTTTCTGGATGTGTGCTGGTAGCTTAGGGTTTGTGAAAATGATTCAGGGGTTTTTATTTGACTATAGGTGCTCTGATTTGAGTTAAGTGAGAGTGATTAAAAACTGCAGGGAAAAACTGTTCTTGACGGGGCAGAAAGACCTTTCATGTTTAGGTCTTCTTCCAGTTTGATCCATTCTTTTGTCATACTGCTTTCTATTTAACGTCATCTGTCAGAATAACTCCTGCCTGTTATGCTTCATATTCAGATCCTTTTCTAAATGACCTGCAGCACGCCTGCCTTTGTAGACAAATTGCATTACAGCACGATTGGTGGTTTGAAGAAATTCTTATATTCTTGTCATATAGTAAATGTTCTGCATCACTTTGAAAGGGTTTTTTAGATATTCATGGGAACAGCACAGCAGATATAGTTTTTAGAGCAGCTTTCAGATTAGCGGTTTTGTTTATTTTTGCAGAGCATCTGAACAGTCCACCTTATCTTAGCTAAAGTCTGAATCCTGACCTGATGTCCTTAGAGTCGACCTTTTAACAGATATCTTCTATCTGGTGACAAGAACAGGTCATGCTCTTTCTGCTATATGCGGCATACATGATAAAAGATCTGCATGTAGGCTAAATATGCATTTCTGACTATTTTTTTTTTTAGAATAATGTGTAATAAAGCTTTATAAAAAACGTGTTGTGTACTTCTTTCTTCTTCAGAAGTATATAGTCCCAATAAATAAGAGATTTGTGGTTCTAGAATGGAAATATATTTAATAAAAGAAAAGTTTAATGGATATTCTTACTATCCCAAGACTTTGTAGCTGACTTAAATATAAATTGTGAATGTCTCTGCTGCATCAATCATTTCATGGACTTTTACGTAGCCCTCACTTGTCTGTACATGATTGCAGTGGCCTTTTATTTAGTTTTATCCATCACTGATGATTTAAGGGTCCTATTTCACGTCTGAGCCTGTATCTTTTAATTTATGACATCCATCTTAAGTCTATCCAAAAGTTTCTATATGTTGTTGGAGTGTTTTTATGGTGTTGCCAAAATAATTTAATTCAAGTACAGCCTACACTATACGGGCTACTCATCAATCAGTACATAAGTATTAGTTAGAGGATGACATATCCTCGCTTTGAATTGTTTCATCCTGTTGGAGCAGCGGCTTGAGCATTTTAGCAGACATGAAAAAAAAAATGCATTAAGACATTAGGCCACAGACTGACAGCTGGGTTTCCTTCATAGTATTTAGAAGCATGCAGTTTGGTTTTAGTTGTTAATAATTTTAGGTAAAAGAGGTAAGAATATCAAAAAGTATTTGCTTTAGAGCTCCTCTTTCTGCTCTGTTTCTTTAACTAATTAAAAGCATGGGTTTATAAAATAGCTAGTAGCTACTAGTTATGATGAAAGATGAATAGAAAGCCACAGGATTTTCCTCACAATCTGGAAATTACATAATATATTTTTATAGAATATAATAGAAAATCCCTTTATTGTCCCACAATTGGGAAATTCGGGTGTTTACAGCAGCAAAACGATTATAGAAAAAATGGTCACACAAATGTGGACCTCAACTGTATTTTGTTAATAGTTACATTCATTTTTAAACGGCCAAAATCAGTCGAAAGGTTTTGAAAATTAGGGATAAACACTAAATGTTGGCAAACGGAAGCTTGTTTGATTAGCCATCTTGATTGTGTCAACTATGCAAGCCTGAATAGAATGCTAAATAGAGTTGCATAAACTCACAGACACACTTATTTTCTGTAGTTACAAATTACACATCAAGTGGTCTTTATTTCAAAATAGGTTAGGTTCAGTAGTTAACCTGTTTAACAGGTAAAATCACCTTTATCTTGTTTGCGTGTCCTGAATGGCAAACCAGGATTGTTAGCATTTAGCAAATTTCAAGTAGTTAGCTTGTGCTAAGTCTGCTTCTTTTTTGTAATTGTATTTTATTTTCCAAAAACTTTTCAAAAATTTCCTTTTTTATTTTTATTTTTGACTACATGAGATTAAGCCTGTACATCTTTTTGACTCAGACTTTTTCAACTTGACATGCTAGAATGCCCTTTGGAGTTAGCATAAGATGGCTAATGAGCCCTTAAGAAGCTAATGAATTAGCTTCTGCCTTTAATAAATAAATATTGAATAAGTAAATTGAACTTTATTGATCTCACAATGGAGAAATTAACTTTTGCATTAAAATAAACTTAAATTTAACTTCTGCATTTAACCCATCCTCTTGTGAAGTGATGGGCTGCCACTGTGTGGCCCCCGCGGAGCAATCTATGGATTCAAAGCACTATGCCCTAACCAGTAGGCCGCCACTCCCCTATTTATAGCAGATTTTTCCAGCAGACAAGGAAAATTTAGCAGAATTGTCATGTAGACATCTGCATACGTTCCCACAGATGCAGACACACACGTCTATGAACAGCTGTGTGGTAAATAGGTAGACATGTAGTATTGGAACAGATATGAATAAAATGTAACACTACAGATGCTAATATAGTTCATATTTATCACTCTGCACATGTGTGCACACATTATCAGCCTTAAATGTTTATACATGGAAACGGCTGGATGGATCCCTGGAAAAACACACTCATTTCTCCCTTCACCAAACACATACTATCTCTGTTAGTCAGGACTGCATTTAACTGGAACATCTGTCGCACTCTCATGGGAACACGCCCTACAATATGCTTGTGTTTATTAAGTGCAATTTTATTGCTGAAATCTGTCCTTTAACCGTTTTTTCACATATTAGTACTCTCCACATGTTATTTGATCATTCATCTGATCTAATAGTTTATTTACTTATTTTTTTATGAAAATGAAAACTCCATAAGTGTGTTCACAAACCTCTTCAGGCTTGTGTCTCAACTGCAGGCACAAACCTACTTTGGAAGACACTGAAATTAGTGTGACAATTAAGACAAAGACACGAAAGGAGACCTCAAGGAAGAGCCCCAATAAGAAGAAAATTGTATCTTTTCTTTTTTTTTCCTCTGCTCCCTTGTACACAGTCAGACTTATCAGGCTTGTATGTTTTCATCACCCTGAAGCGGAAGGACAGTCTAGATGTCTGCTGTGTGGCAGAGGTGAAACAAGAGGAAACTGTAGCTCAGTCAAACTAAACTTTAACTTTGTCCCTCTGCATCTATTCTGAAACATTTTTCTGCTTCCTTAATGCTTAGAACGGTTTTCAATTTTGAAATGCAGCAGCTTGAAAGGGACTTGGCTTGCAGTTTCTAAAATGTCATGTTTTGTGAAATGAAAACAAATCGGTATTCCCATTTGGATTATTTTATTACTTTTGGGTGTTTATTTTCCTGGTCATTTTAGGAAGATCCCATTTTAAATATTAAAGATGTGAATTATTTAAATGTATGGTCATAATCTGGCCTTAAAGTTTGTATGGAATTGAACTAGGCTGTAACAGAGATTTGTTTTTGTTTTTTTTACTTTTTGCTTTTTTAAAATTCTTTATTAATATTATTACTTCCCCTGACTCCATTGGATGGTCATTGGATTTCTTTTTTTTTTTGGAGATGATGAAAAGGGGGCACTTCCTTATCTTTTATTATTTCCATGTTGCCCCCCTAACCTAACATGAATTCAGATTGAACTACTCATATCGACAGATCATAACCCCCCTTCATACCAACTTGAGGTTCCAGAACAGACCCGCTTCTTTTATTAAAGAATACAATCTGTGTATTATAGAAATTCTCACACAATCCGTTAGACATTACACAGCTGATATTAAAAAAAACTGTTGTTTCTGTTCAACAGACTTCATAAAAACAAATCTAGAAAATCTGTAAAACAAAATCTAGGCCTATATCTCACATTAACATCTTAATGGTTTTATTTTATCTCTCCTTTTTATTTCATTGCCTGTTTTCATCCATTTTTTCTTTATCATCGTCCTTTCTCCTCCTCCTGTGTTCCCCCTGACTGCTGCTAAGCTGCGTACTGGCTTCAGTTTGTTAACCATCATAAACCAGCCTATTTGCTTAAACGGTAAAGCTAATAAAAAGAAGGCTGATTTAAGAAAAAGTGGAAATAATTGCCCTTTTCATGTTACAACTATGTGAAAGCATTTTATATTGATACTATAGATTACTTGAGTTTTACTTTTAATTATCAGAATTGCTTTCATTTAGAGGGGGGACCTGTCGCCCTAATGGACCAATCCCTTCTGGGATTTCCTTCTAAGCTTGGTTCTAACAAATAGTTATTTAAACCAGTGTTTCCTATTTCATCTTGAACCAATATGGCATTTTCACCCACTATGACTAAAATTGAGATATTTTTTCTATTTTTCTGACACTTGAAGTTAAACATGGGGAAAAAAATGTTGCTTTAAACTCAATAGATCAGCAGAATCTGAGATATCCAGACCAACATCTTCCTCATTCTGATGCTCTGGTTAAAATTCAACTATTAATCTTCACAACTTTTAAACACCTAAACACAACTTCCTTTCATGTCATTTGAAGAAACATCAACATTCACTACCAGCTTTTAACTGAATACATTTCTAAATATTGGCACCATTGATCTATTGTACTTGTAGCGCTTATTTGTTCCTAAAAAGAATATCATTTCCTTCCCTCTCCAATAGTTTCTCATCCTGACAGGATGATTTACATCCTTGTGTAATTAAGTCTGAGCAAATGAAAGCTCTTAATGACAGGTTACCATGGCAGTGTAGTAGCATGCTCTTGTTGGTGACTGAAGATGTTCAGGAGCTGAACAGGCTTTAGATTCAGAGCTCATTCTGCCGTATTCTGCTTTCCTGTTTGCCTTTCTTGTATTTTCTGTTTTTGACTTTATTTATTGTACATTTGTTTTTCCATTCTCTAAAATGTGGGCTACTAAAACCGATCTGGTTGTAATATTTTTTAATACATCTACACACAAATTCCACTTATTTACAAACAGATGCAAGTTTATGCAAAATCAAAGTTTGCATCGAAGCACTATGTCTCAATTTGAAGTCCATTGGTGGTTTTCACACTCTTATGAAAGTGAAGACCTGCTTTATCACACAAAATAATAGACATCGGTGACAAGAAAGCAAAAGAAAATATCCCTCCATTTTACCCTATTTTCAGGCTTCTGCATCTTTGAGACTCGGTGAAAAGAAAATGATCTGTTAGGTGAATGATGTCAGTAATCGACTGTCAATTCCTGGTCAAATCATGTTTGCAGGAAACCTGTGCTTTTCTCCAGAGGCTTTAACTTATCCTCTGTGTACATGAAGTAACTTTTCTACCTGTAAACAGTGTGTATTATATTCAACGTGGGACTGCCTGCTTAAACTTCTGCTGCTCGTTAAACTCCACATTTATATTCATAGCCTTCAGATGCCGGTTTTATCTGGTGGGCTGTTAACTTACTCACGCTGTGTCCAGGCAGACAGCTGGTGTTGAAATATGGGCTAAGATGGCTTCTTCGTCTCCGCCGACAGGTGACGGCACGTCAGTGCGAGGGCGTGCAGCTGTCTCCTGTCCTCTCTGCGTTCGTTTTTGTGAGAACGCTTTGCAACACGTAGGTGTGAACGGGGGTGGGATTTTTATCGCAGGCCCTCGTGTTCCCACACATTAGCAGGCTTTAGCTGAAGAGAAGACGAAGGGCGGCCTCCTTCCAGCACGTTCAGCGCTCTCTTTTGTTTGTCTTTGGGCAAAAGGAAGAGGAGCTTTTAACCTCTCGGCTGAATCCATATGTATCACACTGCACCAGAGGCAGCATCAGCAACCACTGTCACACCTCTGCACAGAGTACATCCACAGCATGATCAATGGAGCAGAATCTATGCCAGGTGTCCTGTAACCTTCACCTTGTATGGATTACAGTTTTATTACAAATGATTTTCTGCCTCTGAAGTCTTTTAACCTCAAACCTGTTGGGCCTTTGGGCTCATTTTCATTTAATAAAACAAACCACAGAAGAAAAGGACAGCTATTATTTAAGGCCAACTTAAGCCATCTTTTCAGATGAAAAAAATTGATTTAGTTTTTTATATAAACAGATTGTCTTTGTTAATTTCAATATCCTAAGACAATAAATATAGAAATCCTCTAACATTGGGGGGAAAAAAAAGAATAATGATGAGTTTTACATTCAGATTTTGAAGAAAACTCATTTCATTTTGCAATGCATAGGTTTGCCAAAAATATAAAGTTACTAAACTTGTCATGCATCTTTATAACTAGATGCTGCTGTGATGGTTGGATATACAGCAGATTAGAAATGGTGATCCTCAGGGATGCTTGTTTGGAATCCTGTCTGTTGGTATAATTTTGGCTGATGATTTTTAAACTGGTGTTATGGAGATTTTCTTCAGCTGCCAAAAGGCCGTATGAAACAAATTTTTCTCACTTATATAAGTGAGAGTGATATATATAACGTTGGGCTCCTTTAAAAGGCGGTCCTCTGTGAACATTTTCCCAGCTGTAAATAACTCTCTAAAACTCAGGTCTCACACAGGTTGTCCAGTGGGATCAAGATATGGGTGAATTTTTTTCTTCATAAAATAAAACGTTCTGCAATCTAGGGATTTCACAATACTGGAATTCAAAATAGGAAATTATTTGATACCCCCATATCATTTTTGATACCATGGGGATACAAAAATGCAAAATAAAAAAATATTTTTAACAACAAAATTCCCCTTTTTCAATCTCAACATGCAACAGATTCTATTTGTTAAACAGGAATGCAAATCATGCAACATAAATAACCCACATATATAAACATTTTGCAATATTTTTAGGTTTTTTAAGGTGTTACCTTCATGTGCAAATCACATCTAAAATTAACGATAAGAAAAATATGCAAATAAAACCTGTAATAAGTATCTATACCATAACAAACTAGTATCCGGATACAGTGTTTGAGTATCGATGCCTTTGACAGCCGTACTGCAAACATTATATTGTCATAAACCTTTAATTACTATCATGTTTGCATTAATGCTTTTTTTACAACCAAAGTAACAGAAGTGAAATCAGCAATTATTCTAGAAAAAAAATGAACTGTATTAGACCTCACTTCTAGTCTATGGATTTCTGCACTGCGGTTGAGAAAACACATGCTTTTTTTTTTTTTTTCTTGTTAGGCAACTAAATATGACTATATAGTTTGGGCAATGGGGACATTGAATGTTAAGCCAACCAGCCATATAAGTTATTAGTATGTAATTGTTGTTTTTGGAAAATCAGATGCATAATGCATCTACAATATTTCATGCTTTTTTGTTGCCTAGCTCCCGCTGGCACTAAACAAGCATGGTGTCCTCTGTATAAAAATCAATAAAAATACCAAAAGCCAAGGTGCTTTGATCTGGACTTGCTGTTTTGCAAGTTTATCATTATCGAGTGTAATTTTTTTTTTGCAGCAATGTCCTTCTAAAAAAAATCAACTTATGCACTGAACAGGATATGGATACAGAGTGGTATCTTGCTTTCTGACCATAAAAATACTTCAGGTTTTTCTTTAAAGAAAAAGGAAAAGATTTAGATCTGAGCCTTGGAGCACCCCACATGTGAGACTTTTATTGGAAAACTAAAACTGCTATCTGACTGGTATGACTGAAACCATTTAATAGCTTTTACTTTAAAGTCGGCACACGATTCAAGATATGTGAATGAAATATATTCTACTGGGTCAAATATGGGTAATAAAAAGGCTTTCAGTATTTCCACAAAATTAAAAGAAGAATATTTTAACCAGTAGCAGTTGGGGTAGAAAATAGTCTCCATCACAGTGTGGTAAAGTCCTCTATATTCAAAAAGACTATTTAGCTGCAGTTCAGGAAAACAGGAAGAAACTCTGAGACAAAAAAATAATAGCTGGCACTCCACGTCCGAATATTTCCATGAAACCATCCATCTAAGATAATGGGGTTTACACACACACCTGTCAAAACAGAACAGTAGCATGAACACACAGACTGATGCACAGATATGCACCGCTCTTCATTTCTGCCTCAGTTTATCACACAGAGACAGAGCCAGCTGTGTGGTGGAAGCAGGTGTCACTCTCAGCTCATTACCCCTGGCAGGGTTGATCACCCTGTTTGGAGAGCAATAAGACACACCTCACTGGAGAAAAGGAGGGATCAGGGAGCTGCAGGAAGAGGAGGAGAGACAGAGGGAGGCAGGAAGCAGAGATGTTGAGTAGGACATTATTCTGCAAAGTGGCTGAAGACATAAAGAAAGCTTAAAGAAACTGTATATAAATGGAAAATGGGATTAAAACAACCAATAATAGACACTCTATTCCTTTTAAAACTACCGTTTAGTGTCTGAGTTGAGATTTAGTAAATGTAATTGCAGCAGATTTTCCTTTGAAGCTGTTCTGACTGTAAACTCACAGATCGTTTTTGTCTATTTTACTTTTGTGCAGATTCGACTACAAGGAGATGCTCCACAATTCCACCTTCTGCTTGGTGCCCCGGGGCAGACGGTTGGGCTCCTTTCGCTTCCTGGAAGCGCTGCAGGTAAAAACTATTTTTTAAAAACAAAGTACAGCGGCACAAACCCAGAG
Organism: Cyprinodon variegatus; assembly: GCF_000732505.1. Classification (NCBI taxonomy): domain Eukaryota; kingdom Metazoa; phylum Chordata; class Actinopteri; order Cyprinodontiformes; family Cyprinodontidae; genus Cyprinodon; species Cyprinodon variegatus. The sequence continues at coordinate 82,003 of NW_015150597.1, forward strand.
CATCCTGAGTTAGCATGGCCTCTGTTGTAAGTTAAAACCCTGCAAGCAGTATCACTAGAAAGAATAATAAATACCAACGTCATGCCTCCAGTTCGCAGCTGAATTTTAATACCTATCAAATAAAAGCTTGCTAATTAATTTCCCTGCCATTATTTTCCACTTGATCCTCTTTTGATTAGAAATCTCAAATATTTACCAGAGAATGAAGAAACGCCACTGTTGGGGATCAGGGTCTGTGTGAAAATGGAAAGATAGAACTAAAGTTGTTAACAGGGACGTAAAGGGATGTCAAACCTGAAGAACTTTGAAAATAAATTATATAGAAAATGAGCTTCCTAGATAAATAGGACCTCATCCTGTTCACAGTTGTTTGTGCAGCAGTATTTACCTTAAATAAAAAGGAACAAGATGTGGTGATAGGGGTGAACATTAGTGGGGAAATAATACCTTTCCTCCAGTTACTGTATCCAAACCAATGAAGTTAGGATCTGATTTATCGCTTCCAATTAGTAATTAGAAACCAAAGATTGTGCTGCACTAATGATTCCTGCTGATAAACTCTGGAAAATGCAATTTCTCATCTGTTAAAGATTTATTCTAGCTTTATTCTTGTTGTGGAAACAACATTAATGTTAATTATGTGTTTTTTGCAGGTTTGGGTTCAATTATAATCTTCATTGTAGGGGAGCTTTAGATTTGAAATACTGGAACATTCCTTCAACCTCACAGTTATGCACTGCAATGATTTAGTCTATAAAAAAATATAAACCTGTTGATGTTTTGTTCAAGGATAAAAATGCTCAAGAGGTACTTTAGCAAGACACTGAAGCAACTTATTTGAAGCAAAATAAAGGTATAGGCTTAAATATGTTTTATTTGGAGGAATTAAGAGTTCTGGCATCCTGTAAAGATAAGAATTGAAATGTTTATTTTATTATGCAGCTAACATGGTGTGCCACCCAGGTAGGAGGAGCTCCACACCTTATAGCAGTGAATGGTGCAGCGTTGAGCTTCTTTAGATTAGGTAGAACCTGCACAGGATTAGAGGCGAAAATCCGGCTCTCATTTCTGTTATTGGAATCAGATGAATCATTTTTTCTTCCTCCAGCATCACTTATCTCCCTCTACGTGTCCGTTCATCCATTTCTCTAACTCTTCTGCGGCACCACTGCACTGTCCTTTACCTCTCCTTTCCAAGCACTTCTGTCCACAGAGCGCACCCACAGAAGTGTGCTTATCTCACTATCAGCAGCCACACACACACAGGGACAGAGAGACACGCCGCACTTCACTCAAGAGTGAAATATGCCCTTTTCTCTCCTTTCTCCATTTGTCTGACTCACATGATCCATCAGTTTCCCACCCTGCCGTTGAAGATGAAGGGTGCCGAGTGTGCAGGCTTTTGAGCTTTGCATGCGAATGCCGTTCTTCTTTGAGGTCGAGGCGTTCCTGCTGTGGATGCGTTCGTGTCCGGTTGCGTGCCCGGAGCCCAGGGGCCACCTCAGCTCCAGCTGACACCTTTATGACCCAGGAGTGACAGGGCTGTCATTACATCAAACTACCAAACACGCACACACACCACCTGCTCCCTGCATCCTTCTGCCAAAGGTCACACTCATCCTCTCTATCTGCCCTTTTTCATCTATTTCTTTTTTATGTCTGTATATCCACTTTCTTTTGCCGTTTTTGATCTTTTTTTTTTTTCATTTTTGAACTCCCATTTCTCCTTATCATTCCTGCAGCTCACCACCTCTGAGTAATAAACTCTGCCGCTCCTGATGTTACCATTTCAAACTGATGTGGCAAAAAAAAAGAAGAAAACAGGCAAACACAAAGGCTGAATGAACACTCGATATTAGGTTCAAAGGATTCAGGCCCTCTGAGCGCGCTCTACTCCTTCAATGTTTGGAGGCTTTTGAATGATTAAAGATATTTTAGAAATCAACTAAAGAGATGCCAAACAAATAATTAAGAAATTCTTTTAGTGTATTTTTGATTTTGTGAGAGTTGATCAAAGGTTTGGTTTGTATCACGCTGCCTTTCATTTCTTTTATTTTCATTGCAAATAAAGCACCCTAGCATATCAGCAGATGAATCTTCCATATTTTCTATCTCTGCCTATATATTACTCTGATCTTTATCTTGACTGAACATTTATTTTTGTTTATCGAGGAGCTGGGATCCTGCGGTCAGGGGTCTTTTTCTTGTATATTGAGTTACTATGATCCCTGCAACATTGATGCATACGTAATGTTTGCTTAATATTGATGCCTGCTGATATAAAAAAACATTTTTTTTGCTTCATAATAAGTATTCACCCTAAGCTTCCATACAAGCTGGGGAAGCTTGTTTTGCAGAAAGTTATGTAGATATAACAGATTCAGAAATGAAGGCTTCCCTCTTTGTGTGTCTCAGGCTGCATGTGTGCCGGTGATGCTGAGCAACGGCTGGGAGCTGCCTTTTTCAGAGATCATCGACTGGAACACTGCCGCAGTCATCGGCGACGAGAGGCTCCTGCTGCAGGTAACGGCTCCCTCGCAGCTCTATCCCCTTCTCCCGGGGGTGCCACCTGATAAATAAAAAATAAAAAAAACCATGCCAAATCAGTAGACTAACCCAAACCGAGGCTCTAAATCCAGGTTTGGTTTTAAGATGAGGTGCCTATGAGAGACACGAAAACTCCAGCAGCATACAGAGTCCCTCAAAATGTCTCTCAGCGCCTTCAATTTGTTATGAGAGGGCAAATAAGCAGACCAGGCCAATGAATTTGGTGGGAATTGCCTGTGCTTCATGGGGAGAAAAGTAATTATATGCCCATTAAATCTTAATTTGAATAAAGTACGTGATCATATTGTTTGGCATGGGGCGCTCGGTGTGTGCAGCACCAAATGTGCTTCAATCATCCTGGAATATTCTTCAGATGGCTGCTATGAATTCAGATATAATAGAGGCAGAACAAATAACCACATTATTATTGGGATATTTAAGTATAGGAGGCTGATGACTATATTAGTAGTTATTATCATACAATATGCAAAATGCTGCTTATGAAAAGCATTTTCTTAAAAACAAAGAATATTTTTGGTTCCTTTTATTTAAATAATCCATTAGTTTCTTTTTTTTCACCAAAATAACATCTCCTTTTAAAGCTACTTTTTTTTCTTTCAAAACCAGTGTGTAGCTGCTGGTTTGCTCTTTACACTTGATGGGGTCAAATTCGAAGGTGACATCTGATGTCTCAGTAAACATCCTCATTAGTTTTCTTGCTGAGACCTGGATGAGCAGTAAGTGAACCCCTCAGAGTCGCCACTCAGATGTGGAAGCAGGCTTGATCCTGCCATCCCGCTCACAGCTAAAAAGCAAATTAAAGTATTTTCCAAAATGCCAAAGCCTACCTGAAGTTACAAAAATGAAGGCTTGATGTTGACCAGAGCCGGATCCTGACTGATGGGAATTCACCTGCTGCTTCAAGCATCAACATCTTAAAGGTGGAAAAAGCAGATGCATAAAAATCCATGGTCATTATTTTCTGTCACTTACTTGTGATACGAAGACCTTCCATGCACTTCTGGCTAATCCTAAAGTTTCATAAACTTTTGGTACATTTTACAGGTTTTTAAAGTACATGCCTTGAAGAGAGGAAAACAAGTGGAAAAAAACTTATAAAATAGTTATCTCTTAAGGCAGTTCCTCTAGAGCAGCTGAAATAGCCATTTGATTTTTGGTCTGATCCAGGTTTCTTGCAGCCCCCTGCAGCAAGGTATGGGATTGTTAGGCTGTTGCTAAAGCAACTAAGCTAATAGGTGCTTTAATAAACCAACTGCTTAGCCTCTCTTTTTGTGTTGATGACACAACAATTTAAAAGCTCTATCGATTAAGTTGAACCATGATATATTACATTCTTATCATATTTTCTCCATAATAAATCTACATGTCCAAGTCAATCCAAGTGCAATAATCCAAGTCAATTATGTAGTCTTTCCTTAGCTTTTTACTGTTAAGATATTTAATATACAATAGAAACAAACTAGGATATTACAACTTATGTTTTTTTTTTTTTTGTATTATATCAACTCTTTTTATATTGTCTTATTTTTATCTTAAACGGCATCTTGCTTTAACTCTGCCCTTTTTACTTTACGTAAGCTACTTGAAAAAGAATTTCTCTGAAGGAGTAACCCATAGGGATAAATAAAGATGAATCTAAGTCTAATGTTGCAACTGTGCAGTTTACTGTCAAACAGCCTCATTAGCAATTTATCTGAGAGAAAGACGCTTATTATTTAAGGTTTTTTTCACAGCAGCTATTGAGATCCTCGTCAGAATGAGCCCAAGTTGCATCTAAGTTTTCCAAATCTGTTCAATACTAACCTTCACTCAATGTTCCTGTTCATGCATGTTAGCTAGTAGGTGCTACAGCACACGCTCTGTCTAGCCCCTGTGTGCGAGACGGCAATCAATTTAGTTATTTTCCAAAAGGTCTTTACTTTACGATTTTGGTGCACAAGCCACTAGTAGCAACGCTTAGAACGGTATAATATTCCTGCCTCACCACAAGGAGGCAGTATTTTATGGAATCGCTGAATACTGAAGTTTTTAAAGGAAATACTCACTATTGGGATTTAAACTCTCCCAGAATAGTAACAGTGTATTTCTTGATTAGCCCCCATATTTTGGACTTTTGCACATAATGTTTTACACATGAAACTTAACTCTGGACATGGCAAAGTAAGCTAGCTTCATAAATAAATACAACCTATTGATTAAAGCCATGCAATTAAAAGTAAAGTTAACAACTAGGTAGCAGATTTAGCAAAACAATCTGCTACCTAGCCTCCTAGCTTGACTTGTATGTTCAGTTATTATGACTAGTAATCAAGCTAACAATTTGCTGTCTAGGAAATAGAAGATTCCTAGTTGTTATTATGAATCCTTAGTTAGTTAAACAAAAATTTTATAAAACAAATTGTTTGATCTAATTTTATTAGGAGAAAAATCTGCCTTCAGGGTAAAAAAAGATAAAGATTCTTCAAAGTACTTTAGCTAATTTGTTCTATGTACTTTCATGGGTAAACATTGGTGCTATTAGAATGAACTTCTCTTCAGATTATCTGAATTATTCTACAAACTGCTAAAAATGAAATGTTATTGTGGATGTATGTTTGACCTTCTTTAGCAGTTATTTAATCTGTTGAATGTCCTGCCTGTGTCTGGCAGTGTGTGCTGTGCTGAGCTTTACCGGAGCGCTGTTTGTTTTACAGATTCCTACCACCGTGCGCTCCATCCACCAGGATAAGATCCTGTCCCTCAGACAGCAGACTCAGTTCCTCTGGGAGGCGTACTTCTCCTCTGTGGAGAAGATAGTGCTGACCACACTGGAGGTGAGGAGTGGAGGCAAACATCTAAACTTGCTACGTACACAAAGCTGCCTGCTCTTTTGGCCTTCTTTGTCCTCCTGTGCTCTGCTTCTTTATTTTTCACCATCTTAGAGGGATTTTAGTGTCTCTGCAGACTCAGTAACAATAACAGGCCAGGATGGAATAAAAATCCTTCACATTTTAATGAAAAATGTCTTACAAATTCTATTAATGTGATCTAACCTTTTCATTTATAATGTATTTGAGTTTCATTCCCAAAAACATTAATAGTGCATTGTTGTTATCCTCACTGTCAAATAAATGAGGAGGTTTTGGTTTCATGATAATCTTGAGAAATTTTAAAAATGAATCATTTGGAAGGATTTAATCCAGTGTCCCTTAAATCCTATTTTGCTCCAAACTTGTTTACATCACTGCCAATCAAGTCAGTAAAATTGAAGGTTTTCTGTATGAAGAGTTTTTACATTTTTCAAATCATCCTAAATTTGAATAATGGGTTTCATTGAGGTTTTCATAAAGTCTTTCTTTCAGGTTGATAAAATGACGTCTCGCCAGTCACACCGTAAAATGCAGGTTGATTATCAGTTTTAAAAGAAAACTCTTATTATTTTGAAAGTCAGAAATATTTTCTGAGAAAAAAGGTTCTGAACATGACGTTCTTATCCTAGATTAAAACCTTCTGTCCCTGTACTTTGAAAGATAAGTGATTGTGGAGGTTGATGGGTCTGATTGTGCCTCATAGCGTCACGGTTCAGGGTCATTCACAAGACAAGAGTACTTATGAAGGACTGTATTTATTTTATTGTATATGAATGACCACTAAGGTCATGGAGAAAATTTTCCACTTAAAAACAAATCTATGCTTTGAATCTCTCATTGAGGTCTGTTCAGTATTTCACAGCTGCAAATCCTACCAAGACATGACGGTCCACATGAACACACCATGTGAGGATTGATTAGAGGAGCAGGCATCAGTAGGACAGCTAATATACCACACATACCTGGCTTTTATACAAGAGTGGGGAAAAAAACACTAGTTTAAGTTTCAGTTTTTCTCACAATGTGGGGATTAGAGTCAACATGCGAAAGAGGAGGCTCTCATCAGATGAAACCAAATCTAAAGGTTATGACCTTCATGTGTGAGGGAGAGCTAACACCATACAGTATTTACTCCTGTGTTCACTGTTACCTGCTGTTAAACAGGGTGGAGGTGTCATCATACTGTGGGAAGAGCTTCTCTTGATCAGGAAATCTGTGTCTAGTTCCTGAGGACATGGATGGAGTAAAACATGGGCAATGCAGATAGAAAGATTGGTGACTGCCAAAGGCCTCAAACAAGGAGAACAACTGCAGACAGATGCAATAAAATGGTTATTGTCAAAGCTTAGAATAATCTAGAGTTGAATCCAATTCAGACAGAAGCAGAAGAAAATAACGCTTAAAGAAGCCAACCCTCCCAGTCTAACGGATTTTAAATTATTATACAAAAAGAACCAGCAAAGATTTAGGTATATGAATGTGCAAAATTGGTAATGCCATTCCCCTCATAGTGTGTCTTGGTGTATCTAACACATTTCCAGTGGATCTATTTTTGTTTTTTTGTGTAACATAAGCCGATTTTTTTTTTTTTTATACAATGAGAAGGAAGAAGTTTATAGGATTTTAGATGAGGCAGAGTAGTAGTCAGGTTACTGCAAAGCAATGATCTAAATTATTGTTTTATTTTTGTTTTATTCCTGTCGTTTATAAACACTCGTCAACAATCAGCTTCTCTGATGTAACTTATTTAGAGGTCTTCTGCTGAAAACTCTTAAATTAGCTCCTAATCTCTGCCCAGGTCGTAGCTGAATTCAGTAGATTAAAAAAAAACAATAATACATCTATAGAACTTTCCGAATGGTGCAAAGTAAAAATATTTACTTTACTGAATGTTGACCCATTTAAAGCACATAAAAAATAATTTCTTTTTTCAGTGTTGACAGATTTTGCATCAAGAGGTGATTGAAGTAACCTGAGACAGAGCTCAGGCACTGCCAGCTCCTGGTAGCTCTTTGATAGAATTGAGAAAAAAGAACAAGAAAGAAGCAAAATGAGTGTGAATATCAGTCAAACTTTAGAGAATTGGTACTGACTTAAGGAAGCAAAGGGGCTTAGAAATAAACTGGAGGTTTGTGCTTTCCTTCTGGACAGATAACCTGTAGTTAGCATTTGGGTACCTGGTGACTGGCAGGAATTCAACTTTTAGCTTTCTCTGTTAAGTAATGGAATTTTTCTTGGTTGGAGTTTCATGTGGTGGATATAATTTTAGCATTTTAATCAATTATTTGGGGAAATGGCCTGTACTTTTATATTGCTTATATAGGTAGGAGACTTGACCAAAGCGCTTTACACTAAATTCAGTCATTCACTCACACACTGATGGTGCAATACTACATTGTAGCCACAGCTGCCCTGGGGCTCGCTAACAGAAGCGCCGTACACCGGCACCACCGAACATTTTCTTGCTCCACGTTTTAGTCCAATTTTCCCTTTTCTGTTTCCCTTTTGCATCTGCTTTTGCTCCAAAGCTGAACTGCAACAGCAGGAACCCGTTTGGTTGACAGTGTGCTCTGAAAAACTGCTTCTTGTGGACATCCACATCAAATCAGGTTGAATTTATGTTTTTCTAAACAAGTCATGAAGTAATGAGCAGATGTCCTGGTTCATCCCTACTTTCTGAAAAGCCTTTTTTCACCAAGCATCCTGAATTTCTTTTTGTTGTTTAAGTGCTCTTAATCATTCATTGTTTAGGTTTTCTCACGATTTCTTTAGAGGTTTGCTTCTGACTTTTAAACGAGATTTGAACAGTTGACAAAACAAGTCTCTGTGAAAAAAGGAGTGAAGGTTTAGTGCCTTGTACATTTTCCTTCATTTCTGTTTGTAATCTTCCAGATGTTTTCCTTTTCTCATTCTTTTGAATCCACATTGCTGCCAAAGCTACGGTTTTGAACACTGCAACTACTCAAACCCTTTATCCAAACTTCCCATTTCCACCCACTCCTGAAAGACAAAACACAAGCTGTAGCTTCAAAGTCAAACTTTTGATCTGGCTCAACATGTTTGGTATGTTTGATACAAAGCCCCGTCTCCCTGCGACCCATCACACAGAGTCAAACGAACGTCTTCATATGTTAAGACGTCCAGACGCACATGGCTGCACCCAAGCATAGCACGCCATCACTCTGCTCCGAAGTGCAAGGTGACACTGAGACAGCTTTGGACTCACTCAACTAATGGTTGTTTGTTTTAAATGCACTGATGGCTTAAAAAAAAAAACTCAGTCTGACCAAATGTCCTGAAGCAAATGGTGCTGGGAGGGATAGAGAGAAGGATGTGCAAGAAAGAGCAAAAAGGAGCACAGGTGACATATTTAAATTGGGTTGCAGATGATGGGTGACATTGTAGGTTTGTGTAAGTGAATCTGCACAATCTGCCGCTCCGATTATTTCTACCTATTATGCTGTGCAGTTCTGAGGCGAAAGCATATTCAGCTAAGATCTGTGGATGCAAAGCATTTACAGATGCATCCTCGTTAATTAGAATATCATTTAAAAAATGTAATTTATTAAACAAATACTAATGCATATTAAGCATTTATTTCTTACAAGTGAAGTTAGCTAAAATTCTTTCGGTCAGACATTTACTGTTTTACATGAAAGCTATTAAAAATCAGTTCTTCTCACACTACCACAGTTTTATGGGAAAACTGCTTATTAATTCTGTGCAGGTGAGTATAACTTTGAGCCTCCACAATAAGGAAAAAACACAAAAAAAGGATTTTTTTTCAGACCGCTGCAACTCAGCAAATTAGTGCTAAAGTTAGATGGAGGGAAAAAGTCTAGAGGAAAGCAAAGGAGGAAAAAATTAACTGAACTATTAAGAAAAACTTTAATATGAACGGCTATCTACAAGAAAATGTAGTAGTTTCCACTATACTGAAAAAACTTTATTGAATGGCTTATATAATCTTTCTGTGGAATATTATCAATAGGGAGAAAAACACCTGAACAAAAATACAAACAAATCAAGGCTTGTCCCGTTCATGCCACGCTACTTTAATTGTGTTTTTCTTTCCACCATATATTACTTTAACTTATTTCTTTATTTATTTTAACCCTGATTCAATGACAATAGGGGCTAAATCTTGCAGCTCATCAGCGTAGCCCAATATAAAGGCTATACCTGGTATTTTGCAGCAGCGAGCTAATAAAAGTTAACCCATCATGCATTGTTTTCTGTCAGGGACAGCAGCATTTCAACCAATCACAAGGACGGTATCATCAGAGCCGTGCTGCCGGTACAGCCATTAAACTCACCAATTAAAGCTGGGTCCGCAGCGTGCTCCCACAGAAGCAGGATTTATCTGTCACGCTGTAATTGGTTGATGGTGGCTGTTCTGAGGTGAGATTGAGTCGTCCATCATGTCCGACTGAGGGCCGCCGACGGGGGAGGAGCTGCAGCCAAGCGAGCAGAATTGCCCGTCATAAGGTGTAAAGGGCTGCGGGGTTTGAAGGTGGCAGCCGGGGCTTTTTTTATAGAGAAGTCGACGGGTTTCTTAGGTAATCTGTTCTACTGAAGCGAACCGTTATCGACTGGCCCCCAGGGGACAGAGCTCGGAAAAGTAAAAGAAACTTACACTGTGCTGTTGTTCTCTTTCCTCACATCACTTCCCCTCTGAGGACGTTTTATTTTGCTTTGTTAGTTAGTCCAGCACCGTCCTCTTCCTCTGTATTATTAGCTCTGAAGTGCGAACAGCATTCACAAAGCTCTCTCTGTCTCTTTTCAGGGCTATATATTCACCTTTTGAGTTTCCTCGCCACAGCCAGGCACCTCCTTATTCAATAGCTGCTATAAAACATGGCCACAAACCTGTGTCTGTTTTACTGAAGCAATTTAGCTTGGCTCAAGGGCACAGCAGCAATATCTCTCATCCTCCGCCTGCCTGTTCAGCAGAAGGCGTCTACAAGCTTCAGCGGAGGAAAATCGTGCCCATTTTCCCGTCGGATCGTTTGACTGACTGCTCCATTTGGGCCGAGAAAGTATTGAGGCAGGCTTGACAGACTGATGCTTAGATACAGCTGACAACTCTGTCTGCATTGTCCCACTACAGCTGAGACCCCCCCGCCTGATCGGCACACATTCTTCTTGCTCCATGATCTGACCCGTTTGGGAAATATTATAACCAGAGAACTCGTTTAATTTGACTTCACTTGGTGAGGCAAGCCAGCAACATATTACTCTCAACGCCATCAATAGCTGCTTTTAAGGTGGTGCAAAGCTAAGCTATTCTTACAATTTTAACCTGCAGTTATATAGATTGCAAAATACATAACAAAGGAGATAATTTACAAAAGAATATGAAAGAAGAAGAAATGAAGTGGAAAGGTTTAAGCTGCATGTTCTGGATAGATGGAGTGTTCAGGTGACATGTAGACTGTTGGTAAGAAAACATATTTTTTTATTTATAACAAAGTAGTCATATAACCTGGTTACATTAGCTTATTATGCTAATTTATTTTAGTCTGATTAGTCACCTGATAATTAAGATCTGAGGTTATTTTCAAATTAAAGTTGCATCGTTTAAATAAATGTTTAAATAGGGAAACCAAACATCCATCTTTGCCGGCGTATGTCCACCTTTCACCTTCTCTCAAGGACATCTGAGTTAAACGTCAGGTTTAATCGTTTTTCACAGGACCAACAGGTTCATACTTAAGTTGACCACCTCAGTGTTTCTCAGTAGAAAACTACGGAAATGATGCAAACAAGGTTGCTGAATGAAATCCTCTGGATAAGTGGAGGAGAAACTATGGAGCACTATGAAACTATGATATAGGAAACTTTAGGTAAGCTTAGGGCTGTAAACCTGCAGCTTTTATCACGATACCACATTATATCGATTTGATTTTATTAATTTGCTGATTTCACAAAGTCTGTCAAGACTTCACAAGACTGTGATGAATGTTTCTACTAATATCAACCCACATAAAAGATCTCTAAAGCATTCTTCCAATTGTAGAAAAACAATAATAGATCACCATCTCACTATAGTCTTGTGCCTTTTGCATTACAAAACAAAGGCAGATCTTAGGGAAGACTGTGTATTGATGTTTCTATTTTTACATCTCTGTAATTGGATCATTAATCATTTAATCATACTGGAATCTGGATTGATGTATTGTTGCACCCCTGATTTTCAGCATGACTCACTTTGGTTGAACAGCACCCACGCTAATATTATGCTAACTGTTCTACGTAGCCGTTCCTGAAGGAAAAGATAAAAAGTTAGTTGAGCCGTATTGAAGGGCGCAGAGTTGGTATTCATGAAGAATGGCCAAGATAAATTTGTTGTCACCAATTAAAAAGTTCTAGATACGCCAGAGGTGGAGCAGATGTTTTATGATGGCTGAAACCATAACATGTGGGCCAGAATGACTGAACATCTAGCTGGTTCCTCTTCCCTCACAGAGGAAATGTTAGGGTAAGGTTTTGGTGGAGAAGATTCTCAGTCATCCGGATGATAGTTTTGAAAGGAATGTGAAGGAAGCCATTTATGTTAAGAGAAAAATCAACCTTAAACAGGGAAGGTTCTCTCAGCTCTGAAAAACTGACAATGCAGCAATAGTGTTAATTCCTTCCAGCTATCATCTCAAACCACATCGCCTTGCAGGGAACCAAAACAACTCGCCTCATCAGCCAGGCCAACAACGACTCCCCTTTTCACTCCCCATTACTAAGGGGTGGACCTGTTCTCCGGTTCAATTTGACTGTTTTCTAAGCCATAACAAGGCTTTGTTGGGCTACTCTATAAAGCTTGCAACTCAACGCCATTCCAGACATTTTGAATTAAAAAAGCTTCCTGGATCAAAAGCAAAACGTCTTCAGACTTGGAAAACAAAGTCCAAGGGTTTGTTTTTGTTTTTCACTTTTTTAACTTTGTTGGAATGTTAGGAAGGTTTTTTCCCTGATAGAGCCAGTGGACCAAGGAAAGGAATTCTTGTTTTTCTTGTTTTATAATTTCTAATCTCCTTGCCAACATTTTCACTTATTTCTTGAGCAATCAAAACATGATAAGCAAGTCTAGACAGAAATAGATGGAGAGACGTAGGCGATAAAGAAAACTAGACTTCAATATAAACATTTAATTTGATGAATAACTTTCTCTGCAAGATTTTAATCTTATATTTTCATTATAAACTCCCAAAGGAAAACATATGATGTTTTTTTTTGTCAGAATTTGATCACCCAGACATCATCAAACTAAAAAACCTCAGTCATGCTGGCGTTTACATGCTAATTAGCTTAGATCAGCTTATACTACAGGAACGATTATACTACAGAAAAGCTCATTTAAAGGAGAAAATTATTTGTTTTACAGCCTGTTGTAAGTAATTCTGTAATTTATTATGTAAAGGAAGCATGGCCTCCAGGATTAACTCACTACATCTTGCTCTATTTAAATGAATGTGTTTTATACTAACTGTACACGATTTTAACTGTACTGCTTGATTTATTTTATAGACATAATGATAAACATTTTGATCACAAGAGACTTTAAAAGACAAAATCTTGAAATATAGCTACCTATCTCTATAGTAACCCAGTTTGATCGCTTCTTTACTTGAACCTTCACTTTAAAGCTGTCATATAACCTTTGGAAAACGGTTTGTGCTCTTTGTCTGAACCGAGGCAGCTAAAGCTGCTCTAAAATTCATTAAAGTCTGAGAATCAGCTTCACCTCCTTGTTGTGTGGAAACTCTTCTCTGTGTGAAATGTTTTATTGGTGTGATTACAAGGCTCATTGATAAAAATCCTTTATGATTTCATACATTGTAATCTGAGAGGCTAACGATCAATCTTTTATCCACTCGTATAATTCTCCTTTTTATGAGCTCTCTGGGACGGCTGTTAAATGAGTGAAGGGGAAGTTTAGTGTTGGTTTCTGCCTGAACGGATCAGGAAACCTTGCGGATTAAAAGGTAATTTCGGAGACTCAAACCAAAAAGAAATAACAGTTTTCTTTTAAAGCATAAATCTCTTTTTTAGGTCTACTAAAGATGCAGCTTCTAAAAAAAAAATTTTTTTTATCATCCGACTTTATCGGAGTCCTAGTTTCTAATCATCCTATTTCTGAAAACTAGATTTCCCTAAAAAGCGAACAGCATGAAACAATAATAGTAATCAGGGTGAGTTTGTGAAGCAGCGTAGAAAAGGAAGCTTGACACCAACAAAGACGTGTTACCTACAGCCTGATTAGAGTTAAAACTGAGCTCAGCGGTTTTCTTCCTGAAGTCTTTACCTGGTTTCCTTCTTGTGTGCAGATAATCCAGGACCGAGTGCTGGAGGACGGCTCCAGGAGCAGCCTGATGTGGAACAGTCACCCTGGAGGCCTGTTTGCCTTGCCGCAGTATTCGGGCTACTTGGGAGATTTCCCGTTCTACTACGCCACATTGGGTCAGTAACACTATATCAGAGCAGCACTAAGCCGTCAAGCAGTCGTCACACAGTTTACCTACATTCCCTTTTTTGCCAACTTGCAGAACTTTTTTTTTTATTTTTGTTGCAGAAACGTAAATATTTTGTCTCTCTAAAATATTCAAGCACATTATAAATATAACATAATACCTGGGACTGTACAAAATAATTAATGAATTCACTTTTAATGTGAAATAAATCCTGCATTATTCATCCATTGGGGGTAAAAAGTGTGTTGGAAATGGGAGCTGCTCAAAGTTTGCATGTTTCTGTCTTCATAGTCGATTATTATAGTTCCTACATTACCTCTAATGAAAAATGTCTTCATTCCTCAAACCGCCATTGGACAATTCAGCCTTCTAGCTTTACAAAAAACAAGTAAAAAAATTCTAGCCGAGCCTTGCACCTTTTAGAGACGCTTTAAACAATTCCTGAAGAGAAGGTCTTTCAGGATGAGCATTCAAAATTTAGGAACTATTGGATTTGATTTGGCTCAAATTAAAACGTTATCTTTGGACCATAGCGTTTCTAAAACTTTCTTCTGCTGAAGTCATCCAGTCCGTGTTATTTTCCTTTACATCTTCAGACACAACAGGTTTTGTTCCATTCTGTTGGCTGCTTTGAAACTGTGACTAAAACCAGTCCCTAACCATAACGCTACCCTTGCCGTGTTTCTCTGTAGTCGTGTTTTATCAGCTTTGGAAAGTTCAACCTAGTTTCATCAGATTACGACACAGTTTCTCATAAAGGCATATTTTGACCAGACCTGGGTGTTCATTTTTTTAAATACGGTTGTGACCAAGGAGTGAATGTTTTCTCAGGAAACAGGAGACGGTTGTCTCTTGGACTAAATCTGATTGGCAGCATAACAATAACCTTCACACCGACCTGCTGCTCCTCCAGTGGCTGTGTCGGGCAGCAAGTGGAGTGGACCAATGGGCCCGTGACGGATGTTTGTATTAGTTCTGCTGACACGCCACCCCGTCCATCACTGGTTTTAAAGCCAGCATTGCTGCTGCCGTCACTGCTGAGACCAAATTCCTGCCGCTATGGTTCAGAAGCGCCAATATTTCCCCCTCTGCCACGTATCTGCAACCTGACTTCCTCACTCCATCATCATCGACTGCTGCTGCACACACACAGACAGGCAGCAGCAGAATGAACTCGGCTGATGAAGCAGCCAGGTTTGCCTCCGGTTATGAAAATGGATGGATGTGGTGACAGGCAGGGATTACAATGGCTGCTACTGAATTTGTTTGTCAAGGAGGAAGCAATTAAACACGGATGGGCTTTTAGGAGGCAAAGTGGCTTGTCACTGATGGGTAAATGTGTGAAACCAAAGACAGATCATTCCTTTCTAACAGACTTTCTTCTCCCTCTCAAAGAGCCAATAACAAACTACCAAGGTTGTTGTCATGCATATTAACACCCCGAGTCACACTGGAGAGGCCAGATAGCATTGTTGACTGAGAGACTTAAAAAAGCTAAATTTAAACTTTAAACACTAATAATCTAACTGACCTGATCTTGTTTCTGTGATGTTTCAGTGTGTAATTTCTTCTGTTGTTTCTTGTGTACAGTCACTGTGTTTTGTGTAAAAGCCTAACTGGGGACAGGCATTGAGAATTAGCCTTAGCTAAAATGTTGTAGTGTGTGACATGATTCATGAAACATACTTGTCCCTATCAAATAAACGAATAAAATAAAAAAAAAAAAGAATTTCCAAAGATAAACCTCAAAATCTGAGATCAGTAACCCAGGGTTTCCCAGACTTTAGTGAGAGGATCAGTGATCCTCTGGGTTTTTAGTTTGTTTGTATGTTTTCAAGCTTAGTTTGAAAATAAGAACTTACAAAAATATATGAGAAATATTTTCATTTGAATCCAAAAAATCGAAAGCATATTCTCTCACTCAATCAGTCATTTCTTTATTAAAAATTTACTGTACGAAAAAACATTTTTGGACCGCCTTTTAACAAACTCAGGTAGCTGAAATAATTAATCTGATTAATAAATTATTTCAATAATAAATTGTGATTAATTGAAATAATCATCAATTTAGTAATTTATTTCTTAATTGGAGTATAGAGAATCTTAAACATTTAAGATTTTTTTTTAAACAGTTTCGTCTGTCTGTTTGCTCCATCCAGAATTTTAATGGAAAAGTTTTAGTTTCATCTGGTTTAAATCTGTTAAAAATCTTCTTTAGGGAACCTTTTGCTATGTGACTATTAATCTATGAATCCAAAAAATGATCCATACATTCATTAATTTCCAAGATAATCTTTAATTGAAGGCCTAACCTCAGGCTGCTTCCTAACTAATAAACAATTGAGGCAAAAATCAGGCTGATCCCAGAACAGGTTGTGAGTGGAAAAAAATCCCACCACAGGTGAACAGAACCTCCCATCCTGCAGAAGGAGGAAGGAGATGAATGGATCGAGCAGCAGAGGGAGAAACACAGCAGGGAAACCAGCACCATGGAGCAGAGAGGGAGACTCGTTTGGTTTGTTAGAAGTTTCCTCAAAGCAAAATGGGAATTTCTCCTGACTTTGCTTTCCTCTTAACTCTTCTCTATGAAGGCTCATTTTTAAGATTACAAAACCTATAACTATTCCACGTCTCTCTATAGCTCCTCCATGAGCCTCCTGGCTCTATTGACAATATGGCTTCTCAAGGCGGCTGTTTGGGTTTTATTTTGGGGTATCCGATTGAAAGGGGCTCTGTATATTTCCGGCTTTCTGAAAACTAAAACTTTGCTCTCCCTAGTGTTGATCTATTTAATACCCAAATCTTTATTAAAGTTTGTGTGAAAGGGCATCATATTTCTGGAAGGTAATTCAGCTGTTTTCCTAGGATGAAGTTTACAGCAAACAGACTCTGTTTTATGAAGTCACCAGCTGTAGGTGTTGAAGATCAGCGACCATTTTATCATGCTGTATAACAACTTCATCCCAAAAGTACAAACGTATGTTTCTGCCTCCCAGCAGCCTGAAGTGTTTTTGCAAACTTTCAGAAAGGGAGAAGTCTAATGTGCTCATGGAGGATGATAAAAGCCACTGAGTATCATGTGCCACAGGCAGAAAACAGCATGTGCATCTAAAATGTAGAATAGGCAGCCAGAGAAAAACGGTCTGCAGGTTCTGTTCAGGGTCTCATAACGACGTTCCAGGTCAGCCTCATGCCTGCAGATTGTAGGATCACTGAAGACTAAATATTTCTGCTTAAAAATACTAAAAACGGTGCAGTTCACAAAGTTTGAAAACTGCATATTTGAATCTCCACATAAATTGCGTGGAGGAGAGCATCGTGTAATGCTATCTCCTCCCTGCCATGCTTTGCTGGTTTGGGTTAGATTAGATTTAAATTAGGAGACGCTGGACGCCCTTTATGATCCGTCTGCCTCCAAGTCTTCTCTCCCCTTTTTTTGTTGTTTTTTTGTATTTTCGGCTTCGATTACTCTATTCCAGCAGGAAGTCGGGCTGAATTTAAAGTCACATCAGCAGTCGGTTGTCTGTTTATCGAGCTGCAGAAATCAGCAGATGGAATATTTAGTGATCAAGAGATGCAGAGTTTTTCCAAACACATTAACAATGTTGAATATTTAAAGGCTGTTTTGAAAACTGTTCCTTCCTGTCGGTTAAAACCCTCCTCATTTGTTCCTGCTGACAGCCTCTTCTCCACTGAAAATAGATGTAAAAGGTTTGAGAATGAAAACCTTCAGTTCTTCTTTAGATTTTCAGACAGTTTAATTACTCTGATGCCTGACAGTCGCCGTCTGTAAGCTTTCAAACTTGATTTAAGATCATTGCTGATTGTGTTTCTCTTGTGTTGCAGGTATTAAACCGTACCCTAAGTTCACTGCAGTCATCCACGCCGTCTCCCCGCTGGTGTCCCAGTCCCAACCCATACTGAAGCTGCTGGTAGCTGTGGCCAAATCCCAGTACTGTGCACAGGTAAATGTTTGCCGTCATTTATCCGGAGACTCAAACACCTGCACTGCATCATGCGGTTTGCGCGTCCCGCTCCACAATTGTGTTTTCCAACCAGAGCGATAGCAGAGCTCATCCTCTGTTTATGTGTGCTGTGAATTAACTCTGGAGGATTGAATTAGAGCAGCAGTTTGTAGCCGGGGTACATCTGTCTCCATGGCAGCCAAGACTCCTTTCTGCACAGCTGGAGATGGCGTGTATTGATTTCCCTGTTCTCTCCAGACCGAAGCGGGAAATGAAATGGAATTTGCTTCTGGATGGTGGAGGGTGTTTTTGTGGGAATGAGTGTTGGTGTGTTTAGGTTTATTTGTGCGAGCAACACAGTGCATGAGAGAGACCGTCCAACTGAATATTTATGGTTTTTAACCATAGAGAAATATTTTCTGAGTCAAAACTCAACAACATCAGACCCCACCTCTCTGGGTTATCTGTCGCTTTTTACTAGCTTTTAAAAACGGAACAATAAACCTTTACTCTGGATTTATGGAAGAGACTTTCACCATGTCAACTTAGAGTCTGAGCAAAGATAGATTAATGGGGGAGAAACGGATGGAGCGATGGACAACTAGACATCTGGAAAAAACTAAATGAATGGAAGGACAGAGGACAGAGGCAAAAACAGCTGGATGGACAAACAGAAATGGACGGAGGAACTGAAATTATTAATAGATTGGTTGTAGAAAGGACAGAATGTAAAGTCTGCTAAATGTATATTTCCATTTCCAGACTTCAGTTCTTACACCAAAGAATAAGATTTATTTTTCTTATAAATGTTTTTTTTTTTTCATTTCTGAAAGTACCAAAGCACTCAGAAATATTAATACTGCTGATGTAAAATAACATCACTCACCCTAAAGCAATTCAGCAGGAAAAAAACAGCTCATGAGTTATGCTAGAAGGGAAAATGCTTTGCAAAATTAAAAACGTTGCTGATGCAAATGAAATCAAACCAATAGGAAGAAAGTAGCACTATGATCCATCTGCAGCTTTAGCACCTGTTTCAATGGAAGGAAATTCTGTTAAACCTTTTAGATTGATATCTTTTTAAGTTGATTTTCAAAGGCACCAGTCCCCACAAACTTTTGTAGTTGGTGTCCCTACCCGATCCGTACCGTCAGCTTATTTGTGGATATGCAACCAGCTATACATCCGGGTCAGCCTCGACTTTACTTTGTAAAAAAAAAAAAAACTAAATTACTTTTTTCCTCCCCCAAAATAGTAAACCTACTAAACCATAATGTGTTTAAGGTTAACAATGTATTCCTGAGAAAATAAATGCATTAAAATCCAATCCTACGCTACTTCCGGGAGCTAACTTTTTCGGCTTTTGATTTAAATATAAATCTAGTCTTTTTGAGTTTTATGTTTTCCTTTCATGTTAACATTATGGTATAGAGTAACTAAAACTTAAATGCAGATAAACATGGTTTCATCATATTTTGCCAGGCTACTATGAGCATAGCTTATGGTGACATCAGACAAGCAGTTTAACAGAGAAAATCTAAAAAGCATCAAAATTGTCTCAGAAAATCAAAAAACATTTTTTTAAAGATGTGTATTATTATTCTTTAGTGAGATAAGGATAAAAATAAGTAATGTTAAAACCATAATTACATTATTTATCAAAACCCAGATGTATATCTGTACAAATGAGCTGATGTTACGGATCGTGTCGGGTCGTTACAGTTGTCACCATTCTCTCCCTCTGGTTACACTCTCATGCCTACTGTGAAATAACTATCCTCTGTGGTAGCTTTACAGCACCACTCTCAGATGTGGCAGAGGTGTTACAGTACCTGGGGCGCTGCACTAGAGGGGGCGTCAAAACCCCCTGTAGAAAAAAAAAATTTCTAGTTGGCATCTTCTATATGTTGCAGCATAAAATAATCAATAACAGAATAGCGGCACTGATTATGTGCCCCTCTGATCCTTCACCTCCCCTCATATCGCTCTCCTTTCCCACACAGGTGGCTTGGGAACACGCCCCTAAGAGAACGTGTTTTCTTTTAATCATAGACTACGGCTGTGTTCCAATCCAAGGACCCGGTCTAACTGGACCGGATCCTTCGAAGTCCATGAAAATAAGGAGGCTGGAAGAGTTTTGGCTGTAAATTCAAACAGGTCTAGCTTTCCGTGCTTATTTCTCCGCCTTACGCTATGTTGCTTAGCGACCGTGAGAGTTGACACACAAAGCAGGAAAAAAATTAATACTGAACTTTTCAAAACTGTTTCTTTTTATTTATTTATTTTTATTGTAAAGTGAACAAAGACTTCACTCATGCGAATCCAGAGTGGAATAAAGGTGACAACCTCTGGGAGCAGGAACAAATATAAGCAAATGTAATGATATAAACCTTGGTCAGTTCAGTAACCTGCTGCTGTCATTCTGCACATCTCTGATGTTGCTGCTGTTTTCAAATATTCATTACTGTAAAAATGTCCTTAGCTGCATGTTGGTTATTTATTCTCTGGGTGCACAGTATATATATTGTTAAAACACTTTACAGTTCAGTTTGTTTGGAAGTACCTGATATAATATGCAACATAAAACGCATCCATATCCACCTCTAAAATATGTAGTTGCTCCCCTGTTTGCAGTGTTTCCATGAACACAGCGAGCTGGACTAATAAAAGAACCGAAACGTTATGTTTGTCTTGTTTTTAACGTGGTTAAAGACAAGTACAGTTCACCCCGGTAGTCCCTGTCATGGAGAGGCTTTTGTGTTTGCCTTTTCCAGGCTGCGCAGGCAGAGTGGAGAGCATGGTGCACAGCTGTGGGGGGTATTTGTTCCTCTTAGTTCACAAAAAAAGAGGAGCACTTGAGAGGTGCTGCTGCTGAGCTATGATCAGGGATAAATAACTGAATGAGGAGAATGAAAGCAGAGGAAAGGGATTAAATTGGACGACTCAGAGGTTTTGAAGCGCATTCTGACTGGGTGCCCCCCCACAGCGTGTTTGCCTGTGTGCAGACATTTTGTTGGGAGTGTCTTCCACCGTCCTCCTTCAGCCATTTATCCAGCATATTCAGACAATGCTTCCTGTCAACACCCAGAGACTCCATCTGTCTCCCTAATCAAACTGTGATATAAGTGTCTATGGGCGCGTTTACACTCATCTGTGTGTATCTGTGCAGACAGTTTACCTGTTATCTCACTCTGACAGCAATATTTAAACCCCAATTAGCTTCATGAAGGATATTTTTTCTTTTTATTCCTAGTGAGATGATTTAGCAATCGATCAAACAGCTGTACATCATCGTCTTATTTTGCTTATTAACTCACAGCTGCTGTAGGAATACCTCAGCCCAGGCCGCCTCTAATGCTTCCAATTACCTGTCAGCACATTATCCTGCAGGTCCAGTCAGGGATCAGAGCCGCGGTGTGACGTAGTCGGTGTCTGAGTAATCCAAAGCTTTATTGATCGCTGCAGGGAAATTCCTGTGGTTCACCTCCGTTGGGATCACAGCTCCAGCTCTGCACCTATGGACCAGGATGGGTGAATTTACAGACTTGCTTGAGGACATCTCAGCAGGGCAGGTGTTAGCTGACGCTCAGAGACCTACAGTCACAGGAAGAGATGCTGCTGCTGCTGCTGCTGCTGCTATGACCTGAAGAGTTTCACTCAACTCTAATTAGGGGATTAAGGGGGGGGATGTAGAAGTGGATTTCCAATTCGCCATGAGTGTCAGAACCTGTTTCCCCCAAATCATTATGATCATTATTCCTTTGGTGCATATTCTCCTCTGAGACAGAACTGACTCTGCTGCATTTTTCAGGTAGAATCTCGTTTTGTCTTTTTTCAATACCCACAACAATGGATATTACTGAACGTGTAACAGGTTGACTTCATGATTTTGGAAAAAATGGACATTCTATGGATAAGTTTGATAAGATGAAGCTTGCATCCATCAACTATCATAGAAATACATAAGAAGCTCACCAAGTTCTGGTTCAGGTAGTTTTACGTCTTAAGGCTCTGACAGGTTAAATAAAGACAAATTAAGCTGGGTTATAAAAGGGCATTAAACTGTATTTTCAGCTTAAAAATAATGAACACAGGGGACAAACCTACGAATCAATTAAATTAATCAATCAGCCATAGATACAGAAAAGGTTACATAGAGTAACTGGAAACCTCCAAACAACAGAGAGCAAGAATCACACTAAAGAAAAAAAAACTAATTGAAATGATCCTGAAAATGATAACTAGCATGTAGAGTTAAATAGATTTATATCTGATGATTTTAGATCAAACTCATGTTATAAAATACACATCCTGATTCTGCATGTTCTTTTTTCCTGCACATGAGAACAGATTGTCGTCTCAGTGAAACTCCAGCAAACCTACAGCAAAAAAAGTTTATTTTTTTCCTGTTAAGGAAATGAGAAAAAATGAATCCAGTTTGCATCTTTTTAAGCTCTCCGTGTCACCCTGACCTGGAGGACTAGGCGTCCACTCTGTCACATTTTTAAATGAAGAACAGCACAACTTTTATTCTGCTGTTTTATTTTAACTAGCAGGACTTTGTCTCCACATGATTCCTCTCCAGAATATGAAGCTGCATGAATATAAGCGTCTCTGTTAGGCCGTTGATGCCTGTGTGTGTTTCTCATTAAATATTAATGAGTCCTGCTGTTGTAACTCTGTGAATAGGTTGACCTGTAGGTTGCTGCGCTGCTGTGTGAGTCATCTAAAACATGACACGACCGCGGCTGGGAGCGCGACCTCCGCACTTGACGCATCATCTGACTGGAACATGAGCAAGACTGTTTCCGCTCCAAACGTTAAAGCTTCTGCGCGATGATAATTGGGAAATATTTCATCACTTGGATCGCCCTTTTCCGCTCTTTAACATGAAATCAGCTCGTAACAAGGTGACATTTTCTGGTCGCAGGCCACATAAACGCTGCGTTCTGCGGCAACAAGCAGGGAGGGTTTGGTCTCTTGTGGCGGGAACAGCAACTGATGATTAAATGTGATAAAACACAGCTGGAAAAACCTTTTTTTTTTCTTCTTTGTCTGCCTCTTTCAGATTATCGTCCTGTGGAACTGCGACAAGCCTCTCCCCGCCAAACACCGCTGGCCCGCCACCTCCGTACCCGTCATCGTCATCGAGGGGGAAAACAAGGTAAACACTCTCAGACGCCTCACAGGTGTGATCGCCATCATTTCTAACGACCTATTCTTACTCCATCTTCATCCACTCTGGGAGTTAATGAGTGTCTGTAGTTTTAATTCAACCTCATTAATGACAATTTTAAACTTTGGAACGATTTAAGGTTCATAATGATTTAGTCATAAAAAAAGATTTATTTGTTGTTTAACAAATTTACATGTGTGTTAAACTAAATTCTAATTAAATATAATTATTAATCAGGTTTAGATTATAATCGGTTAGAAAAAAGGTTAAATAAAAAAAAGCAAGCATAGTGTTTCCCTGGGCAGAAAACCTGGTTTTGCTGTTTCTAATTAAATAAGCTCACTGCAAAAGTGAACTAAAAGTAAAGGCTGTCTTAAAATAAGTTCACTTGCACTTAATTTGAGTAAGTAAAATAAATATTCATTGGAATAAAATGTTGAATTTAAGAAAAAAATCAATATCCATCATATTTTGTTGTGCAGGATTTATATTAATCTTATTTTAGGAGCCAAACCCTCGTTCCTTACCTTACTCACCTGCTCTAATTAAAGGCAAATACACCTTTTTTCAAGAGATGTTTACTTATTTTAAGATAAAACATTTTTCTTAAAGATTTTCATTTGGTATAAAGAATAAGCTCAAGCTTTTCTTCTACCATAACAATAAAAGCATAGAAAGATGTTATTTTTATTCTTTAGTTGATTCCCTGAATGTTTCATCAGAGCTGTGAATGATGCTGGAGAATAAAGTGAGATGAAATGAAGAAATACTACTTTGATTTAATTAAAAAACCTTTGTTCCTCTTCTCCATGATGTCAAACTAGAACAAGCCGATGTCTCAGAAAATGTTTTGTTATTCCTATTTATTATTTTCCTCATTATTTCACCCAATAATCCTTTGGTGTGTTGAAATATTCATTTTTTCCACTGATAATTCCTAAAACCAACATCACCTCTGGTTTTCTAATCAACCATTATCCACAGGCTTTTAGTATTTTAATCCATCACTTCCTGTGTCCCTCAGCTATAAATACGGCCTTTTAGATGAACAATTTGTGGCCTTTTTCCTGATAACCCACCAAAGGCTCGTTAAGTGGTCCAGAAATTAAACTCTGATCTCAGTCTGATGGAAACCTGTGGCTGAGAGATCAGCCATGGTAGCGATGCTGGTTTGTTAAAGAAATAAATTACCATTTAAGGCAAGTTCAATTATATAAAAACAATTGAGTATAAAGGCAATTCAAAATTCAAGAGTAAAATAGCAGTAAAATAAAAGCAATTAAAGATAAAAACACGATAAAAGCAGATATTAAAGCAAATAAAACTACTGATACCTCATTTAACAGTTTAAATTCAACAGTCAGAAGCAGCTCTAAACAAACAGGTTTTTAACTTTGAACTAAAAACTATTTGGTTAATTGATCAAAACATAATAAATTAAAGGTCATAAATAATGTGGAACAAACTCCCAGAAGGCTGTAAAGGTGCTGCAAGCCTTCTGTCTTTTTTTTAATAGTAAATAAAGATAATTTCTAATATATAATAGTTTAATTTTGTTTAGTTTTATAACTCCAAAGAGCAGCTGATAAAGAAATTCATGGAGATTAGATTTGACTTATTTTAAATGTATTGAGGTTAATCATGTATAACCGATTCCAGTGTAAATGATCTAAACATAAGTCCTCCTATAACCTGAGCTGGCAGTAGCCAGATTGATGTGTGTAGAATTGAGTTCTACGTTATCAACCAGGGATGGCTGACGTGCCAGCTAGAGTAATGACTACACTGGAAAAACAATCTAGAAATAAGTACAAATTTAAAAATAAGTGTATTTATCCTTAATTTGAGTAGGGGGTGTCAAACTGGTTCGAGAAAGGGCCGTGTGGCTGCAGGTTTTCTTTCTAACCAAGCAATAGCACACCAGACTCCAGTCATCTCATCAAGGGAGTCCAATCTGAACATGTTGATATGGAGTCTGTTGTGCTATTGTTTGGTTGGAAAGAAAACCTGCTGCCACACAGCCCTTTCTGGAAC
Organism: Cyprinodon variegatus; assembly: GCF_000732505.1. NCBI lineage: Eukaryota > Metazoa > Chordata > Actinopteri > Cyprinodontiformes > Cyprinodontidae > Cyprinodon > Cyprinodon variegatus. Next base: position 107,060 of record NW_015150597.1, read on the forward strand.
CAGTTTGACACCTGTGGTATATAGTATGAGTATAGTAATGAGTATTTTTACTCTTAAAATAAGATCATTAGATAATATGCTCTTGAAATAAGACAATGCAATTGTTTTTTCTTATTTTAAGTGTAAATTGTCTTGTTCCATTGGCGAAATGTCTTTTACCTTCTTAAATCCAAGATGCACTTCTTTTAAGAAAAAATTAGTTTTAAGATTTTTTTTTCAAGTGTAATACAGACAATCGTAGTAGCGAATCATGACGTTTCGTAAGCTGATAAATCTTTTTTCAAATCCTGCTGGAAGAAAAGCACAAACATCTTTCCCATCTACAAATGCACTAATTGCTTCTCTTTGCTCCTTTTTTAAACGAGGATTTATTGCTATTTTAGCTAAAACTGAGTCAATTTCGGTATCAACAGCTGAGTCCTCCATTATGTATTGCCCCGGCATGGCCCTTCTGACTGTTGTCATTCCTACATGCCCCACCCCAAAAAGCAATGCTGGCATCTCATTGGTCGGTGGTTACGAGAAGGACGTATTAGTGTGACTTTTCAAAATGGATTTGTTGTGAGACTGAAAACTCAGATCTCACAACAATCCAGCTTTCAGCACAAGGTTAGCTAAAAACAGCCATGTTTGCTATTTAAGAGAACTTTTGAATGATGGTGCTGATGGTTTATTTTAATGACTGTGGCATTATGGTTGTCCAGTGTACGCAGTGTCCCTGAATGCACCTTAAGCTTCTCATTGGTGGGTCTGTAAATGCTACTACAGCCCTGCTTTCTATCCTGTGTGGCCTCAGAGAAACATGTTGTTCTGCTGTTTCGGTGGAAACCTAGGAAGACTTTGCAGGAGTTTGGTTCTTCTGAGGCGTGAACAGTCGTAGTGAGAGAGGTTTATTTCTTGTCTTTATGTTGCTGGAATAAAAGCTCAATGCTTCCTGCTCTGCTCCACCAGGTCAGTCTTTTTCTGATTGAAGGAAACCTTGAAGAGTCAGCAGGCAGTAAATCATCAGCTGCTCTGTAACTCTGAACTCTGCCTGTAGAGACGTAACCTGGAGGGTCTGAGAAGGTTTCATTCTTTGTTTGGATATTTATTGATTTCCCTCCATTTTATTTATTTTGACTTTAGTATCGATTCAGACGCGCGGATCCACCTGCTTCCATCCAGACCTGTTAGGCTTTAGCTTCACCTGCTACTGAGTGGAAGTGGTTTTCCTCCCCTTGTTACTCTGAGTGGTTTCCTCCAAGCTGTCAGTCATAACGGAAGGCCTCAGAGGCTCTCTGTGTGTCCGTGAAAGAGTGAGCAGAGCGGGCTGAGCGTTGGGTGTGTGAGCGTGCCAGACGGCCTGCGGTTTGTTGTGATTGTGGTGTTTTTCTGTGTTTACTGCAGCGAGCCAAGCTGTGTTCCTCCACCCCACAGAGGGAGATGAAGGCAGAGCTCTGCTTCTCTCCATCGCTCTGCCTTTTTCCTGCATGTTTCTTTCTCCATCCTTTTCCTTAAAGACCATCATTTAGCATCTTTTTTCTCGTCCTCCTTCTTCTCTGGATGTTCGTACCTTGTTGTTTTATGATCTGAGTAATAAAACAGTGAATTTGGTTTCTACAAGACAGGAGGAGGGCTGTAAATGGAACCGTAAAGCTGGAATATTTTCACTACTTTCTTCAAAGTTCTGTTTGGAAGTACCGCTTTGGTCAGTTTCTCCTCCTGTCTCCTTCCTCTTCACCGTCCTTCTCTGGAAAGAGGAGCCTAAGTGCTGCAGGCGGATTCCTGCTGCTAGGAGTCACATTCCTGAGGAGCATCAGGAAGCCCCGGGCTCATACCTCTAACATTACAACCTGACTGGAGGCTGCAAACGCCAGCCTCTCTTCCTGTCTTTGTCTCTCCTTCTAATTTTTCCCCTTCTCTCTTGTTCTCTTCTTCTCTGTGGAGGGAGAACCAGGAGCAGAGCTGGGATTGTGTGGTTTCTTCTCCTTTGGGACGTCAGAGGAGTAAAGACTAAAATGAAGCGAGGCTAAGGGTTCCTCTTCTATGTTTTATTAAACTCTGGTTTTCCTCCGTCTTTCACTCGCTCACCTTTGCTGCGACTCGACACTGCCACCTCTGGAGGGTTTTAGGAAAGACGACACCAGCCTGCCCGTTAACCAATCCCTGCCAGGCCCTGAAGTTCAATCGATGACTTTATATTGATTCTTTTTCTTTCCATACCCAGAGAAATAACTTCATGAATAGTTAAGTATTAGAAACAAAAAGCTGTTGTAAAGGAATCAAATCGCTGTGAAAAAGTTAATATTTTTTTTATTTAGAAACTGAAACTCCAGAGAGTGAATTATTGAACCTCTTTACTTCTGTAAGACTCAGTGTTCAGTATAGTGAGAATGTTAAATATTGGAAACTAATCGCATCATAAGCAACCATTTAGCTCCAAACACCTGCTAATGTTTTCTGAGCCTCTAGATGTTCCCTGTCTGGGTCATAGAGACATGTCCATAAGACTCTCACTAAATATGAGCTAGAAAGTTAAGTGGAGGGAAGAAGTAGGGTAGGGAAAGGTTGCCTAGCAACAGGGATAGCCACAGTATTGAGGATGGTAAAAAATAATCAATTTTACCTGCATGACATTAAAGTTTGTATTTCATTTAGAAAGCAGGTCCAATAATCTGGTGGAAGGACTTGGTACCTGATTTAAAAATGTTTAAATCAGCTCTAAGTTTTTATATATGTTTATATTTATGTTTAAAGCAACAAAGCAGGAAGTATTTCTCGTCTTTATATTCCAGTTAACGATTCTCAATTACTAAATTAGTTGAATTTGCTAAAAGTAACGTGATCCCTTTTACTAACAGCTAAAAAGTTCATGAGAATATTTTTTCCATAATAAAGTGTCAGATGAGCAAACTAGTCTGAGGCATTTTTTTATAGTTTTGTGTATTTGTTTTACTTTTGAACTGATTTTCTGTCCATATGTATTCAACACGTTATTGGTTCTTTTTTTGCAAGCTGAAAGGTTTTGGAGTAACCCACATCTATGTATATACTGAAGCAGAGCTTTCAAAATAAAGTCTGCTTCTTGTTTTCAAGATTAAAGCTAAATATTCAGAAGGCTCAGAGAATTACATCTGCATGCATGTTTGATGTAGAGGAGTGTTTGAGTTAAAGGCCTGGTTTCTTCTCACGAGGAGCTACGGCATTAATATCTTTCCTCAATATCTTTACATCACATAATTTATTGGCTGCCAGATTAATAATCTAGAGCTCTAACAAAAGATAATTCTTTTAATTCAACCTTTTATTTTCCGTTATGTCAATGAAAATATTTCTAAAGGAGCTGCAGAGATGAACAGCGGTTGGCTGAGAGTTTCCCCAATGCATCCATGAGTCCATCCTTTACAGTCTGTAAGGTTGATTAGTTAAACAATGACCTTCTTTTGTAAACCTAAACTTTACAGTCAACAATCAATGGATTTATTGGTCTGAAATCTTTTGGATATAGGTTTCCTATTTTAGCCGAGGGAATAAATGAAGACCAGTTGAAGCCATATGTCTGTGTGGGAAGCTGTGGTTCACGTCCTCATCAAGAATCTGCTGTTATTTCCTCCTTTCATCACTGCAGCAAAACAAATAGTTTCCATCTAAATATCCTGAATATTCCCTCCACCCAGCAGACTCTGCTCCCTGTAAATATTCAGCGTCATGTATTATACAGGCCGACTTCATCTGCTGTAAAAACAGTCTGGTTCCAACAGGCTAGGAGAAGGAGAGTAAATTTGTGCCACATGTATAATACAAGACTTGCAGCATGTGCCTGGGTCCGTTTATGTGTTTTTATTGATTTAAAAGAGAAAAGGAGCGCCTGCAGCAGTAATGGAGACTTGGTTCAGCGCTTTATCACTGCTGAAAACGACAGGCCGCGCCCTGCAGGAAGGAGCGGGATATTTGCTTTTCTCTTCACTCTTTCTGAGCTGGTATTGGCTGTTGTCTCCTCTGAATGTGTGAGGCGTCATTAAAAATGCATGCCTTAGATAGTGGAGGCTAAAAAGAGAGGGAATCTAGTTAAGGACGCATCTCAGAGGGAATATTTCTGTCCAGCTTGAAGGGAGCTGTTGAAGGAGGTGGATCCATGGATGCAGGTTTAACACGGCCTCCTTTTATTTTAAAGCATCACATGAAGAAATTAAAAGTGTGTTGGATTCCTGCAGCCTTGCATTATTTTATCTTCTCATCTGCTTCAGTCTTTGTTCTTGTGTTTCTTCATTTCCTTGCTGTGGATGTCAGCAGCAGGAACCATCTAACATCTGCTGGCTGTTTCTAAGCTGATGGTTCTGTTTCTTTAGCCTGCAGCTCACTCTGCTTGCATGACCCGAGTCACTGGGATCAGTTTGTAGTTGGACTCCTGGAATCCAGCTGGGAGGTTTTTGTTTTCACTCACTAATGAGGGTTTCCCTCTAAAGTTAGAGGATCAATAAAGTCTTTGTGTTTTTAATCTTCCTCTGATAAAATTAGTCCAATTCATGCTGACATAGCTGGGTGTTTTTTTATTCTTGGACCTGCCAATAGGTCCAGAATGAAGCACAGACATTCTGTCATCAGAATTCTCCAGCTGGAATATCCAGAGAGGTTTAATTCCAGTCCCTCCAGTGAGTCCCTGCTCTTTCCTGGAGTTTTCTCCTGGAGGGATGTTTCTGGAAAACCATCAAAAACTGGTCCTGGACCAACGCAGCTGCCTCTTTAGGTTGGGGAACAGGACGGAGAAGGTCCGCCTCTATTCAGGCAGTTTGCTTTTATTTGGAAGAAAACTGGATAATTTTTCACCCCAAACCAGAAAATAGGCAGCAGATTAACTCAATTTTATTGTTGTTGCAATAATCTAAAATGAAAAAACAAAACAAAAATGTGCTCAGTGGTTCACTATCAATTATATTTTTGACAAGTAACACTTTTGTGGGCAAGATAAATTTCCAGGGTCAGATAACTTGCTTTTCCATGTTGTTTTCTTATCAGTTTTTGATAAATCAGAAATCTAGTGTGTGCTAATTTTTTTCAAGCTTGGTTTCATGCGGCTTGAATATCCACAGAGATGAGTGGCTTCAATCCCACAATTATGATTTAATCAGGGGGACAACCAAGGCAACACCTGAAAGTGCTTTTCTTGAAGTTCTGGATCTCTACAAGTCTGAGTTTGTTTCCCTGAAGGCAGCCATGTTCATTTCAAATGTCTTCAGGAGGAGAGAATCCATTCCTCAGAGATTTTTGGTGTAAAATGTTTAAATCAACCCCTGAGCTACAGACTGACGAAGGCAGCATCATCATGGGCTGAAAAGCCACTCAGAGAGGAGGAAGTCAGTACTGCAAGGCCAGGATTAAAAGAAATCTACGGTTTAGGAACATTTCAAAGGACAAATTGCATCACTTTTAGAGGAAGAAGCTTTATTGTTATTGTGGTTTAAAATAAGACATGTTTTCATTCTCAAATACAGGCAAAGTCTTTCCTCGAAATTTATAAATATCAAGACAGTTACTCCATTTATTTATGCTAATTTATTCGCTGAAAACATCTACCCAAATCTCCACGTTATATTTTCAACTTCTACCATATTTAAATATTTTCAGCAATTCAAAAAGATTCAGAATTTGCAACTATAGTAAACAAAACAAGTAATGTTTCTTTTTCTTAAAGCTTTAACGTAGAGCCCAGTTATTTAAAGGAACAACCAGATCCATAGAAAAAGAATTGGTTCCAGCTGTTCTGTCAGGAAGACCAAAAGTCCAGCATAAAATGATGAGAAGCTTGTAGAAGGAGATTGATGAAATGATTTAACTTGAATAAAAAAAGACAATTAATGGTCATTCCAGCATAAAGAATAAGGACATCCTGACCTAAAGCAGCAAAATGTCTGATTTAGTCTGAGAGGAAGGTTTGTTCATCTTTCTATAGTGTATAAATCACCTGCTTGTATCTGTGTGCAGCTAAAGCTTGCAGACATTTTATAAATAAATGTGTCTCCAAGCTCTCACAGTTCATCAAACAGAGCGATTTCAGCAGATAGTCTCAGCATGTGTCCCTACCTGTTCTTTTATATTTGTGGGCCTGGCGTCCTATAGGAACATCGTTTTTGATTTATTTTTAATACTCCCAGGAGGAAAACATGCTGCCTCTCTGTTATAACAAGGCAAACTCTTAGAAAGAAGAGGCTAAATGAAAGACACTCAGTCTTATTTAGTCTGCTGCAGATACTTGACCCAAAAAAAGCAGCAGAAGATGAGTGGAAGAACAGCCAGCTGAGTCCGTTTGAATGAACAGAAAGTTCTCTCTCTGTGGAAAAGCAGCTCTTTATCCTGAATGTAAACACAATAACTTATAATTGGAAAGCTGAGGTCCTAAAAGGTTTCTATGGAAACGTGTCAATGGCAGCCCTCTCAGTGGGAACCGTCATCCTTCTGGGTTACCACCTCCATTACTAAAAAAAAAAAAAAAACAATAAACCACATAAAAGTGGACATGATTTAGATGCAGAAATCAGATAATATTCATATATTTTTACATGAATATTTTTTCTGATTTCCTCAGGTTTTGGTTTTATTTAGAGATAAACTGTCAAGAAACTGATAAATTAGAACAGACTTGTTGACCTGAATTACCGGTTATTGATGCTGTAATTTAGAGAGGAACTCAATAGTTGGTGTCTCTGTTTTCCATTTGCTCTTCCAGTCTCTGATATTTGCCAGATGATCATTAATGTCTGGCTTCTCCAGCTGTTCTGCCTCGTTATTGACTCTGGGTTCTGTTTCTCCTCCCTGAAGGTCATGAGCAGCCGCTTCCTGCCCTATGAGACCATTGTGACCGATGCTGTCCTCAGCCTGGACGAAGACACTGTGCTGTCCACCACAGAGGTTAGTCACTGCATCACAACCAGAAACCCGTCTTCCTGTTTGGGATTAAATGTAGCTGCAAACTCTCCTAAGGATTCTTTCATCTGTTGGACGTCCATCTGCAGCCTAATAGAGATCAGTTTGTTTTTTTTTCTTCGAAATGCTGTTGGGATCATTCCTGGGTTTGTTTTTAGTTTAATGTTTTTGTGCTGTGGATGAGTTCTGGCGTGGAACCATGGGAAGCCAGATGCTGCTTTGAAAAGCGCAGAATTAGATCTAATAAAAAGGCCGTCGGTGCAGATCAAGATGGCAGTCGAGGGACGGAGAAATCCATCAACCAAAACTAATCCCACCTGTGTTCCTCCCATGAAGATAGCCGAGCACAAACCGTTCTATGTGGGTTCTAAAAATCACGACTTGTAAAACAGCTCATCTTTCCTTACAAGGACACTTTCATCTAAATAAAGTTTCTATCCTCCTTTTTCACTCCAGGATTCTAATGGGAGATAGTGACGTGTTTTGGGCACGAAGCTGATTCCTGCTTTTGTTTCACTTTTTAACTATCAGGAGAGGAAAGTGGTCTGAGCCAACCTGGGATTATATCTAACTGACATCAACCCGCAGTGATAATTAGAAACCATTATTTTGGAGAGTTTTAAGTCCCTTTCCTTTGCAGGATTAGGTAACAGCATCACAGTTGCTTTAAAGTCTTTAATTAGGCCTCTCAAACTTTGACCTGCTGGATTATTTGGATCATTGTCTGGCTGCATAATCTAACTGCTCTAAACCAGATGTTTTATTTCATCTACATTTATATTTGTTAAACCGTAAACAGTGACTTGAAAGCTACAGTTCACGATATCAGTTCTAACACAAAAACCACATGGACTCAGGCGGAAGTGGAAGAGGAAGAATTCTCTTGTTTGCATAAGGATGGAAATCGGCTCGTAGCCTCGGCAGCAGCAAACCCCTCATGAGGGGCTAATAGCCCGTTTTTTCGCCACACAGGACGCATGATGAAGCTGAAATTCAGCATGACTCAACATTCCCCAAAGACAATCATACATTGATTGCTGGCCTAACTTTTTTTGTGCTCTTAGAGTAATTTTGGTAGTCTGACTTCTGCTGGGATTATTTGTTGCTTCCTATTTCTTACCTTCTGTTGTCAAACAGGTTCTATTTTATATTTTTTTGTATCTTATAGGTCTGGCATTAATGAGGCAATTTGTGTGAGACTAAATGAAACAAAAAAAATGTTTTAATCCATGATTATAATGATAAATATAATCATTAAATCTTCCTCCTCATAAATCAGCAGCAATGTTTTACCTTTATGCAGAAAAAGCAGCTTTAAGAACTATTTTCAAAGCATTGTGTTTGTGTCCACTGTGTGGTTAAACTGTGTTGTAACTCAAAGGAAAAGTGTCTTTTTGATGTTTCAGCAATTGGATGCTTTGATCGTCCAACAGCAGTCGGCTGCAGGCAGCTGCTTCGCTTTGTTTCACTGAAGAAAATAGAAACTGTTTGTTTTCATTCTCTCTTTAAGTCGCTGATGTCCAATATTCTGTAAACAGATCAGACATCGCTGCCTCGGCTTAACAGGATATGTTAAATTTCAAAGCTTTAGGATGAATCATTTAATGACTTTAGTGAGGTTTACAACCTGTTCGTGTAAAATCAGCTGTAGTTGTTATCAATACATTGTTGTCAGATTACAGTAGCTCAGTTCCTCCATAAAGTTAATCCATGATGTTCAGATTTATCAGCCAGCTCAAAAACGTCACATTTCTTACTTCTGTTTTCTAAAGGAGCCAGTTAGCTCATTATTTTTATGATAATGCTCTGCAGATGATAAAAACCCCAAAACCATCTTCAAAGATGATTCAAGTGTTTTTTTTATGATTTTTTTATACAGAAATGTCAGCCTAATCCAAGCTCTACGCAGTTCTGTTAGATGACACCTAAACACACCTGTTCCTTCTATTGAACAGCATTACTGTTAGAAATCAAAGATAAAATATTAGAGGCTTGATGAGTTTGGTGGTTCAATGGTAAAAAGATTATTTTGACCTTAAATAGTTCATTTAGTTACTTAGTTTTGTGCTTTGAGCAAACGTTTAAAGGATTGATTTTTTGCTGATAGAAGCTGATTTAAAGAGATGTGTGCTGTAGTTTTATCCATTGTTCAATAAAAACAAGGAGCTGCTTTCTTTCTCTCTGCATCCAGACAGGACTTCCCCTGCAGAACCTTGTAAGCAACTCTGCAGCTGTAATCAGAGTCTCTTATATTCCAGCGAATAGAAGGCTCTGTTAGTGTTAATGTGTCTGGTTAGCCTCCAAGGTGAAAATGTTGGACATGCTCAGCAGACTCACTGATCCTCTCTGCTAAACAGAAATGTTTATTATAGATAATTGCAGCATCTTTCAGAAACATGTTGAACCCACCACCTGGCGGAGGCTCCTCGTTTAGGTCCAAAGTGTCAGAAATGTGGGTCAGATTTTCTATATTCTAGGATGTTTAACCATTAGGTTCTGTCCATATTTGTTTCTGTCCAGGTGGACTTTGCTTTCACCGTCTGGATGAGTTTTCCGGAGCGGATCGTGGGTTACCCGGCCCGCAGCCACTTCTGGGACAGCAACAAGGAGCGCTGGGGCTACACCTCCAAATGGACCAATGATTACTCCATGGTTCTGACCGGTGCCGCCATGTTCCACAGGTACCATCAGCCTCCGGCGGCTCCTCTGTCCTCTCTCAGGCTCCTTCTCCTCCGCGCTCGCTCGTCTCCCTTTTGATGGAGCGCTTTGAAGCACTGATCTGTGGTTCACAAAGTGGATGTGATGTTCAGTGGAGCGCAGCCGCAGGAAACCAGTGTTTTGACACTTCCCAGGTTTTATGGGATAGAAAAAAGTCAATTTGTCTTGAACACAGGCCTCTGTAGTTCCTACATGCAGCTCAGCTGAAGTCCTGTCAGCTTTAATATGACTTCACTCTGCTGTGATGGGAACACTGCATTAGGCTGAAGTGAGCCAATCATCACCTCTGATCTGTCACTGAAGGCTTCCCCTCCAGTCTGAAATTTAAGTTAGGATCCTAAAGTCCTAGTTTCCTAATCCAGCTCCTGTCTCTGCAGGTACTATCACTACCTGTACACCCACTACCTGCCCACCAGCCTGAAGAACATGGTGGACCAGCTGGCCAACTGTGAGGACATCCTCATGAACTTCCTGGTTTCTGCCGTCACCAAGCTGCCGCCTATTAAGATCACACAGAAGAAGCAGTACAAGGAGACCATGATGGGCCAGGTGAGGGGAACCCAGCCGCTGTTAGGACCACAGAGCATCGTTACAGCAGTATTTCACAAAGACTGTAACAGTTTCTCAGCTTTGGATCATTGTTAAAGCCTCCTGTAGCCCGTTTCCTTTGAACCGGAGCCGACTCTCCTTTCATCAGTGATTTATCCCGCTAAAATACTTTAGTTGGCCCCCAGGGGGAACAGGACAGAAACAAGAGATGTTTGTTCCAGATTCCCAAAACTGAAATACATGAAGCAGCAGACGATTTATGGAAAAGTTTTATTGGTAGTTCCTTCTTTGTCATGGTTTGGCTGAAGATAAAATATGGGCTCTTTTGGCAAAGAAATAAAACATTAGATCTCAGCTGCTTCCAGTTCTAAAAAACATCATCAGTATGAATAAAACAGGATTTAAGAGCAGATTTAAACAATGAAGTCCTGAACTTTAATAGATGTAGCTTCATGCATTGCTCCTTTTAGGCTTCGGCCAAAAAAATCGATTCAATTAATTAAACAATTTTGTTGCAGTCGATTTTGTTATGATGGGGCATTTTTGGGGCATCATAACTCAAATTAAAAATGAAATAATCTGAACTTTATTTATATTGCCCAGCCCTCGCTCTTTTATTCTTGGCCTCTTTGGCATGTTTACCTTTTAGGCTCAAAGATTTCTCACTCTTCCAAATAAAAAAGAAAGATAAAATATAGATCCTAGGCATTCAATACATTTTTAAATTTTTAGATTGATTGAATTAAATTTGCTCTTTATTGATTGAATTAAATTTGCTCTTTATTGATTCGTTTTCAGCCATTTCTGCATCTCAGGTTTTCATGCGAATGGTCCACCTGCCAGGACACTTTATAGACCAAAAGCAGGATATTAAATGCATTTTTTGCCAAACTGCGGCTCCATGCAGGGATGTAGGAGCAGGTCTGATAGGATCCACCTTCCTGGTGTTGGTCAGGACAGTTTAATATATTGTGACAGAAAACTCTAGATGCTGTTCTTTAGGAAGCCTAAGGCTGCTGGCTGACCTTTAACCTCCGTTGGGGATGGATGTCTTGATCTTGGGTTTAGTTAATAACTAAATTTAATAGAAACCCTTTTCTTAAACGTTTGCTCTCCTTTCTCTCCCCATCAGTCATCGAGGGCGTCCCGCTGGGCCGACCCAGACCATTTCGCCCAGCGGCAGACCTGCATGAACAAGTTCGCCAGCTGGTTTGGCGGCATGCCGCTGGTCCACTCCCAGATGAGGCTGGACCCTGTGCTCTTCAAGGACCAGGTCTCCATCCTGCGCAAAAAATACAGGGACATCGAGAGGCTCTGACAGGACCGCCGCCCCCTCGGGGGAGACTCCACACAGGGGGAGGCGCGCGACAGAGACTCCGTAGAGAGTCGGAGGAGCATCCGAACTACGGCGGGATGGACGGGGTGAGACGTCGCCCTGTCATCCACTCAGCACATTGCCAATGACCACAGCGCTGCTGCTGCATCCTGGACCTGATCCAGGTGGAACAAACAGATGGACGTAAAAACAAAGGAAACAGAGACTGTATGTTTCAAACACGGCGAGCACTACTGACGACAGAAACTGTTGGAGAGAATATTTTTTGTACAAGGATTCCGGCATCAAAGGGAGCCTTCCCAGCATTCTCTGCACACATGCAGGACGGTAGAGGGGAAGGCGTTTGTGATGGCTGACCGACACAAATCCCAGCGCTCGTCCCTCCCTCATCCGCATCAGGACTGAAACTGGAGCCGCCGCAGAGATCCAGCTTTTATATGTGTGAGGCCTGCTGGCACAAAGTGTTTTTGTTTTCATCGACATCTATCCGGTCCCCGGCTCATTCCTCCACCGTGTTTCCTATCAGCCTTTTATCTCTGTGGTGGGCGAGGAGAACTCCTCGTTTCATGACCCATTTTTCTCTTATTCTCACTCCTCTGTGTCCAGAGTCCTGGAAAGTCGGCTCATCCAACCAAAAGCTTGAAGCAGAGAAAAAAAAAAATCCCTGGAATAAGTAAGATGAACATTTCTGGATTAAACGGAGCAGAACTGTGCGTTCAAACACAAACCTTTTCTTTCTGCATGGTCTCTGAACAGATTCCCTCCCCTGCAGCTCGTTTTAGTGACCGCCACCTGTTCTTTTTTTAGCGGTGCTTGTTCAGAGCACATCAGTGCCATTCTGACCTCGGAGGGCTGCCTTCGTCGTCGCTTACTGCACATCAACGCTGCCTAAACACCTTTTTTTTTTTTTTATTTACGCGTCGCTGCCATTTTTTCTTTTTATTTTTTCCCCTTGACATATCAGAGGACCTCAGAGCCATTAAATCGACAGAGAGGATTTCTCCTCCATTTGTCAGGCTTCAATTAAGCATTTCATTTAGAAAGCCATTTTCATTCCCAGAGGACAGAGCGGCGATGAAGCGTCATAGATTATGGAGCGTCATGTTTGTAGAAAACGTCGACTTGCGACATTCACCTGCCTGTAACAGAGTGGCTTTAAATCTGCAATGAATCAAGATGGCTGCATGCTTTTAGTGGCCTTTTTTAGTCACCGTTTCCTCTGCTTTCATCACTCAATTATCAGCCGGACTCTTCGTTTTTATTTAGTTGATGCAAAATATAACAAAGCCTTTTTACACATCCTAACATATCACTGCTCTCTCCTTCACTTCATTTTGTATTTTTTTTTTTTATCATCTGTTTAATGTAAAGTGTTCAGCCATTACAGAGAATGTGAAACTCCTCATTTAGGCCAGATTTAGTCTTTGCCGCTCATCCGAATCCCCAACATGCAGCACCCTGGAAAACCACACTAACACTTTAAACCACAAACTTTGATGCACTTTAAAGTGGAAGAGAAATGTCATTGTTTACAAATGATCTGAAATGTGTGGCATGTGTTTTTGTATCCAGCTTCCTTAAGTCAAAGCTTTGAAGACCCCCTTCTTGCTGTTTTAACTGATGAAAGTCTGGAATATTTATACCAGTTTGTCCACCTTTCCTGTCAGCGCTGAACAAACACAGCATAATGCTGCCACCACCATGTTTAGCACTTGGCTTTTTCTAATAATCACCGGACTTCTGAAGGCACCTTTCTTTAGCATTGACAGAGGGCTTAATAAACATGCAGGCCACAATTTTCAGATTATTTGACAAAAAACTCCTCACTTTCCTTCCATTCCACATTAGACTATTTGTGTTGGTCTCCTATCACATATTAAAGTTTGTGGTTGCAATGTGAAAAAAGAGGGGGTGTCAATACTTTTGTCATGTGCTGCATGTAATGTAAGAACATTAATCCTGCATCTCTGAGGGGAGCTGGTGATGTTTACTCAGCCCGTTTCCTCCTTGCTGTGCACATCAGCCCACACAGATGTCGATGCACGGTTGATTCTGTCCCCCCCTGCATCGGTTTTCCCTGGGAAACATCCATCTCACTCTGAAACCTCCCCCTGCAGCAGAGGGAGAGACGGGACGGTTCCAGCATGGCTGCTGCAGCTTTAATCTCCTATAAAGATGGCATGCTGATGATTGGATCAGGCCCCACCGTCTCGCATCTCAGTGGGAGTTGAATTACAAAGTCCCAGAGAAGACTCAGACAGCTGGATCATCCTCTGAACCAGATGGAGACTTTTCATCCCCTCCTCGCACGTTACAGTAATGGTCTGTTAAAAGTTCCAGAAACTTTTCTGTTCCCGATCTGATTCAGAGTGTGATGGAGAAAACTGAGGGAAAACTTTTGCGTCGTTTACAGAGAAAAGTTTATCTAAAATGTTTTCAGAGGTGGACTCTGGTCCTAATTTGTGCCTTTTATCAACAGCTGAGTTCTGCTGGGAAATAACCGGCATCATTTCCAGAATCCCAACATTTATACACTAAAGGAGTCGCAGCTTTCTCTCAACATCCCCCGTGTTTTTGGACACTGTTACCGTGGTGACGTTGATCTGTGAGGGACTCGGGGAAGCCTGGCTGTCCTGATGCCTTTCCTCCCTCCTACCCTGTAACTAAGAGACTTTTATAGAGGCCACAAATTAAATAGATAAATGACAATTTTGTAAGAATGATTTATAAAAAAAAATAAACTCATATTTGATTATATCAGTGTGTGTGCATATTTATTCCAATACTGTCTGAATAACAGATCAAATTTATTTAGTACCCATCCATCCTCACTTTCCTAGTATACTTCCTTCTCTCCTGTCCTTCAGTGTATCCTAGCTTGCTCCCTCTCACATATTTCTACTTACATTTATCCTTTTACTAATCCTTGTGTCCATCAAACCAAAGCCATTAATAAAGTTAAAGTAAAATATGGAGTTGGATGGTTAAAGGTTACTTCAAGAGGAAACACTAAACAGAAAACATTTAAAGCTAAAGAGAAACAACTGGACTGCTAGTTAGTGGTCACTTAACAGAAGAAAGATTGCTTCAAAAAGTTTAAAATTCCCACAACAGCTAGACATTTTAGTGTAGCTTGAAGTACAGTAGTGCTGAATGATTTAGCCAAAGTTCTAAATTTAATCATTTGAACTAATACTGCAATTTTATTTACAGTTTTCATTTTCTCCAGCCACCAGAATTCAGATACTTGCACATACTAGTACATTACTCCAGGACTTTACTGTTAAAGTCACATGTATGGATCTGTTTGCCAGCCGCTAGTCTTCTGTTCTGTGTGCGCAATAAACTTTAAGCCCATTACTGCCACCTAATGGGCAGGAGTGACAAAGTCTAAACAGCCTAAGAGATTCATAAATGCTTTGAACTGTAATTATATTAGTGTAACAATTAGTCAAGACATCACTCCAAGCAGCTATTAAAGCAACTTGAGCTTCACTTCACTAGAACTGAAGGCTGATCTCCTCCAAGCCACATTAATGCAATAATTGATGCAAAAGGAGCCCCAGCCAAAGGTGTAAAATCATTTGAATAAATCCAGTTTAACAGAGATGTACCTGTTCTGTGCATTAATATACTAAAGAGCCGCTGCTGGTTTCTGCCGCCCAGCCTTATCGAACAGATCTTTAATAGTGTGCAATCACTACTGAAAGAATCTGTGTAAACAGGACATATTCAAAGGATTAATCTTAATATGAGGCTGCTGACAGGAGGACTGATCGAGCCTCTTTTCAATCAATGCTTCTTTTTTTCTATTCCACATTTCATTTGCGACGACCGTTTGCATGAACAAGCACTCAGGCCTCGACCTGCGGCTCAGCTGCACCAGAACACTTTATTTGTACAGTAATAATAGTCCTTCAGCGCAGCGTTGCCCTCTGAGATATAATAACCACCTCCGTGTTAGACCGCTGAGGACGGCTTTATTAGTCACCGCTCAGAACATTGATTTTTTTTTTCTCCTGCATGGCTCCAACACAGCAGCTGTCCTTCGTCTCCCTGCAGACAATAGCTGTAACTGGGCTCCGATATGACCCCTGCTTTGTTTGCATTATTAAACAGGCCGTATCAAACACAGCGATGCTCCCTGCAGATCTGTGTCATGGCGGTGCAGCCGTGCGACGGCACATGCAGAGATTTTGACTCACGTTTCATGTTCTGGATGAGGTTCTCTGAGCTGGATCTCTCCTTTAATCTGACGTCTTGGTCCTCTGATCTATAAGCGAGCTGCAAACAAAACTCCAACAAAGCTCCCCATTATTGGAACTGAACTTAAATCAAACTTTTTTAGACAAGAAAAATATATATATAAAGAAATATGCAAGGTGAAATTTCACCTTGACAGAAAGCTTTTGTTTCCATCTTAAGAATGAAGAAAATAGCTGTTGAAATGTACTAACCTGTTAGAAGCTGCCAGCAGGTGACTTTCAGGTGGAGACATGAGGAGTAGAGATGTTTATTAATGAGCGCAGCCTTTTTAAATTAGGCATTCCTTTGATGGAGCTTGTTGGAAATTCAAATTAAAAAAAGCCGGCTCTCTCTGCAGGTTCACTGCAGCGCGGAAAGTGCAGCACAGAACCTGATTCCTCATGCAGCTTTGCAATCTTCCTCAAATTGTGGAGCTTGACAAAAGAATTGCAATTAGTTTATGTTTTACATTTTGATCTCCAGTGTTTGAAGCAACCAGATAAACAGCCATAGTTAAAGTTAAATAAGTACCAAAAAGGGTGCATTCATGTAATATTTCAGAAAACAAAAGATTTTTCCATTCAGGGTGCCAAACTGATCTCTGCAGCTGATAACTGGTTACCAGTAACTTATCCTGCTGGGATTCCTTAATGAGATTAAACCATTTTTTAGTCCTAAACTCTTAGCAATCCATCCACAGAGGAATGTTTGGTTTCCAGCGTTTTTGAGTCAAAAACTCAGAGCTTTTAATTCAAAGTTTACTCCGATACCCCAAATCACTCCTCTGTCTTTAATCCAGGTTTGAGTTATGGTTTCTGACATTCACAAAACAACACAACTTCTTTTCTCTGAAATCTCAAAAAGATTTATAGTTCAGCAGATCATTTAACAAGGTTGAGATGTTTGATGAGAAGCACAGAGATTACATTGAATACAGACATTATGATTAGCCGTTAATACATTTTTTGCCACAGTGTTGCTCGTCATTCCCCTCATAAAGTCAGAGGTATAGTCTGATTAAATACATCTAATAGTTCTTCATCTAGCCTGTAGCTACAGATACATAAAAGGTATTTGATCTTTCGGTTAAATAATGCTGATTTGATTGTAGATTATAGAGGTAGACAGAACTGTTTCTGCCATCCAACCCTTCCTCGTTCTTCTGTGGTTTCCAACCTTCATTCGGAGCCAAGCTGATATTGCCAAAGTTCCCGCTTCTCATGTAAAGTGCAGTCGGCCTTTGTCCGGTTTACGACCTGCACGTCGCCGTCCTTCGTCCTCAGCTGCGAACGGCCAGCATGGAGTTGATCTCCCAGATGAGGTTCCGAAGTTGGTCCATGATCTGCTTTAGCTGCTGGTTCTTCTGCTTCAGCCTCTATAAGGAAATACAGGACAAACAAGACGAGAGAAATTAAGAAAAACTGTCCCATAAGAGACATTTGGATTACTATTGATTAAAATGTGTGGCTAGTTTGGTCGGTCTTTCCTTTAAATCCAAAGTTCTGCTTTAAAAATACAAAACAAATCTGATTCGGAAAATCTGAAAATATAATCTAGAGTTTGTTACGGTCTAAAATAATCTGGAATTGTTGACTAATTCATTTATCAAATCCATGCACTCTTAAACCTTTCATCGGACCGTGTCCATTATCCAGCTCTCCATCCTTAACAGGGTTCCTGGATGAATTTTGGTTGTTCACCACTGCTCCATGGTTAGTTCCACTGAAGTTCTAAAGCTTTTAAAATTGTCTTAAAGACCTTTGAAAGTTGATAAACAAAATTGACTCCATTTCCTATATCTTAAACTTAAGTAAATCAAAGAATAAGGATTTTTATTCATCTTTTATCTCAATATTTTTCTTGCAAGAGTTTTTGGGGTTTCCCCTGAATAACCAAAAAATTCCAGCTAATATTTGAAAAAGTTAAAGATTGACAGGACTGTTACTTTTCCTCCTTTCTCTTCAATGTGTCCCAGGGGAGCTTTAATAAATCCAAGTATATAATTAAAAGAGTTACTGCTTAAGATTTAGCGATTAAATCTGACATTTTTAAACAGCTTAAAACATTTTTAAAATGTGCAATATTTCTTTTTTTATGAAGCCCAGTTAGAGCTGTAAGGTTACCGACCCATCCATGGTGCAGTGCCACTCTGGGATTAAAATAATCCACTATTCTGGCCCCCACACTGGGCCTTTTAAAGTTTTCAAAAAAAAAAAAAAAGAAAGAACATTAGAGGTCTAATGAGAAGTGACCTTTTATCCGGGGGGAGACCGTAGCTGTTTGGTTAGCAGAAGGTGACTTTTTAAAGGTATGACCTACTCTGATCCTTTGCCTCCTGCTTTCTATGGGAAACAGATGGCCTGTCTGATGTTAATGAGCTTCTGGATAAAGACGAGAGCAAAGATGATGATAATTCATCAAAAGGAAGAAGTTTCACCTGATGGAGAACATCTCAAAGGTCTAACATCATCCTGACAAAATCAAACAACATAATGTCCCACTTATGAGTGTTAGAACTTTTTTTTATTTTATTTAGAAAATAATAGACACAATAATGAATGCGAAAAAGACCAAATTATATAGCGCCATACAGGAAGAGTCAAACATAAATGCAGCTAATTTCTAACATGGTGATCAAATTCTGACTCCTGGTTTGAAAGAAAAAAAAATGTTTTTAAAATTAATTTTGTTCCTCATTTTATTATTATACCATAAAGAAAAAAACTTAATGTCTTATGACCCAGTGACACAAACTTCCTGTCAAATACTATACTATTATGTATATGTTCCTGTATTCGTATTTTAATTTTTATTTCTGTAAAGTGACCTTGAGTGTCTAGAAAGGCGCTGTTAAATAAAATTTATTATTATTATTATTATTATTAGACCAGAAAGAGGAGGAAGAATCTTTTTCCAATGTTGGCTGTGTTTCCATCCAGCTGGAATGTGATTTTTTTTGCAAACATGAATTTGCTGTTTTTCCATTTGGTTTTGAACCAACTAACAAAGAGATGCAAAACATAATCTCGTCATACGTTGTCCATATTAGGCCATCATGCATGTCTGTTATAAACAGGAAGTAGTGGCTACAATCTAGCTCGGAACACAGATCAGTAATGGAGCAAAGTTTTGATGAATGTGTCGCTATCTGGCAAGTTCTTTCATTGACATGTATGCCAGTAATGGCAATGAAGCTTCCACCCATGTTTCAAGCATAATAGGGATATTTGGGAAAATGCTGACAGCAGAAACAGCTGATCAGAGATGTGAGGTAATTTTTCGCTAAAGTGTAAAAACTTTTTAGCGAATTTGAAGCCATTTCCATCAAGAGTTTCTGATGCGAGTCTAAGATTCATGCACATGCATCTTGATTCATGCAGGTTTCAGTAATTCTCATAATATCTGCTTTCTGAGCAGCAGCCTCTACCAGTCCTGTAAAACGAGCAGCCAAATCAGGTCTACATAGAGCAGCCAAATCCGGTCTACATAGAGCAGTCTTTACCCACGGCCCTTAGAAACCAACTACCTTCCACAGTAAACAAACACCATCTCTCTCCAATCAGCGAGCGGCGATGCAAGACAGAAAATTATCATTCTTGCATAAGATTGTGACAAAGTGACTCTTACAAGTAAATCTGCACAGTGACAGCAATTGTCCTTTTTTAGCTAGCGCCTTAATTGCAAAAATTATTTTTCGGCTTAAAGAGGTCTCAGACTTTGTATAGCATTGTTAAAGAAGAGCCTAAAGAAGGAAAGGATCGGTCTGCCAGAGTTGAAGGAAAATAAATAGTGTCAAAGGTTAGGCTAGATTGCATCATATAAATATATTCCTGTAGTTGACTTCAAAAGGCTTAAAAAGTATGTTATAGGTGCTTTAATAGGTCTCCGACAGTAATCAGGCGTGTTTATACAATAATTTTATGACCTTAAAAGAAAGGGGCGTCATTATTGAAGGAATGATTTTAATGGAATGATTGTATGATAATTCTAAATGGAGAAAAAAAATACATGAGTACTTTTTATTACATAATACACCAGAGTTCAGGGCCTTAGCAAACACCTGCATGACTGAGGATGTTGGCATGGAAGAAGGTTTATGATCAACTAATTAGTAAAGGGATTCTGTTTTAATGAAAATAACCAAGCAGAAAATCCCTGGATGAAGTGAAGCAAGTGAATAAGAAATTTCAAAAAAGCCACCTTCAACTTCAGGTATTCAGCAAAAAACAGGGAAAAAAAACTGCATTCCCACATAATTACAACAAATGTTTCCAAATAGTTCAGTTTGAGTTGGTCCATCATCAACTCAGCTAATCGCTGTAATAACACAAACATCTGGCCTCCTTCAGGAGCACAGCTACATTACAGAGAGGAGCAAACAGCACACCTCCCAGCCAGCCAGCCAGTCAGTCAGTCAGTCAGTCAGTCAGTCAAGGGTTTGTCCCCTGATTGTCTCTGAATGGTTTACCAAGATCTCTGAGTCAACATCTGCTGAAGCCTTTATGCATAAACTAATAATGGTTCCTTCAGCGCTGCTGCAGCTGGAGACTCTGAACAATGAAATCAAGCACAGCCGCCAAGTACAGGCTGCATTAGAAAAATGAAAAAATACCTGGGAACATCTATGTTTGGGCAAATTTAGCAGCGGCAGATCAGAGAGGGAGAGGAGGAAGAGCGGAGCGACCTAACTCAGGGGCTCCTGTATCTGCAGTGCGGTGAAATCTATTAAGATTAAATCCATCTCGCTCTCAGTAACACTCCTTTAGCCATGACTAATTACCAGCCATTTTTGCAGCGCAGATAACACCTTGAGCAATCGATTTCACACAGCTCTCTTAATATCAGCTGTTTAGCTGATTGTCCTTGAAGATATTCCAGAGTGGAACATTTGGAAACCCTCCAGTCTCTTCCTTTAGGGGGGATTTCTAAACGCTTCCCAAGCTTCTTTGCTCTCTACAAACTCACAGATGCTCGCTTTGATTCTGTGCGCCTTTCTGTGTATTTTATAGAATACGCCTCATTACTCCAACAACTGATACCTGAAATAACAATTTTTCTCTATTAATGAGATAATGCCTCTTTAGATTCTCAGTATTTCTGTAAACAACGAGTACTATTATAGTCGTTATAATTGCAGCGCTTTTATGACTATTTTTCACCTCATCCATCAGTGTTTAACAGGCAGCGGGAGCTTCTCCCTCTTGGATTCACAATGCTTCATTCTTTATCGAAAAGCAGGCATGAAACTGCAGATTTTTCACAGCAGAAATAAGACCAGGATGGCAGCGGAGCCTTCACGGCCTGTTCATTATAAAAGGCTCCCTGGCATATCTTGATATATGAATAACAAGGCTGCTATTATCACAGAAATGATTCTGCAACCTTAGGGAAATGTAATTTTCATTCATAACCTCATAATTAGTGCAACTCTAATCCTTCACACCTATAATGTGATATTCTGAAGAATGCTTTACAACGGAGAGCAGAGCAGCAGAGGAAGAGGAGCCATTGTGTGTTCTGTGCTATTTACAGGCATTTCCAGTTTAAAGTCGCTCTGCTCAGATATGCAGAGCGACTGGTCAACAGCTCCTGAAAGAAGACTGGACCTACCGTCTGAGCTGGAGTCTCAGAGGGCTGCCAGCACAATGGAAGGCTGCCTAACCTGCTTCACACAGAGAGAATGCCTGCAGTCTCCAGCAGGCTGCAGGAGGAGGAGAGAGCAGAGCGGTGACCAGAGGTGGATTGTAAGCGGCGACTGGCTCGCTTAGAGTCGGGTGCAGTCATCTATGGAGGTAAGCATGTACTGCTGGATCTGAGGTCATGCGCTGTTGTGCACGTCTGTGTGTGACTTATTCACGGTATTTTGGCTCCAAATGCTGCATCGAAGCCAAAACTGCTGCAGAAATGTACAGCCCTGTGCAAAGGTCAGAGAGCAAAAGGAAAAAAATAGAAACAAATAAGGGACTTAATGCTTTCCTTTAAGACTCTTACAGTCCATGAATACACAATGCTGGTCAGACCACTGCTAATGCAGCGGTGCGTCAGCATGGCCTGTACTTCTACAGAGTATATGCCATGCATTGAGTCCAAGGACCCTGAACCACTTTACACTACAGTCTCTCATTCACCACGTATTCTGATTGATGAAAACATTCATATACTGATGGTGGTAGGCTGCTATGTAGCCATAGCGGTACGGGGGCAGACTGACAGAAGCTGGGGCCTTCTGACCCTCAGTCACCCCAGGAAAACCCAAAAACAACTTTACAGTCAGAAACAAAATAAAATAATCAGCCTAATACTTCAATGGATTAAATTTAACTGAACTGTGTTACTCCACATGCTGGATTTATTTTCCCTCCAAAATAAATCTTAAAGTTGTAGGGAAGTCATACTTAAATGTAAAATCATTCTGGCTTAAACAATTAAACTTGCTTGCAAACCTTCCGCTATAACAATCCCGCCCTCTTGATAAACGACCAATCACACTCACTTTATTCACTCATGTAAAGACAGGCACCAATCAGGAGAATTCGGAAATGCAACGGTTGGAACAGCCGCTTCCCTACGACTTTAATGAACCCTCACCCAGACTGGCAAATTTAATATTTTATTAGAAGACTCAGTCTTATTATGTACAGTTATATAGGTTTAACACTAGAACATTACAGAAGGAAACATTTAAGCTGCCAGATCAGCCATAGCCCCAAAAATCTAACATGTCAATGTTAGTCATTGGCTGTAGTCAGTTACTCACTTTACCTGAAAGGCTGTGGTGCCTGAGCAAGGTTGAAGTGGCTCTCATAGATGTTACAAATAAAAACAACTTTGAGTCATGTTTGAACTGATGCAGCTTGGTCTGTGTTCTACTCAACCAATTTTATATATTCAGAAACTAGAGGAGGTTAGCTTTCAAATTATGTATTGCAAATGTAATTTGGGCTTACAGTTTCCATGTTATTTGCTTTTCCGTTTTGGTATGCAAAATAGGCAAGAATTTCCCAAAATGAGGTGGATGTTAAGTTAAGAAACAATTTAAATTATACCACTTGAGTAGTTCTAGATAAAACAAAGTTTTAGCTTAATTAATGCTGAGTGGGATGTCCTTTTAACAACTGCTCTGTTTTAGAGTCTGTATACACTATCTGACAATTATTCAATTACTATTCCAATTGACGATTTCAAGGAGTGACAAAGACTATTAGCCATGCCTAGGAAAAAAACTGTACAGCAGAAACAGTAGAACCAAGCTTTTTTTTTTTTTTACTCCATCACTGCTTCTTCTTGTCTGCATTTCTTTTGATTTTTCTTCATTATCCTCGCTCCTTTCCACCACCCGTCTAAATCAGATCAAAGAGGTCGTCCTCAACAGTGGGGTGGGGGAAAAAAAGAAAAATGAATTTTTCATAGAAAGCACTACATTAAGATTCCACTTCACAGAAACTTCACTGCAAGAGAAGCTCTTACAACTGTATCTCCACATGTTATGTCAAGACAGATTTGGGCTCAGGCCACCAGAAGATGTTCTCTGACCTGAAATCAATAAGTCATGACGTTATAGGCCAACTGGCATGTTATGAAGGCCAGTAAACACAGTTAAATGTTAGCCATTAAACACCCGTCCCTCTTCAGGGTTATAGAGCTTTATAACCATAATCTTTACATTAATTAATTTGGCTGTAATATCTTCACAAAATGCTGAATGCGATGGGGCTCTGATCCATTTCACATTACAGAAAATCAAAGTATTCTTGTTATAATATCATTATATAAAGACATTCAACTTCTTTTTAGTCATTTTGCTCGTTTCATTAAGGACTAAAAAGACGACCACCACTCTGAGAAGGTAAAGAGCTTTGCTTTTTGACAAGGGGGTTTGAGATAATGCCGGAAATGAAACGCCTTCCTTTAAAATATGAATGGATTCCCACAGAAACACGGGAGGAGAGCGAGAAGGAATACAGCCAGTGGAGCAAAAGAGTGCCTTCACTCAGGATTCCCCGGCTAATCCGCCCCGTCGCTGGCAACTCAAATCACAGCTTTGACTCAGACGGATCTGGCCGGGTATTACAACTTTAAGTGTCTGTGAGCATGGAGAAGGGATTAGGGAGAGGACAGCAGAAATCTTCTGACCTTTAAAAAAATCTCCTATTTTTGTATTTTTTACACACTGAACATCAAACATATATGAAAACAGATCAACTATATTGGGGGGAAAAAAAACAAAGAAGGTAATTTCTTAGACGAGAAAATGTCAAAAATGCTCTTATATGGAAACAAATGAATCTATATCCAAAATAAATCAATGAATTCAGATTTATGTCTATTTTATTGAGGATGGCTGCTAGAACCAGATATTTAACATGACTTAGCCTAATTTAATGTCTGAAACTTCAGAAGACTCAGGTATGAGGTGTCATCAATCACCTGGATGTAAGATCAACTGACAAACAGACCACAATTTGATAGACTGAAGGGGTCTAGGAGCACCACGGGGTCCAAATAGTACCAGTCTAACTTAAACACATTAATAGATCAGCATCTAAAAATTGAGCTGTAAACAGATTGTGCGAAAGAAGAAATAATGGCTCTTCAAAATAAAAGCCAGATGTGCTTAACACTACATTTAATCATTAGACAAACAACTCCAGTTCCAGGGCAAACTCCTGCATCTGACGCCACCATCCCTCCTACCCTTGCCCTACTGTGGCTCTACCTCTCTCATAACTCATCCAAAACAGGCAGTTATCCTGATCTATTTTCTATGTGTATGCTGCTATATGTTTAGGCTGCTGGATGACATAGGACCCACTTTTCCTTATTCTGCTTTATTCCATCTAACATTCTGTAATATTTGTTAATTTCCATTTATAACTTTGTGCTCTCTGTTTTTTCCTGTCATAGTAGCTTCAGTTTGTCTGTTCCTGTTTGGCTGTAACTCTATCTTGGATTGAGATATCTGTGAAATAGAAACATAGATGTGCTGCTGCTGTCAAGACTGAATGAAATCAACTGGTTTTCCTTGAGGGAAATTTTTAACCAATCTGACTGTATTGTCTCTGTAAAGTGCCTTGAGATGACATGTGTTGTGAATTGGCTTTATATAAATAAACTGAAATGAATTTAATTATATAAAGACAATGACCTCGAAGAAATGTAACTATATTACCACAGGAGAAACTTGAGGGGCTTACACTTTTAATGGCTGTGTCAATAGATAGAAGCCATCAGACTCCATCCTTAATGATAGCTCTAATCCTTCAAAGTTAATACGTTGCCTGAGATATAATCTAAAACGTGTTTTCTAATATTAAACAAACACAAAAGTATTTCTACAATCATTGATGAAAAAATATAAATTCAGTACAGATCTGTTACAGCACTACAGTCCTTAAAGGAAACAAGTTTTGGAGCTTTTGTGGTGTCACTAAGCAGCTTGAGCTGGAAAAAACCCAGCGATGGGAAACAAAACTGTCTAATTAAGTTTAATAGGAAGCACAGATGATCACTTCACTCATATCATTAATCATCATCTGGCAGAAGGTGGTCCATAATTTTACTCCCGAGATCCATCAGCCAACAGGAACGCATTAATGTACATAAAAAAGGGGGGAAATATACATTTGTAATCATCATCATTTACTGTTTTCTTCACTTTTCATGTGTTGTAACATTGCTACAATAGCTCTGATTATATTTGATATAATATTCTAAAGTATTTAAAGGTTGAAGACGTTATAATCTAGAGCTATTAAACAAGAGAATCTTTGGCGATGTCCTTTTTCCTTTTTCACCCCAAAATGTATAACTGATATGAAGCATCACAACCCACTGAACCTAAATAATGAGCCAACATTTATGGTAGTATTCCAGTTCTTTGGGATGGATAATGCATTTAAGGAGATTATAACAACAATACAATTGTGATATACTGTGCAAATTGGACCAAGGCTAAACTGGCATTATACAAATAATATCTCTATAGTTGAGTTTCCATTATATGTCGTGCAAAACAATGTTGATATTCTGCTAATTTTAAAGAATCAAATTTTTGCAATTGCGTTATTTCCAGTGAATAAGATATGCAATATTTTTGTCCTGGTAATAAGTTTAGAAAACAACAGGTGTAAGGACACAAGATATATCAACATTTCAGCCACGGCTCTAGTGCTCATCGCACTCATCAATGCAAACTAAATGTAAGAAATACACATTCAAATACGCTGAAGCCTCATCCTCCAACTACTTTCAGTCATCTTTTTACAATCTAGTAATGTCCAGTGGCAGATCATGTGACTCATGAGATGTGAAAAAAAAGTTTCCATTGCAGTTTTGTGAAAAAGAATCATAGAAGTACTCCCCCAATTTTTTTTTTTTTTTTTTTTTTTTTTGATTTTAGTGTTTGCATTTAGCAAATGTATTTTCTTAAATACATTTTGCACAATTTGATGGTCAATGAAAATGCGACTTCCATCTCTCTTTGTCTCTATTTTCCCACAGTGGCAAATATTATCCATCTTTATCTCTTTCCATCTACAACTTGTTGAAATGGAAAAACCACTAACATTCATTACAGTCATTTACCTTTGAGATCAAAACAGTATTAGTGAAATTAATCTAGATCAACTGACAGTGATATAACAGAATGGAAAAATAATAAAATTCCTCTCTAGATCTAATTCTATTCAGATTGATCTATAAAACTAGTTAGGAACAGTCTTCTAGTTCGAACGTTTTCCACAATAAGGAAGATTTAATTACTTACAACTGTGTTGAAATGTGTTGTTTACAACCAACAGTTTTGTAACACTGGCTTGTAATAATTCATCCCGCTCCAAGTTTAAATTATATTCATGGATTAAAGTGATGCATCAAACAAACATCTGGAAATCTGATTTTACCGTTTTGAATCCAACTGATTAGCAAAATGCTGATTATTTATTTGCTGTTTTTTAAATCCATCAAAAGTGAAAAATCAGAGTATAGTCACCTGAAGGTAAATGTTATAGGTTATTCTATTATCTATTTATAGTAATATACAGTGAAACAAAGAGATAAACTGCTACTTTCCCTCAGAGAAAACTTGTAAAAAGCACATGTGAGTGGGGGGGTGATAAGCTCCTTACAGCTCTCTGCCCTGCCTGGGGAGCCCTCTAACGCTAAATTGGTCCAAGTTTACCATCTGACAGTGTATCCACAGGGAGGCAGGCCAAGCGGCTTTAATTTGCCTTACATCAGTTAAAAATAAAAAAATAAAAACAACTTAATTGACTTTGTAAACTTTATGGCTTTTACTAGAGAGGAGGGTTTAAGAGGCAGATTGTTCAGTATTTGGAGCTGACTTTCCCATGGGAATTAAGTCTTTAAAGGGTTCTGAAAGTAGATAAAAGCCTTCGCTTCCAGCAGTGGCAGAAATACAATAATCATGTTGTCATCCTTGCATGCACCTACCAATGAGCTTCTTCAATACATCTTCAGTATTGAGGTGGAAAGCTTGCAGCGTCAGCCGACTGTTGCAGAATGGTTGCCATTGATTTTAGTATCCGAGGCCCGTCACCCTCCCACCTCCTGTTAGGCACTTGCATCTTTGCCAGGTAGCCCCATTGATTGGGCCTTCCTTTAAGATTTGGTTGATAATAAATGAGAGTCTGGGAGGTAAAAGTGTTGTTGCTTTAAGAGCAGCTATGGGTAGTCATGCAAAAACTGTAACCAGCTTATTTTAAAAGGCTGATTTCTGGTGAATCATGTCATAAACCAGAATGTTTGGAAAAATCTTTTACTTAATATACCAGACAGTAGTGGCAGTCAGAATAGATGTAGTTTTTGTAGGATTTTTCTAAATAGGAACAAACAAAAGAAGCCTGATATAAATAAATATTGCTTCCTTGGCAGCAGGACTCAATGATAGCGGCTACTGTGCACTATGCAGTGGAACACAAACCAGCTTGGGTAACAACTTGATTAACTACTTATATAAACTGATATAAATATCAGTTGACTGGGAAACTGAGGTCTAGGCAACAACAGCTCGGTCCCTGGAGGCCCTTAAAGATCTGCTGCTAATGTCTTGCTCTGTTTATACAGTCTTGAAGTTGACACTAGGGCTTCTTTTACAATTTTTTTTACAATTTTGATATAATACTGTTCTAAGTGTGTTTCTCTGTCAGCTAAAGGCATGTTTTACAGTCTCTATACTCCATTTAACAATTAACCGATTACTAAATGAGTTGCCATTTATTTCAATAATCGATTAATCACGACTAATCAAATAAATTGTTTCAGCACTAAGAGACACGCTTTGGACTTCCACAGTATCAGACAAGTGATAAAATAATATAAAAGATGGAGTATAACACATTTACTTGTTCAAAATGGAAAGGGAAAGTCACTTTCTCCATTACCAATGAATAAGGCATAAAAAGGCTCCTAAACCAAGATAAACCAAAGTTATGAACAACTATGGAGGGTTCTTCAATGCATTATTGTTGCAAGCAAAGAATAAATTTGAAATTTGAAAAAAAAAAAATAATATTGATATACTTCTTAATTGGAGAAAAGGGTTTTAAGACCAACTTTGCTGATTGCTCAGATTTTATTTTCTTTATTTTCATATATTTTTTGTCAAATGGATTTTTTTTTTCTTCCAAATTCCACTTTTTTGTGTTATAAAAGAATAGCATTGTCTTCCAATTGTATTCTACAGAGCATTCCCTCTTCTGAAAAAATAAGACCACGCTGTAGGAGGAAATTTAAAAAAAAGTGTCATGAGTTCCATAGGAGGCCTTAGTGTTTTTTTACCCACCATGTGCATGTATATTTTGCCTCAGTTGTGCACATAAATCTCTGCAAGCTTCTGTAAACAAGGCTGCATGTTAGCACTGGGGTCCTGCCATTTGCAGGGTGATATCCTGCTGCGTCAATTTCAGAGCAGGCAGGATGTCCTCCTTTGATCTCTGTCAAATGTTTGTCAGAAGCTTATATCATCTAAGGTCACACATATCTCACACTCAAAGCAAACATCAGATTTAGTTTTTCTTTAATGGATGGCAGAGAGCCCCACAAAAAAAAAGCCTTGATCTAAATGTTTCAAGAGCAGTTTTTTCAAATGTCAAAAGCATCCTGTGGTTAGGTCATGTGTTTAATTGGCACAATCACTCACTCACACTTAAAACCAGCACTCCTGTCTCTAGCAAAGTGAAATGGGTTCTATTATCTGCTTTGACTTAATTGTGAAGGTAGCAGAGAGGAGAACAGCAAAGCATGCAGATTTCTAGAAAGATAAATGACAGGCAATTCCAATTTAAAGCCTCGACTGTTTAATGCAAACAGGAGCTGAGCAGAAAGGAGGCATGTTATGCCAATTGTGCCGCGCCCTCATAGAGACAAGAGCAGACTCCACACATACAAAGTACTTCTTCATGTTTAGATGTTAAGATTCCCTGCAGCGTGAAAAAAAATTGCTTTTTCTTCACTGATTAAAGAGAAAAAATGTAGCGTCTAAGACAACAACAAAAAAACAGGATTCCAGGTTATTTTTTGCAGATCCTCTGAGCACAACAGTTAAAAGTGAATATGGTGATAAAAATGTGTAAAAAAATACTTTCAACATTAATCACCCAGATTCACAAGGAGTTAAAAAGTATCAACAGCAAGTGAGTTTCCTTCAGAAAGAAAATATAAAGAATCTGGCTTCCTCACTCCTGGAACTGTCTCACAGTCACTAAACTGAATAAGATGTGAACAAAGTTAATATAAGGAAATAAACTGCTAAACAACCTGCAAGTCGTTTCCCTACCCAAAAGAAAAAAATTTTGTGCCCAGTTAATTATTGGAATATAGGACCTATGAGCATTTTCTTTTAATGCAAAGCCCTCTGTGATGCAGACTGGATCTGGGGATTTATAATGCACCTTACAACCCTGTGAAAATTATTACAAAAATATATTACTGAGTAGCAAATCATTTTAGACTTAAAAAGATCATAAGATCCTTTAACCAAAGGAAAGTTGGTACGTTTAGCTGGAGGAGAGGAAAATAACTTGCCGCCTTTTAAAGGGAGAGAAAAGCAAGTCAGTCGTCCTATGGTGTCAAAAACATCCCTGTAATGTCTAAGGCTGAGGCTCCCAAACTGTGCAGTTTTTCACCCATAAAATATCAGAATGGAGTCATGACCTGAACTAGCTGTTAGATTACAGATAACTTTTAAACATCTATTAACGATAGGTATACCAGTACCAAAAAAAGCATTTAAAATAATGTATTTGGTTTGGTCTATTTCTAAGTAATGCTTCGATATCATTAAACATATGTGCCTAATCATTATCATAGTTATTGTTAAAGTTCCTTTATAAAAAAAAGGACCTGAGGGCCTCATTCTTTTTGATCCGCGACCCAAAGCATGGCGATGAAACTTATCTATTAACATTAATATGCGTGACAAAACAACTTCAACTGTAAATTAAAAAAACGCATCAAATCAAGAATTTCAACTAAAAATAAAAGGACATGCATTAAAAAAATGGTTCGATGATATTAAATTCATAATACTAAACTTCAATATAATCCCAGAATTGCAGTATTTCCATCACCATTTGTCCTGTAAGAACATTTGTCTCAGAAAACACAACGAGAGCAGTGCTTTCCATCTATCAGCTCTTTAAGATAAACCATCCTGAAAACCTAAAACACAGTGCCGCCTTTAACCGCTAACACTGCCTTTACACACTGTGATGAAACGCAGAAATAGTTAAAATTGAAACCAAACAACAAAATACTAAAAAAATTCTATTTCTCTCAAAAGGTAAAAAACAAGCAAACAAAAAAAAAAAAAATCACCATTTTTGAAGTTCTTTGATGCAATGGTGCCCCTTCGACCCCTGCAAAACAATTAAAAAGCTCCTGGCATACAAAGAGCCCCTAATGGGCCACATATGTGGCTGCTAATAAGACAGATACGAGCACCTGCTGTGCATAGCCAACTAACTCTGGACACTGACCGTGGTAGAGGAGGATGGGAAAGAAGTGATAAAGAAAGAGCCGTGTGTGATGGAAAGAAAGACATAAAAAGCAAGCAGGTTAAGAAGAAAATAGAGGTGGAGCAGAGCAGGAGCTGAAGCAGGAGTAGAAAAAAATGAAGAAATTAAAGAGTGAATAAGATTTTCAACATGTTTTTTTAGGACAGTGTATTCATCTTTAGAGTTCTCAATTTCCTTCAGTTTAAAGTATAAACAAAAAACTTAATCTTTTAAATTGTGGCAGATATTTCTACAGAGATCTACAACTTTAAATATGGAGGATGAATAAATGGAAATATAGACAAATTAATTGGTTGATCTCAGACAGATGAACTAATGTAGAGAATGCTAGACAGGATGGATGGATGGATGGAAATAAAGAAGGCTCTTAAATTTATGGAAGGATTAGTGAATCAGACAGTCGTAGCTCTATAGGGGGCAGCTGAATGGATAAGGAAAGAGATATTGAAGAATGGACAAACATGGAAATACAGGACTTGAATGGGTGGATGGAGGTGGGGCTGAAACGATTAATTGGATTAATCATGTTCAATTGAGTATTGAAATCATTTTCAATTAATTAACTGATTAACTTTTAACTGGAGTATAGAGACTAAAAAACATGCCTTAAGCTGACAGACCAACTAACCCACTAAGAGCATCAATTGTACTAAATTTGTTTAAAAAAAATCTTTAAAAGATTGAAAAGGAAAAAAAAACAAAAAACATTTTAATCCGTCAATATGCTCTATCTAGAACTCCTCAAATGTAAAAGTTTTAGTTTCACCTGGATTAAGCTCTGTCAAAGATATTTTTAAGGAACTTTTTGCTGTCAGATTAAGAATCAATTAATTGAAGAAAAAAAAATCAACAGATTACTCACTTAGCTAAATGATGATTGGTTGCAGCCCTAGAAGGATAAATGGATGGATTGGAGGATAGGTAATCTAATGGATAGAACTGTGATGGGAGGATGAATTGATGGGTGGATCAATGGGTAGAAGGACTTGATGGACTGATAGAGCATGAATGAAGAGGCAGACTGCTGAACTCCCAGATGGACCGATGACGGATTAAACAATGGCTTTTAAATTAATTATGGACCAATATGTCTTCATAATAATTTTTCAAATTTGTCAGAACGGGAAAAACGAATCTTATTCTGTACTTTTCCAGACTGTAATAACCTGTAATCCGCCACCAGAGTGGCATCCCTTTCTACAGGTCAAATAAATTTAACATTAGGCCTTAGATAAGACTTAACCTGCCCATGTTTAGATACAGTACAATCAACCACCTGCATCACTGTAAAAACATGATCCACATACAGCAAGCTCTGAGGAGGAGACAAGGACAAAGTAGAGTCAGATAAGTAAATCAGTTGAATTTATAAACAACCTCTTTTAATTTCTCCTTTTTCCTCATTTCAATAAAGGAGGACAGGCTCTGTAATTAACAAGGTATTAAAAAAGAAAGGCAGTGTGCAGCGAGAGACGTGGAGGAGCAGGAGGAGGATAAGGAGGGTGAGGGGGCACAGGAGACAGACATGGCAGCAGTAAGAGCGGGAGAGATGGTAACTAAAAGAGGGAAGAGAGGAGCTGTGGAGAATTAATAACAAGCAGATCTCTCCAAGGCCCCCTTAATGGGCTGTGACAGGAATTTATTCACACTTAGGCTGGTATTAAATCAAACGCCAGCCGAGTGGCAGTGGCAGGCAGCGGCACAGGGGTGGGGCTGGCGAAGGGGGGGAAGGCAGGTGGAGCGCCGAGAACGTAGAGGTTTCTGCCATGCCGCACTGGTCTGCCATCACAGCCCCCCTGCAGGATTCAGGGTTTTATCCGAGACCCTTTGGGGGTCGATGTAAGGATGGAGAGATGGAGCACGGAGGGAATGCAAGAAGAGGACAAACGATGAGTGATGCGCCGATGACAAGACATGCTGTCCCACGTCCCAGATGGAATGATTATCAAGCAGTCCAGAGAGCCGATATGAATCATCCTTCCTGCATTTTGTGAAACAGACCATCAGTCAGCCAGACAGCCAGCCGACCGATCAGTCAGTCAGGCAGGCAGAAAGGAAGCTACAGACAGCTGACAAAAAAACAAAACAAAACACAGAGCTCAGTCCAAATTGATGCTCTGATGAAAAAAAATCTGCAGGCTAATTTATTTGTTCGTATTCGTAGTCGTCCTTCATTATTTGGCGTGTGACCAGTCATGTTGGGCTGTAATTTTTGGTCACTTGGGTGCCACAGAATTTGTTTTCGGTGTTATTGGAGCAGAAACACAGATGATGGGGTCTCTGAATTTATATGCACAATCACATTCAGCTACACCAGAGGTCTGTGGTGCAGAGACGGAGCGACTGCAACACATTAGGCCCCAGTGGTTCAGGGCTAATGAATCCAGACACTTATGCAAACATTGCTGACTTGCCCACAAGCCCAGATTAACTTTACCCATTTGTCCACGCAAAAAAACATTGTGTGGACATTTGCATACATTACCTATACAACTGTACTGAATGCACAAAGCAGGGATCGATATAAATAATCCCCTTCGCATGTGTCCACTAGAGACTTTACATAAGTCAATTAAAAAAAGATACAATAACAAAGTATGCCTAGTAAAGACACAGGCAGAATGATGAGAGAGAGGCTTAGCCCTTCCATCCTTCCCAACTCCAGGCAGATTGCATCACCATCCATCAACCCGACTCTGACAAACAGCAATTACCCCAATCGACAGATAACGAGAGCAAGGCTATCGCTCACAGCCAGGATGCCTCATAAAGCAGTCAGACATTACCATGCAGAAGTCATATATCTGCCCCTCCTTCAGACCGCCCCTTTTCCATTACCTCTTCACCTGATCAGGCTGATGTTTAAGGCTGATACCTGTTCACTACACAGCTCCAGAGGGAAACCTTCGATAGCAGGGTTATGAGGAATAGGACAAAACTGATAAGACCCTGAACCAGGGGTCAAGAAGTAACTGTAGGAGGAAAAAAAAAATGTCTTTATTTTTGTTAGGATAATTTTTTATGTACCATAAATGCGTTTGTTAAAACCTAATATTACCCGCCTGTTATGTGTTAAGGCTAATGTTTTCCCAAGCAGGTTATCTAATTAGGACAGTTCTACTTTCAGGATAAAAAGTAATCATTTATTATGTACATAAATATTTTGGAATAAAATGGGTGCATAGCGACAAAGTGAATAATTCTTTTGCCCCATTTGCACTACCCCTCTGAAACCGATCTGTGAGTAGTTCGGACCGAGCTTGGATCAGTCAACAGTTGGTTGGTTCTAAAGACCATTTACACACCAATATAGCACGGTTCCTTGCCTCCTATCTGCGCTCTACAATACTACAGCTCTCAAGGTGGGAATCAAGCAAACAAAAATGACGCTGCCCATAACATTCAGGAACTTGTGTGTCTGGATAGCGTCCTCCGTTAAAATTTCACTGAGAGCCTCGGTCTCAGCATCATCCAAGGTCACACAACGTTCTTTTGATGCCATTTGTTGTTAATAGGCTTAGAAGAAGTTTGTTTGGTGAACAGGTGAAAAGATCTGTGAACTAGTGAACTAGTACTAGATTTAGCACGGTTCGGTTCAGTGGCAGCTGGTGGAGTTTTCTCTAGGGGGGGCTATAAATTAACAATACCCATATACCAAACCAATCAAACATACACTAAGTTATCACCAGTATATTCATATGAATTTCAACAAGAAAAAACATAAAAACACTTTATAAAAACAAAACCTAATTTCATGTACAGGTTTACTTTTTGTACAAAAATCTTGCCCTAAGGATTTGTGAAGGCAAATCTGTGTTTTGCATGGTCCAATATTAGGTTACAAACCTAAAAAAATTATGTACCAGTTAAATAATGGAGAAGATATTAGTCAGCTTTATTTTTTTTTTTATATATATATAAAAACGATTTGTTTTCTAAGAATGTGTTCAAGAGCAACTATGCGAACTAACAAACATCTAGAAAAAGTATGCTATATTATATTATTTTCCATGTGAATCCCAGATTGTTTATGCCTCCTTGCTTTTTCTAAAAAGTGCTTTAAATCAGTCCCACCCCTCTTTATCCATGCTGGGTCAGATTCTCACATTTGAAAAAGGAGGCAGGGAAAGCGGATTACAGCGTTGGCCTCACTCCATAGTTTTCCACCATGCTATATATATATATATATATATATATATATAGTTCACGAATGAGGGAAGAAGGGAGCGGGAGATCGACAGGCGGATTGGTGCAGCGTCTGCCGTGAAGCGGGCGATGTACCGGTCCGTCGTGGTGAAGAGAGAGCTGAGTCAAAAAGCGAAGCTCTCGATTTACCGGTCGATCTACGTTCCTACCCTCATCTATGGTCATGAACTCTGGGTCATGACCGAAAGAACGAAATCGCGGATACAAGCGGCCGAAATGGGTTTCCTCCGTAGGGTGGCTGGGCTCTCCCTTAGAGATAGGGTGAGAAGCTCGGTCATCCGGGAGGGAGTCGGAGTAGAGCCGCTGCTCCTCCACGTCGAGAGGAGCCAGTTGAGGTGGCTTGGGCATCTGTTTAGGATGCCTCCTGGACTCCTCCCTGGTGAGGTTTTCCGGGCACGTCCCACCGGGGGGAGGCCCCGGGGAAGACCCAGGACACGCTGGAGAGACTATGTTTCTCGGCTGGCCTGGGAACGCCTTGGGGTTCCTCCTGAAGAGCTGGAAGAAGTGGCTGGGGAGAGGGAAGTCTGGGCCTCCCTTCTTAAGCTGCTGCCCCCACAACCCGACCCCGGATAAGCGGAGGAAGATGGATGGATATATATATATATATATAAAATCTCATTGGGGAGAGTGTTTAGGTGGTGGGCAGCAACACCCCCATGACCCCTCCCCCTGTGCACCCTTGTCTAGCTGCTAGCTCCACAAGTTGTACAATATCTGAAGCAGGGCAGTGCACTGTACTTCTCCCTTATTTGACCCTTTCAAAAAAGGTAACGTGCCAACTGCTGCTCTATGAAACACATTAAAGTCTGCTACATGACTTCTATCTGCAAGTAAGGAGCTAAATGCATAAAAATGCCATTTCCATATCGGTTACACTCATTTAAAGTCAGGCTATCAGCATAATTCCCTTGTAAGTTTCAGCCTAACTAAAGTCAATGCTGAAATGTGTTGGGGAGAAACCCCCAGATTTCAGTCAAAGCATCATTACGCTCATAAAAAATTAGCATATTTAATTTATTTGTTTGCAACAAATCAAAGGCAGGTTACAAATCAAACAAACATTTTTGTATGGGGGTAACAAGAATGACACCTTCATTTTACTCAAAGCTAGTTATTCAAGTCCCATTATCAGACTCAATTGTAGTTTCCTTGGCAACCTGTTACCCTGCATTTTACCCCTCCCTCTGAAAATGCCTCTCCTTCGTTATGCAAAGCAGCAAGTGGATCTAAACTTTGACAGAAGTCAATGTTTTTCAGCAATAGTATCTACTGTCAGGATTTCTCAGGCGTTATTTGAACCAGCCTGACATATCAGCAGCATGCTTGGATTTATCTTTTCACTTGTGCGTCAATCTCCTCGCTCTGTCAGCAATATGCCACAGAATGCATCCAGCTCCCCTCGCTCCAGTTGAATTTCATCAGTTTACAGTTTTCCCTTTAGGAGACACTATCTGAAAGACAGCTAGCAAATGCTGACAATCTACAGCCGTCTTTAGATTCATGGGTTTATACCCTCATCAATCATTTTCCTCCACATCAAACAGAAGATTTTCAGCTGCTGCTTTATGTGGTTTTCTTCATCTCACATGCAACACGGATGTTTCCATCGACTTCTTTTCCTCTCAGTGTTTTCTTTGTCCTTTACCCTTCACTTCACACATCAACCCCCTCCAACAACATTGCTATCTGTTTGGTTATCCATCCATCTTCAAACACTTTTCCCACATGAACAGTCCATTTCTCTCTTTTGTGCAAACAGGATGCTTTCCTTTCACGCTTCCAATTCTCCCCCCTCAGCTGCGAATATTTTATTCTCTGGTCCATCTGGTGAGATTTCTCGGGCATTAACTCCTCTTCTTAGCCTTCCTTCTAACCTTTTTTTCTTCACGTTATCTCCTCTGCCTCCTCCTAAAACAGGTCCATCGTATGGAGCTGAAGCGACTGCAGCAGATGCAGCCAGGCCGCAAACATCTGCTTCCCATGTCCCGCCGCAACTCGACACCGCTGATCAGACCAACCGCTGTAACTCCCTCAAGCTCAAATGTTCTCCCTGCTGTCGTGCAGCTGTCCAGCTCGGGAACAATCACAGCTGATAATGCGGCAAACAAAAAGAAAACAGATGAATGTCTAAAAGACAATCTAGAAAACCTCTTTTTAATTAGCTTAGCTTTTTGTGTTAAGTGGATAAAAACACAATTATTTTTAAAAAGAAAAAGGGCCCATTTACATTACACATGAGCTTGGTACCACAATACACACAGATTTTAAATAGCAACATTTTAAATGTTTAAAATCTGACATTTTTACCATTATCCATTCTTGTTGCAAGCTTTTAAAGTTATTGATGCCAAAGAAAATGGCGATGTAACTGCCCTGACTTTTATAGGAGTCGTTCCCAAACTTACTTTTTTCTTTCAGGGTTTGACCTTTAACCTCAAATCACTCCACACCCATAGTGTGAGGATTTGAAAGATTTGAAGAGTCAAATCTTTAAAATGATAAGATTTAAGATAAGTGAAAATGATAAGTGAGGTTGATCTGAATGACTTTCAGTGCATGCCAGATTTACTCTATTTTTCTAAAAAAATAAAATAAAATCTGCGTTATAATAAACTTTGCAACTTTAAACTCCTGTTTTTATTCACTAAAACTAGAAACTATAATTTTTAATTAAATGAAATCAGTTTTTATTGATTCTAAACCATCTGAGGAACATAAGGATATGCATAAGGCACATCTCACATCATTTCAAGTACATTTTCAACACTTAATTTCATGCATAAGCTGGAGGTTTGGTACTGTGAGAGATCGCACAAAGTTCCAGGTTTTGGCCCAACAAGGTTCATGATCAGATCCTGCATATTTCCTGAAACACTAAACATCTGCTGGAATAAGTGATGAACTCAAATCAAACCTGGAGCTCATTTACAAAAATAAACAGCGTCTTTATTTAGTTTAGGGAAATTAGATGTTTTATCGAAGCCTTCTTACCTCACTCTGACCTCATTGTTTAGAAGAACGCCCCTGTAAGTGCTCTACAGATGTTGCGTCGCGTTTATCAACGATGTAAATGTTTGTCTGCCTTCTGCACTTTAAGGGTCAGCTGCCCGTTCCTGTCCATACGCAGATGTTTGCATTGTTTTCATTGTGTTAACACTTTCACATCGTGGTCATCCGCCAGTATATCCCTCACTATGTCACATAAACAAAGTGGCGCATTAATTTATTCTTTGCCTCAGCAAATACAGTGGTTGGCCAAAACGCTGCATCTTTGACTGCAAAAAAAGCTGGAAGAGGACCTGAAGCTGTCTAGTTTGATTACATCAAAAGAATATAAATTTATTTTAGGCGCCAAAGTAAACTGCGTCATTTGACAGCAGTTTTAGATCACATTATTTTACTTTATCTATATTACTGTTTTACTTTGCAGTAACAATGAAATTGTTGGGATTGATGAAGAGAGCTAAATGCTTTACATTACTCAAATTAATCATACTTTCTCACTCCCTCTGCAATCCTCAAACTACCAATAAAATAACTTAACGTATGCCATTCCTAATTTTTTTTTGCTTTTGACGCTTATCAACAGCCATGCAAATTCTGGCCAATAGCTTAATTGTTCTCATAAATGTTGTGGGGGAAAAAAGGTCTGCCCAGAAGTGTTGAAAACAAGCAGCAAGACCCCCAAGACATGGCTGTGAGAATTAAATGACATAATTCACAGCTGGAGTGAGCAAAAATTTCTCATTTCTTGTGGAGTATCAGCCCTGATGAGCCTCTCTGCCAGACAGATTGTTCTTTGCTGGCTTGATTAGTCTGTTTTGTGGAAAGCAAAACACAATGATGAATGGATAAAAGACCAACTAGTCATGTCTCAATCTACATGTGATGGAAATTTTTAGCAAACTTACAAAGTCAGAAAAAAAAAATTCAAAAGATTCAGTTAATTGGGCCCAATAAATGATGCCCAGAGAAATGAAGATAGAGTTGCACCACTGGGAGACCAAGCAAATTAATTGGTAGGGCATCTAATAGCTCAACCAATTCAAAATACAAGTTGATCTGTTAGACACCTGAAACTTTTAGTAATCATTTCATAAACTACACAACTATTACAAAAAAGCTTGCATATTAAGAGGTTAAAAGTTGTTCAAGTTATACTTCATATTATAGGTCTTTTGTTAGCCATGTGAAATGTGTGTTTTTTATATATATATCTAGAGTTTCTATCTAGAATTTCAGTCATATTCAGTTGACTCATATGCAATATTTATAGATGTTGACATTTTGTTTACAAGATCAAAGAGGAATAAAGCTACCTAAATATAATTTTCTACTAACATATTGGGTGTTCAGTATAAGTGGATGTAGTCTTCAAAGTCTTACATTTGTATGTATTGTATGCATTATACCATGTAAAAAAATCCTTTTATCCATCGCAATCATATTCTTATACCGGTAACTATCACTCAACCATAAGTTAGCGCAGAGAGCATGATATGATATTTAAGATCCATTTGTCAATTTCCCAATGTTAACTAAGGTCTGTGACAATGCTAGCATGGATTTCCCTTAACTATTTAAGCTAAGTACATCCCCATGCTCTTTAAAATTTATCCCATTGTCAAAAGTAGAATTGTCAGAACTTGCTTTCTTCTTTCTACGGCTCTGACGATGCAATGCAAAGCGCATGTCGTCATATGCCGACGTTACGCTCTGCTGTAGCAGGCCAAAGCCATGGTATATACTCTACGCACATTTTGTTGGTAGAAAATGATATGATGAAATAATAACGGTTACATATGAGTCATTTGAATTAATATTGAAATACGCTCTAGATTACAAAAACACATTTCTCATAGCTAAAAATAGAACTACAATAAACAGTATACCCTCTCAGCTGATAAGCTATTTTTAATGGTTCTGTACTTTGTGAAATAATTACCAAAAGTACTGGGTTTGTTTCAGGTCTGCCTGTGTTTTAAATAAAATCACCAAGCAATTCCGCTAAACTATTAGACCCTTTAGCATCCTAACTTTCTTGGTCTTCCGGTGGCGCAATTCCTCCATCTCCACGTCTCATAGCAAAGAGGAAATGTTAGCAAGCTAGTACCACGATCAATGATGGACCGATGTTTTAATAAACGTGCTGCAATTGGGCATGTTTAACTTTCTTTATCATGTCAGCTCGTATTACCGATAGTTCATGTTATCCAGAAAAATCAAAAAAGAATTATTCTAATGGGGCATTCAGGGTGCCGAAAGCAGCACAAACAGCTGATCACTGATGTGATGTAAATATTTGCAAAGTCAGAACCTATTCGAAAAATGTGTTTATCTTTTTAGAGTATTAATTCTTCGAAAAAAGTCAAAAACCACACCAAGCAAGCGAAATTTTGTGTTTATTTAAAATTTTGCTGTTTTCATCAAATTCTTCTAATGCTATACTTCATAATATACTTCAAGATAAGATAGTTAAAAGAAAAAAAATTGATGAAAAAATGTCAACATAAAGTACAGTGTCCTCTGGGTCTTTTTCAGTGTTTGGCGGTGAAGACAAGTTCTGATCTCAAGAATAAATGTTCCTTGGAAGCATAACATATTCACAGCAAACAGGATGGTGAGGGTAGACATTGTGAGGCTCTTTCTCCAGAAGTCCTTTGCCATCTTAGCGGACTTGAGCAGATTAGGTGTTCAATAGGTGGAGGTAAGGAATCTAGGCAGCCTACTGTATCCTTTCCGCTGGACATTGGACATAGTCTCAGATAAACCCTGCTCAGTGAGCGAGAGACGACCTTTTGGAGGATAGTTTCATCCTCAGGGTGAAGATACGAGAATGCCACAAATTCATCTCAATATCTTACTGTGCCCAGATCGCTCCGATGATTAAAAAAAAAAAAAGCCTTATTTTTCCCCTTCTTATAGCGGTTGGGTCAGTGAAAACTGACCCAACCGCTATACGCAGCTCAGCTTGAAAACATTGTCACTACAAAGGTAGCGACATTAAAGAGGAAACTGAAACGCTCTTTTTAAAACAGTCCAAGATTTCCTGCCATGAAGGATAAAGTTTAAAAAAAAAAAAAAAAAAAAAAGAAAAAGCAACCATGCAGTCCTAATTATTTATTGAACAGTAATAAAACAGACTTAATACATGGTCATTAACATGCACTGAGGAGCAACACATCTTAGACGGTTCAGATTGCAAACCCCAAGACAGGCAAATGAGACTCCTTAAAT
>NW_015150597.1:149336-218306 GCF_000732505.1 Cyprinodon variegatus
ATTTCCTGCCATGAAGGATAAAGTTTAAAAAAAAAAAAAAAAAAAAGAGGAAAATCAACCATGCAGTCCTAATTATTTATTGAACAGTAATAAAACAGACTTAATACATGGTCATTAACATGCACTGAGGAGCAACACATCTTAGACGGTTCAGATTGCAAACCCCAAGACAGGCAAATGAGACTCCTTAAATGCTCTCATGCCATCTACAGCTACATCTACAGCTACATCTGTACATTACCTCATACATTGCTTCATAAGGCAAAACAAAGATGGAGAGAATGATCAAATCAGCTGCTTAAAAAGGTTAAGACTTTGATTTACAGATTTATGTCAGTTTGTATTAATATGATGCTTTTAGAGTTACTACTTTCAACCCTTTGAATTTTTAAATGAACAATTTAATGTAAATTAAATTCCATTTTTTACACATAATCTAAATCTGATTTACAACTTCATTTTTTACCATCTTCTTTAGATTTTAACAGAAATATACATATTATAGATGATCTGAAACTGGACTAGTGGCAGAATGGTAGATTTGTTTATTCGGTTTACAGCTTTTCTCTCCCAGTCAGAAGAATATTAGAAAACATGTTTTATTACTCTGGATAGATCCAGTGATGCCCGATTGATTCACATAATTTATAATAATGAGTTATTCTATAATGAGTTACAACAGCATAGAGCAATGATCCACTATTTATGGGCCAATGGATGAAGCTTTTCCAAGCTAACCTAACTGCTAGAAAAGCATCTCTAATTAGATCACAGACGTAGCAACACTTTAATGAGTGTTGATGAGTTTAAATTAGTAATGTAGTTGTAAAGCAACAACTACTAGATGGTTGTTCAAAAATTTCAAATGATTTCATCAGCGCTTCCTGTTTATGGATCAGTTCAACTTAATGATGGAAGAAATTAAACGGCATATTTCTAAAGATGGTCATGCACTAGTTATCAGTTGAAATAACAAAATAGCATATTTTTTAAAGAAAGTAAGCTGCAGAGTAATGGGAACGGCAGCATCACAAATTCCAGTTATTTCTATTTTCCAGGTAAAACAAACCTGCCGGCTTAATATCCCTGGCTATTTTCTCACTAATGACATATTTAAAGTATTGGATCTTTTTTAATATGTGATCTATACTCTTGTTTTGGTAATCGATGACAAAAGCGCACATTTTTAGATTCTTATTTCTTTTATATTATGCATTTTCTGGGTTGTTATCAACTTCTGGCATAAATGGTGAAGGCTCCCTAACCTTTGCTGCTCTGCTTAAATCAACAATTTTACATTACATTAATAAAAGCAAAAATAAGGCCCCCAGTTAAGAGCTATTACATATGTGCAGCTCAATTTTGCGTAAAGGACTTTCTTCTGCTTAGTGACCAGTGCATCACCTTCACCTCAGGCTTTAAACCTTTACAGCGCTATAAAAGGTAGGGTGCTTGACGAATGAAACGTTCAAGAGTCAAATAAATGACTCCTTTTCTAAGCTGCTACTGCAGCATATGGATTTAGTTAAAAGGAGTGGAATTTTGAATTTTTACATCATTGCTCCAGCGAACAACTGTTTGTTATGCATAGAAACAGCAATATAATGATGATTTTTTACCGAAGCATACTGTTAGTCTCTTCCTGTCTGCCTCATATTTCCTTCTCATGTTATGCATCTGTAACTGTGCACACGTGTTTGTGCAGCCGAGTGGTGCTCAAGCTGTTCTTCTACTTAATAAACCACACTGTTTAGTTAGACTCTCACCAAGAGAGAAAAGATTGGTGATATAATTAAGTCTTTCATAAAGGATGCCAAGATTTATTGAAGTTTCAAAAAGTTGCAAAACAGCCTTATACCGTTTTTTAGCTTGTATTCATATTTTTCCCATTTTGAAAGCCTGACAAACCTATTGGTTTTTGCATAAGCCAAACCCTAAACACTTCCTCCACAAAGATTTAACTACTCAAATAAATAAACCAATAATATCTAGAAAAGTGCAGCATTACAGAAGAGTAGGGGACTGATTTAATTATTAACTAGGGCTGCACCAATGGGACTAATCGTGATTTATCAATTATTGAAAGAATCGATTAATCGTAAACTGGGCTATATAGACTCTATAACGTGCTTTTAGCTGACAGTTACCCACTTAGAGCAGAGATTATATTAAAATTGTAAAATAAATATACAAACATTTCGCATTTAAGATAAAAAAAACTTTTTCGTCTGTCAATATGCTCTATCCAGAACTCCTCAAGTGGAAAAATTTTTATTTCACTGGTTTAATTTTGAAAAAATATTTTTTTTTTAAGGAACCTTTGTCTATCTAATTATTAATCGATTAATGGAAAAAATAATTGACAGATTGATCTGCCGCCTTTTTGTGTCTCTGCTTCTGTCTCCTTGAATCCCAGTCGGCCTCAGCAGATGGCCGCTCACACTGAGCCTGGTTCTGCTGGAGGTTTCTTCCTGTTAAAAGGGAGTTTTTTCTCTCCACTGTCTCTGCAAGCATGCTTAGTGTGAGGGATTGCATTTGAGTCAATGAGTCGATGCAATCAACTGGTTTTCCTTAGATAGAAAACTTTGAATCAATTTGACTGTATGATCTGGTGAACTGTAAAGTGCCTTGAGATGACATGCGTTGTGAATTGGGGCTATATAAATAAAGTGAAATGAAATTCTTGAGTAATATTTACAAACTATCATTGTTTTACATAGCAGAAGTTGAAAGCTCAAAAAATATAAAACAGAAAAACTGTTATGTGCTGTCCAGCGTTCCTGTTATCCGGTCGCTCCCTGTTTAAAAGAGGAGCTTTGTGAGTATTCAACATCCGTCTGTGAAAAACAGGTTTCTTTCTATGAGCTTCTTGCTACAGCTTTGGTTCCACATTAACATTTATCAGTTTAGTGAAACTAAGATAAAGCAAACTTCCTTTTTTTTTTTCAAACATTATGTGCCCTTTCTTCAACACACAAATGTATTTCT
Source organism: Cyprinodon variegatus (assembly GCF_000732505.1). Taxonomy (NCBI): domain Eukaryota; kingdom Metazoa; phylum Chordata; class Actinopteri; order Cyprinodontiformes; family Cyprinodontidae; genus Cyprinodon; species Cyprinodon variegatus. The sequence goes on from NW_015150597.1 coordinate 152,325, forward strand.
TTGCTAAAGTTCACCTTTAAAAAACAACATCCACTAGCAGTAAATAATCAGGTGAATTAAGCAGAATTACCAACATTTACAGTATAAAGGTTTCAGATAAATCTAAAGAACTTAAATCTTTTATTGCAACAAACATGCAATCACATTTATTTGAAATAAATCAGATTCACTAAAAAGACAGAAAGGTCTGTATGAGGAGAGGTTTTATTGTCGATTCAGCGTTTGATAATTTTCCTTTTAGAAATGGAGTCTACTTAATTTTCTGAACAGCCTTCAAAAACACTTCAGGTGTTCAGAGGTAAAGAATGGTAGGTGGTTTAGTCTTCTGATGGCCTTTTCATTCAATCTCCTATGCTTGGATCACTTGACAAGAATCAATTTGCATACTAATGCATTGCATAGGGTAAGGTCACATCGCAACCAAGGTTATTCATCTATTAAACTACAATAGACTCAAATGTCAATGGTTTTAAAGCAACGTGTGCTTTATGTTCACTGACAGAATAGAGGGATATGTCTCAGTATTTGGTAGGGCACTGAAATGATTAAAACAAGCACTGGCCTGTTTATTTACTCAGGCAGTCCTGCTGCTTTCTCTGTGGGTGCGGCTGGCTTTGTGGCAAACGCTGCTGTTTCTTTTGGAGGAGGCTGTGTGTGGTTGAGTTCGCAAGGTTCGCTTGCAGTGACGTTACAGTAGTGTTCACGCTGAAATGCAGCCAGGGGAGCTGTATGTAGCTCTCAAAAATAACCAATTCTTATCTCAGCTGCTGATATTTCTGAATTTGGACCATTAGCTTTGCAGCAAATAAGTAGCTTGACATGCACAATTGGTGCACGTGTATAAACAGATCAATAGTTTCAGTTCCCACACACAATCATCCAAAAAATCAAGTGTAGAAAGAAAATCTGAGCTCTTTGCACATTTTTACAGCACACTTCATCTTCGATAAAAACGGGAAATACCTTAAAGTCCTCCTAAATAATGCATGACAAGCTTAACTGAATCTCTGCCATGTTTTACAATTCATAACTCGTGAACTTTGATGAGACCTGACTGGCAGGCGCTGTGTGTGGCTTTGTGCTGCTCACTTCACCTGTATTAATGCAGGCTCTCTGTTTCACTGACCCAAAGCTGATATTTTCAGATAATGATTTAATGTCATCTTGATGTGCCCATTTTCCGGAGAGAGATTTAAACTAATCCAGGGCTAAAAAATAATGTATGATGACAAAAGCCAACATATCAAGGTGAATTACAAAAGCCTAGGGACCCAGCCCAGAGGCTGGCTCAAGAGCTACTAACAAAACTAAAGCTAAAACAAAAACAAAGTATGTTTCTGTCACATAAAAAGTCTTAATTTATCAGTCTCCTTTTCATCACATTCAAAAAGTTCCTTTAATCTGATTAAGCCTTTTCAGAACCTTCTTGGTGATTTTAGGGTTTCCTTTCTGCAGAGTCATTATAAAACAAGCAGAATTTACATTTGGTTAATTTGCAGGCTTTCAAATTCACCTTGTATATCTGTTTACTGCAGCAAACCAGAATGAAGGTCCATACTAATGAGGGAGTGGAAATTGTGCTGTTGGCTCTTATTTTTTTTTTAAACATTAAAAACTGCACTCCAAAAAACAGAAACTATGTACTCTTCATTATAAATACTTTAAAGTTGTCCCAAATATTAAGGGATTCAATATATATGATACAGTTTTAAATTTGTGGATACATTTAGAAGAAAGTTGTTTTTAATGTATGAAGCTTTTTTTCTTTTCCAGAGAAATACTATGGAGCAAAATCCACCTTCAATGGAAATTATTCCTTTAACTCTGTGAGTAGATTTCCAAAGGAGGTTTCATACAGAGCTTTTTATTAATTTCTATGTTCAATGAAGCACTTTTTTACGTCTTAATGCACACACAAGCTTGGAGGTCTGCTTTATTGTACAAATCTAATGTTTAATAGCTTGTTCTACCCTGAAAATTGGCTAAACCAATACAACAGCACATTTACAAATTTATCAGGCCATACATGTAATTCTTTACTTTTCTATACACAGAGTCAGACTTTAGAGTTTCCCTTAGCTCATTTTCAAATAGATAAAATCTCCTTGTGCATTTCAGCGAAATATTTCTTCAGTGAACAAACCCACAAACAGGGAGCTAATGGATAAATAAACATAAATCAGGGGTTTTCAAACAATATGACCACTAGTGTTGAGCAAATAATTTTTACCAAGGTTGTTTAGAAGTTTAAAGGCAAAAGAAATGGCACTTTATACTCACACTCATTTGTGAACCTATACTACTCAAATTTTTTAACAGTGACGGATAATTAATACTCTGGGCTTATAAAACATTTCGACATAAGCCTGATCAGCAACATAACAAAAAGAGGACTTGTATTAAGGATGTACACCCCAATTTAATCATAATTACACACTGCAGCACGGAAACAATGGAGAGGAAATTTACCGCTATTCTATTATAGTCAGAAAAAAAAAAATAAAAGATTGAGTCTCAAAAATGGCACCGTCTACTTGAAAGGAGGTATGAGAAAGGGGGAGAGACATGCAGCAATGCACTACAGGCTGGATTCAAACCTCTGTACATGGGTCGAGTGCGCTAACCACCGCACCAACAAACCGCGCCCTCAATTGATCCTTTTATCTTTGAATTTCACATTTCCACTTATTTCAAGTTCTACATTAAATGGTACAATCATGTGCTTAATGGACACGATTTGCACAGTTTAAAGGAAGAATTATGAAAATTCATTAGTATTATTCTGATATTTATTTTCAAAAAGCCTTTAAAACCAAAAAAGTATTTAGTTTCTACCTTAATAAAAGCTCATGTTTTAAGTTAAGGAATAATACGTTAGTTTACTGAAAAAGATTTTTTGACTTGTCACTTATAACAAAAACTACTCTGATAAATGGGACTTAATGTGTTGCGGCCTGTCAATCAATTCTAGAGGCTCGTTTGCAACTGAAAATCAGCAATCTCCATTTTAACCAGAGGCACACCCTGACGGCATTGCAATGATATAAGGTCTGAAACTATCTGATTCATCGTGATGAATCATCAATTAATTTATTTAGTAATCTATTGGAAATGTGGTAATTTAGTTATCGATTCACCAATTATTATGGAGTATAAAGTCTCTAAAACATGCCTTTAGCTGATAGAGTGACCCACTTAGAGCAGTAATTATACCAAGATTGTAAAGAAAAAATATAGTGAATGAGTGTGTGTGAATGACTGTAGTGTAAAGCGCTTTGATCAAGTCCTCTGACTTGAAAAAGCGCTACCGTATATAAGTACAGGCGATTTACCTTGATAAAAAAAAATTTAAAAAAAATGTGTCAATATGCTCGACCCAGAACTCCTCCAGTGAAAAAGATCGAGTTTCACCTGGTTTAATTCCAATATAGTCTTCTTTAAAGAACATTAGTTTATCCGATTATTAATCGATTAATCAAAAAAAGAAAACGACAGATTAAATCGATTTGGAAAATAATTGTCATCTGCAGCCCTAAATAATATACATGTGAAGACATTTGGACATGGGAATAAAAAAAAAAAGCAAGCTTTCGTCCAGCTCCCTCCACTTGGTGAAAGCTTGCTTGATGTTTGTCCTCATTTTTTTTTTTTTTTTTTTTTGTTGTCATAAGTTCTCTTTTTCCCAATTCTTGTGGATGGTGAAAGCTGCCGCTGCATATGTACGGTCCTGTTGGGTGCTGCAGTATTGCAGACATTCAATTTTTGATTTAGCATCTCAAAAAGATCTTCATTAATATCTCTCAGTCGCACTGAACTTCCAGCAAAAGGGAACACGCTATTCCGTGCATTATTCCAGCATCTGTACTTTCAAGATAGACCGTCATGGCGCTCAGCAAAATGGTGAACAGCCTAATTTATAAACTAATATAAAACTTTGCTTATAAAAATATGATTATCTGATATAATTATCTGATGTCTGATTATAAGTGGAGGTAATAATACACCCACAATAACAAATATGTAAAGGCAATCATGGATTTCAGGCTGTAAAAAAGAGAAATCGTTACACAAAGTCTAAGCAATTTAATAAAATTCATGTTTTTTTTTTTATTTCATAAATATGTCAACAAGGTTTTTAAGAAAATAACTGTTTTATTAATTAATCAGCATTTCATTAAAAAACTGTAAACTTTAGATTTAACTTTAGCTTTTTGATAACTTGCATCCCTAATTATTAAAAAATTAAATCATGTGTATGATCTTATCATTTGTTTTATAATCTTAAATGAAGTGATCTTATCTACCAAAAAACACAGATTCATAGCAGTTTAATAGCAAAAATATATATATATCTATGTTGTTTTTTTTTTTAAACACTTTGATTGATGAATTGAGTGACCAACACTTATTTTTTTTTGCTTTTAGTCGTCATTTTTGGGGGCTGCTTCGATTTATAGATAACCCATAATAGAGGAACAAAAGTTACAATCAATTTTCCCCAAGGAAACCTCAGTACGCCCTGAAAATGGACAAAATAAAAAAAACTGGCAGAGTCTAAATCTGCATAATGTAACATAATGGCCCTCAGGGATAGAGAGTTAGACGATTATTAGAAAAGCTAATCACGGTTTTATTGTCCTACGGTCTTCACAAGTCGAGATTAGCCAAATGAAATTTTCAGTCAGAGGAAAGCATAAAACTGCAGGGAGCGGCAATGTCGGAAGAGTTTGTTTAAACATTCATAAAGATCTATTTGCAGCATGAAAACCCCAGCCACTTTAAAGGTAAAAACAGATTAAATTGAATTAACTGCAACTACAGGGGGACTTCAATTTCACCAGCAACACCAAATTACAAACAAATACTGTGAAGCAACACAGTACGACCAACCCAGAATTGAAATCCACTCCTCATCCAGTCTCTAAAATAAAGTGTTTACTGTGTTTAAAGCAGAAATGTCTGTAAATCTGTCTCTGTTTATCAAGAAACAAGGATAAGTGACTCTAACATAACATGTCGTCCACCTCTGCTTCACACTGCATACAAATCTTATCAAATCCCCATGGCCCTTTAAAGCAGCATGGCAAATGTGTTGTTGAGTCTCCAGCCTTTGATTTAAAACGTCGCCCTTGAGCGCCACCATCTTTATCAAATCCCATGTAAACGACACCAAAGTAACTCCACACAACAAAGGGAAACATCCTAGCGATGTAATTTAACCATATTCCTCTGTTCTGGGAGCTGTTACAGCCTTATGTTTAGTCAAAGCGGAAACGTGGCTTTATTATATGAAATGCGTGGCAGAGAATGCATTGAACATTAAGTTCATGTTGCCGGGTGCATCTCTCAGCCTGATGTATGTTAAATTTAGTCTGCTCTTAAGATTGCCTACTATTTTTTTTCACTTTTTCCAAAATAGAAGCTATATTAAATAAAAAAATAAAGTCCACACCATCTGCCTCTGGCTGAAGATCTGATGTGTGAGTGCAGATCAAAGTATTCATTTTTAGTCTGGGCCTGGCACATCTTTAACTGACTACGGGTGCCTTTATTAAACACTATATCATCCAGTTAAGATCTGACTTACTGGTACCTTGCTGTATAAAGACATGCTGCACATCTATGAAATAAAATAGCACAAACACTTGGAGGCATTAAAGGTATCCTGTACTTTTTTACAGGAAATCTAAAAACTACATGAATAGTACCATATACTTTATTAGGTCACAGAAGGGAAATTGCTTTAGAGAAAGTAGTAGCAGCAACCATCAACCAATCACACATGCAATTTCACAGACAATTGAATAACAGGGTAAAAGGCAGCTTTATAAGGATATAAAAACGCATCAATCCAGAATATACATTTATAGAAAATACATATAAAAACTGTAACTAAAGTGGAGCAATTTGATAGGCGACCTAAAATTACAGTGCAAAAGGTTTAAATAACCGCTTACATCTTTGTATTTCACCTCCGAAGAGCCAGACATTCTTCACCGACTCATTTCAAGAGGTTAAGAGATTTTAAATCTTTTTTCAAAAACACCCTTTTGTGCAGTTTGTTCCTAAAGGTAGAAGAAAATTACACTGCTAGAGAACAAAAAGGGAATGCTTTTAACCAAGCCAGGGTCTAATTTCTGGAGCCAGGGTCTAATCCAGGATCTTGGAACATCACACTGCTGGTTTAAGCGCAGTTTATCCAGATCCTACAGAAGTTCTTTTTCTGAGTAAATGGACACTAGTTCTAGTGTAGGAAAGAACAGATGATGATTTGATGGAAGAGAGGTGCATTTAAATAGGGCAAAAAAGGAAGGGAAAACAAATCAAGAGCTTAAATTTGCAGATTATTTGAGAAGTTGGGGTTTTGTTCCTACCAAATTAAGGACAAAACCTACTTTAGTGGGAACTTGTTCACACTTCTTTTTCTCCTCAATCAGCTTAATATTAAACAATACTGGTCCTAATCAAATGCATTGCAACTGTGTGACCTGGTCTAAACAGCACACCAATCAAACAGGTGGTGTGAGTAAGCTCACTTTACCGTTACCTGTACCATCAGAGTGACACTAAGGCTATGTTCACGCTGCAGGCCTTAACGCTCAATTACGATTTTTTTTTTTTGTGAAATCCGATTTTTTTTCTGCATTTTTTACATTTCCAAATACATGCGACTTGTATATCTCCTGTGTGGACTGCTGTCAAACAACCTAAGTGTCCCTCATACGCAATAGAGGATGCAATGACGTCACAAGCAAGCGCGCTCTGTGTTTAGGGAGATAAACATGGATGGTAGTGCTGGAAAACATCTAGTGATCTTTCCCAACGTTGTAAAATCAATCTTTCCTGAATGGTTAAACATAAACACTAATTTCCACATCATCGGCCACCATTGTTGTTGTTTTTCTTGCCACTTCTAGCAAGAAGCAGAAGAGTGACCACTGTCGGGCATTAATATCATTCAGGTCGCATGAAAGCGACCTGGCCGTTCAGACACAGGTCGCATTTGAAAAGATCAGATTCGTATCGGATTCAGGACCACATAGCCAAGTGGCCTGGGTCGCATTGAAAAAAAAAAATCGGATCTATGTTGTTCAGACTGTAATGAAAAGATCGGATGCAGGTCGCATATGGGCAAAAAAAAAAAAAAATAATTGGATTTGGGTCACTTCAGGCTGCAGTGTGATTGTAGCCTAAGAAACACCAAGACCTGAAACAGGATCCAAAATACGAATCTTCCTTAGAATCAAGATTCCAGTGTTTGTCATTAACTGCAGTGAGATGTTGTTCAGACCTCCATCTCAGATGCAATAATTAATAAAAACAAACCTCCAAAATATAAAAAAGGAAAAAAATATATACACAAACAAAATGTATTAAATAGCATTAAAACACACTTTATTTCTTTAAAGAAAACACTTTAATATATAAGAATCCTTGGATGAAAAAGTTCATTCAGAGCTAAAGGTCTAGCCAAAACTGTTTGAGATTCACCTTGTCTGTGCAATAATATGTAATTTAATATATATAAAATGTTTCCTATAAATAACACAGTATTATATTCAGTATTTATGAATTTAGAGGAATAAACTTGAACAATTAACTGTCACATGCTGCAAACAACTTAAAGTCAAAAATATCCAAATATTTTTTGTATTCTTTTCCAAGTGTGATGTCAGGAAAACACTGGTTCCTATGGCTTTAAAGTCTTTTTATCTCACAGGTGTATTTTAAGGAGTTATACAATAATTGTTCCTTTTGAATAAAGCCAACAAGTATTAAAAAAACCTAAAGAAAAACACTTAAAAGACCTTTAGAAAACAAGAGTTGTTAAGGAGATATTTAAGCCCACAGAAGTGATTATTGTAAGGGAGAATATGCATTGTCTTTAAATACTGAATTGATGTGAATTCATTCAGAGTTAATTATGAAAGTTCAATACAGTCAAAGTTATGAAGTGTAATCTATTCCCAAAAGACATCTTAGATCAGACAGTCATTAATTAAACCGCCTGCAAAACCAGACTAATATTTTAGGGAAGCTCAGAGGTTACCGCACTATTCAACAAGAACATGAATTCAGTTAAATCTTAAAGAACTGAATATTTTTATAATCTACAAGGACTTTCTCCTTTTGGGTCTTTGATTATCGTGTAGAAGCCCATGTCAGTCATTATAACATCTTCCTCTGTACTAAGATTCACCTTGTTTGTCTGTAGGTTTGTCTGTAGCATCAACTCCCATGATATTTCTGCACTGACTGACGCTGGATGTCAGTTTGAAGAAAAACTCGCTGCATGATGCTTCAGTCTTACAACACAGCTTCTCTATCAGAGTCTTGAAAAGACGTTTCTGACAGTAAATAAAGCCGAAAAGGCTTTTACGTCTGTTTGATGTCTGAAACATGAAAACCGAACACCATATTCAAAGGAAACCGGAGGGGAGAAAAAAAACAACTTATTGCTGCCTCATTAATATTTAAAACACAGCCAGCTATGATTTTCTTCCTCAACTCTGTAAAGACATCAGGATTCATTCATTATGCCATAACAACACTAATACATTTCAGAAGCCATTCATATGGAAATAAGGCTGAAATAATTTCAAGGTATGTGTTGCTGTGACAAAGTGCTTGTCCACTTAAAGGCTTCTTACGGTTACGCTATTTTGTTGGAAGCTTCAGACTAAACAAATATTTCATACAAAGATAACCTTGATAAACAAAGAATGCTGGTTTCAACCGTCTTGGCAAAACTTTTCCCAAATCAACTTGGATTTTTGAAAAAAAGTAAATGTCATATTATTGAATGAATTAACATTGGATTACTTCCGTTTTTATTTTAGAAAGCTAAATGTAATTTCCCAAGTCACAATCATGTCAGATTACTTCAGGACTGTAGAATAAAGGATACTAGAAAAAGAACCTGTCATACAAAATGAAGTATGACAAATCAAGCTCAATCTAAAGACATCAAGGAACATTCAAGGACAAATGAGAAACAGAGAAATTAGTAATTATCAGTCCAAGGAGAATCCCAAAGCTCTCTATAAGTCTTTGTCAGTCTATATAAACAGAGAGGATCATTACCCACAAATGACAATAACATGATACACTAGAGAACCTTTCATGGGATTGCAAGTCCACGAAAATTAATCCAAAAGCACATCAACAACTAATCCAGAAGGTCACTAACAAACCAGACCAAGATAAGTCGTATTGCCTTATTTATTTCATTTGAGGATCCAGCAGCAAAGAAAAAGAGGCTCAGCTAAATTAGCCTCTAAAATAAAAAAATAAATTGCCAAACCAAAAAGCACATAAGAGACAGTGAGACAAAAACTATATTTCTTAAAGATGCGGGTCCTGCCAGATGAAGAATTATAGGGAACTTTTCAGTGACAGAAAACGGTGGTGTGGATTATTTGGTGCTTCAGGACCTGGATGAGCAGCATGGCTTCTGGTTTCAACCCGAAATTCCTGAAGGAGAATTTCAGGCCTTAAGCCTCACTTGGCTTATTACAACAAATGCTTGTAATGAAAAAACAAGGGTTTTGTCATAAAAAAAAAAAAAAACTTAAAAAATTGGTAAAACCAGGCAGTAACGTTTTCAAGCAAAGTCCTTTAATTATAAAAGAATCTGCTCATTTCATTGAACTTTTGAGAAAGCAATGCTCTAACATTTAATACACACTTCTAATTCAATTACTGAATTATGTGTAAAGTGGATAAATCACAAATATTTTGTAAATAATTGAAATTAAAACTTTTAATCATTTCCCAGAAGTAGTATGTCTCTATATATAGGATGGGCGATACGGCCCAAACTTCTATCACGATACACTTAATTTTAGTCGATGCGAAAACATTTCTATATCAACCCATAGAAGGACTCCCAAAACTGCCCATCAGATGTCTGTACAAACTTATGAAAATTATTTTGGCAAGTTTATAAAACTCCTCTTCAAATAAAAGTTTAGAAACAAAAAAACTACATTAAAACTATATTAAACATGGAACCTCAGACAATGAAAATACTGTATTCACAGACTAACCTATACTAAAATATTGGAAATGTGTTGAAAAGTTATCAGTACAGAATTAATTGAAATGTTATTGAAATACTGATCAGCCCTATTTTCTACACTAAAATATAAATGCAAACAGAAAATATTACAAGAAAAACAAAATGTGCAAACACAATAAAACGAAAAAGATAAACAGTAAGTCCAAATGAGTTATTTTCAGCTTCAATTCCTGTTTAAAAGAACAATTTTAAGGAGGCAGGGTGAGTTCTTTTAAAATCCTCCATTTCAAACATATCTTTTAATTGAATTCATTATTTCGACATTTTACTTTACCAAAAGTATTGTCTAAATCAAATTAGAAAAAGATGATTCAAGTGTGATTTTATTGGTCCGTTCTCATTTGGCTTAAACATCAATTGAAGGATCATCATGGACATCCTGTGTTTTTACACTGTTGAGTAGGGAAGGGGGTCCTGGTTATTTTGGGAAATGGGGGTAAGAGCTAATCAGTTCTTCAAAATACTTTCCTACCCAGTACCTTCCTATGCGGTGTATAAGAATGTGGGACAAAGGCAGTTTGTGTGGAAAGGACAATTAGAAACACCAACTGGGAATATAATGAGTTTTAACTGCCACAGAGAAGCAGAGCTCCATTTCCTACTGCAGGGGAAAAAAACTTCAGCCATTTCTTTTTTCTGGATTATAAATGCAAACGACATACCCAGGTGCTACCACCTGCACAGCAATGAAATCCACAGATAGCTAAGAATAGCTAATATCCTCAAAAGAAATACATTTCATATTAGCATTTAATAGCATTTCCCTGCAGCCTCAAAAGCTCATTTAAATACCCAAACTCTATCAGCAGATAATAAAGTTAACCAAGCGCAGCTTCTTAATTCTACTGCATGTTATCCAAACAACAGCTAGTCAGCCTTCAAGACATCAAATCAACACAACTGTCTCAAACTACCTGCCTGGAAGATATTTCATGCTTAATTTACTTTTGTAATCTTAGAAGTTAATGTGCAAACTATACTTAATTTTCTGTCTGTAATTACCATGAACGCATTATCTCATGTCAGCACTGGGTGGAAATCCAACCTGCAACAAAAACAGGGCTGCACTACCAAGATAAAGAACACGATACCTTGTTGACTTCCAGGATTTCTCTCCTCTCCTCGCTGGTGAGTTGGCTCTGCCCGCCCGAACGGTCCTCGTGTTTGGAGCCCTCATCGTCCACAAAGGGTATCAGTTGCTGGAAAGGACACAGCAAACAAAAGTGAGGTTGTATTACTTACTGTAAAGAGAGGCAGGTGCACTCATAACTGATGCAGATTAATATACACCCTTAAGGTTTATTGTTTATTGTAATAAAATCTGTTTTCAGAGCAATCTGGGTCTAAATACAGAGGGTTTTTTTTTTTTTTATAGTCATATAAAGTTTAGATTCCCATGCTCTGTAGATCTCCTTCCTAGATATTCTGGCTGACATATCAGCAGCCTTCTAGTCGTGTTTCCATGAAATAACAGAAACAAGAGGAATCTGTATGAGCTCTCAAAGTCAGCCAGATCCCGATTCTCTTCTCTATGAGAGAAGAGCGAGAGAAAGAGACAGTGGGTGAGAGATTAATTCATTTTTAAATGCTCTGTGTGCTTGACCTTGTCTGCTTGACACCACCGAGAGGCTGATTTGCAAGAGATTTCAAACTATGGCAGCATTCTGAAGAGCTGCTTTCTTACATCATACTGCCCCCTTGTGGTCACTGCAGCAATGGAGGGCAGGAATAAAGGGCATGAAGTTCAACATATCATTTGGTGCTTTCCTTTCTTTATCTTGGGAACATTACAGAAAAAAACTTCAATATCAAGTAAAAATGAAAAAAAAAAATCAAACATTAAATTGGGTGTAAAACTTTAGGTACGCTTTTAGAATCATACAGCTGTTTAACTAGCCATTCCATGAGAGATTGCTCTGCTAGGCAAAGTAACACATTTTTCTTCATAGTTGAGATTGATAAAATACCAGAGGCTAAACTGCAAAAGTACTTTGATGTGTGTTTGAGTCAATGCTGTGCTGTTGGAACCCAAAGTTCAAATATCTAGCTTCTGATTTGAGGTAAGTTGAAATATTTAGAGAATTCAGTTTTTCATTATTTCACTCACTTGAGCAGCAGTATCACTAACAGCCGATCAAAATAATCCACCAACAATATTGACGGTGCAGATTTGAAAGCCTCAAATATGCTTGTCAAATCAAAACAGCCCAATCTTTGTCCTGTAAAAACAAGTTTTAGAGCTAAAACATATGGAGTACTTCCCCTGCTGAGTCCAAAACAAGGGCGCTGGAAGTTGAGTGGTAACTTCATCTGCAGTAGAGGTTAGGGATCGGAACGGAAAACCGGTTCCTGTTCAGAACCGTTTCCGTGTGTTCCAATTCCATGGCACCGTTTGGCAGCTCGCTTAACGGTTCTTTTAACGGTTCCAGGAAGCACCGGAGCCTAGCGCTGGGCAGCACGACTTACATCATGTTTTCTATGCAAGTTAGGTCACCTTTTTTACGCAAGTTACGCACACGGCCTTCAGTAAGTACAACATGACCAGGCGCAAGTCTATAAAAGCAAAAATGGCGTCCCATCAGGTAAACCGATCGAAAGTTTGGATGCAGAGAGACCTGCGCACATTACATGGCATACATTTTAACGAATGCAGTGTTGTTGATGCTTCCGACAGGAGCTAAAGTTACGACCAGCATTGAAGGCAACTCTGGTGGTAAGTAGCTAGTTTTATATCACTGGCTGTGCTTAATGTGGTTCCTAGTAAATCATATGCCATTTCAGGAAATAAACCCATTTCCTAACTCTCTTTGGGATTATTAAACATGCTACGAAGTTGGTCTGCAGTTCAGGGAGCAAGAGAAAGGTGACGCTCATTTATTTAAATCAGGGGGAGAAGAGTTTATTTCCCGAAATTGTACAGTAATCCTTTTTCATTAAATGGATGCCTTCTCCATTAGATTTAGATGACTGATGAGCAGGTAGTCTGGCGGGCTCAGAGGCTGGCAACTCCCATTCACTGCCTTCTGTTTTCACCGAGGCAGGCAGCTATAGAATGTCCCAAGCGAAAGTAGACTAATGTCATCTTGCACTTACCAAGTTCATTGATTCACAGAATCGATAATGCAATCGATAAGAGAATCAAATTGTTTCACAGAATCAATAAGGGAATCGGAATCGTGAAAATCTTATCAATTCCCAACCCTAGTCGAGGTCTTGGTTGGATTCGGAGAGGAGGAGTCTTTTACAGCTGGATTAACAACTGTAACTTTCAGCAAGTTATTCTCTCCCAGTGAATGTATTAAATAAAATTTACAGTCACTAGAAAATCCATGAAGAGTTTTATTGGTATAGAGTCTGAAAGCATCTATTATACAGAAAGGGAGGAGACAAAGCTTTTTGTTCAGGATTAAATGTTAAATGTTTTGGCCATAATCTTGATTCACTTCACAGGGATTACAGTCTGACACAGCAATGTATTCAACTTCAAGTAAATGGGTGTTAATTAACATTCATAAACAAAGCATATGTGATGACTCAGCAAGGCTCCGCCACACCTCATTTCTGAAAAATCAATTTAAAAACCTTAGAAGCTAAATGGTTCAGAACTAAAAGTTACTTAAGTTAAGGATTTTCTCCCCCCTTTTATCTAAGACAATAAAAAAGCTATTGTGGTTTGAGGTCAGCAAAACATTTTCTCTTTAGAATAGATGTTGTATAGAAAATATTGAGGACTTTTCTGAAAGAAATGGATACGTTTTAAGTTTTCTCCATTGTATTGCACCACATCATCGGACATGCTTAGAGCAGTCTCAGTAACGCTTGACAGGTTATTTAAGTGTACTGCTTTTTTTTTTATTTTAGAATATGCAATATTTACGCAAATACAAAAATATTCAAAAGGAACCCCCCGCCGGAAAAAGACAAAACAATAAAAAAGTAAGAAAAACAAAAGTATTGCCTACCCGGAAGTTATTCTGTTTGCGCATCCGAAGGATGGATCATGCTTCCGGTAGTGACGTCACTACCCAGGAAGCACGAGCCGTACCATTTGGTCATTTGCGCATGTGCTAGCAGATATTCATTCAGGTAGCCATTAATAATAATTATGGTAGTAAAAGTACTTATTTTAACGCTTTCAGAAATAATTTCAATGCCATGAACTAGTACACATGACTCTCATGTGTATATATATATATATATATATATATATATATATATATATATATATATATATATATATATATATATATATATATATATATTAAAAACACAAAGAAATCCTTTGTCACCTTTAACGTCGACAGAATGCAGCCATGTCCTGAATTCCTTGATTTCCAGCCATTTTTGCTGGAATTTGCATTTTCCCATTCTCTAGCTTTTCCTCTGCCTCAAGCTTCTTTTCCGAACATACGGCTTTACAATCAACGGGAAGCAGTTCCGCGCAAATATATCACGATATAATATACCTGAAAAAATTGTTTTTATAATTGTATTTTTTAAAGCATTTTAAATACCACAATAATAACATTTAATGAATTTTTATGCCAATTAAGGCCTTAATTTAAAAAAATTATAATTTTATGACTTAATGATTTTTAATGACCCACGAAAACCCTGCTTACTAAAGAATGCTAAAGAACATAAACTAAATAAAATAATTTATGACTTTTCTGAAACAATTTTGATGCTTCTTACATTTTCTCCATTAAACTGCTTGTCTGACATCATTGGAAATGCTCAGAGCAGTCAGGCAAACTATGATTAAACCATGTTTATCTGTATTTTAGTTGTTTCTTAATTTAGATTACGCCTTATATACCCTAATGTTAACATTAAAGGAAAAAACAAAACTCAATAAGACTAGATTTATGTTTACATCCAGAGCCGAAAAAGTTATCTCCAGGAAGTAGCGTAGGATCCCATTTCCTGTCCGGATCAGGCACAGACGACTGATAAAACAGAAAGGATTTTAATGCATTTATTTTCTCAGAAAATACATGACATATTATAATTTAGTATGCTATTTTTAGAAAAGGGAAACCTTATTTTGGTTTTTTTTTGTTAAGTAAAATTGAGGGTGACCCGGATGTATAGCTGGTCGAGCATGTGCAAATGAGCTGATGGTATGGCTTGTGCTTCCGGGACGGATCGGGTAGTGACTATTAGTTTAGCATTTGCAAACATTTAACTTGCCTGTCCAAAAGGAAAGCAGTTACCTCGATGTGGTTTCAGAGCTACAAAGAAGCCATTTCTGAGCTCTATCACAGAGCTGCTAGGTCTCATGTGACTTCAACTTACTGTTCCCATTGGGGCAGAATTCTTTTGTGTCGATGTTGGCAACATATTTTTGAAGACCTAAGTACTTTGATTAAAAAGCTGTAGCTGTGACCTTAGTGGTTCATTGGTTTCAAAAATCTTTCTTTCAAGTTATATGAAAACCAAAGTTTAAGTCTTCTTTTAAGGTTTAACAGGTGGCCGTTATTTGAACATATGCTGACAGGAAAAAAGGTCCACAAACCAGGGACAGCTGCATCTAGAACAGAGGCCTTCTAAAATGGGTTGCCGTCAGATCCTAATAGCTCCAGACTTATAGTTAAAAAGTTTAGCATCTTGACAGGTTACCTTTGAGTCTAATTAAATTAAGTAAACAGGATACATAAAAAAAAAAAAACAACAACAAAAAAGACCTTTAAAGGCTTCTAGAAAGAGGATTGGTCAAATATCTTACAGAACTATGCAAATAATTAAGGTTATCTACAAAAACACCTGTCCATGTTCAACTTGTGTATGGCTGCTTCACCAAACATCATAGGGTGGCACTAGTCAGGTCTTGTGTGTGTAAAGAGAATATCTACTATGAAATTAAACTAGTGCATTTCATTCATTTCTTATAATTACTAAAACAAACTGTTTAACCTTCCACCCTTTAAAAAATGGTGGAAAAGGTTCAGGTAAATAATTCAAGTTCAATGGTATGTATACTATTGACTGAATCAGTATTACATGAAACAGAGTTTATATAAATAAAGATGAAAGGTTTCTGAACAGACAAAGTTGCTTTTGCCAAAGAAACTATAAATGTTCCCTTTCAAAACAAAGACACTCATAGCAGACAAGATCAAAAACACAGATTAGGTTGGAGAGCCTCCAAACAAATTATAAGCACAAAAAAGGGAAATGTAGGGAAACACTTTTTTCCAATCAATTTTAATTATCTTTACTATACATTTTTTCAAGTTCTTGCTCATTTTAATTTTTTCCTAAAGCTGTGCAGCTGCCTATGCTACAGCAGGATTTAATTGCTAAATAACAAGTGCATGAGTAGATCTAAAGCGAAACAAGATTAAAGCAGACAAATCAGTGAGGGCAAAAGGTCAGTGAGGGGAAAATAAGAGCATATTTGAGGGCTAAAGAAGAAAAGGGTGAAATATTTAACCTGATTGCTCAAACAGCAACAAAAGAAACAAAGAAAATCATTGATTCAGAGAGTTTACTGGAAAAGCTCTAAAGTGTAATCTTAAAAGAAGAGAGAAGATGTACATCCTAGAACATACTAAAGTAGAAACTCGACCTCAAGTGAACCCCCAGGAGAAAAACACAATTTTTTTTTTCATTAGATCAGTTTAGAGCAAAGCTAATCTGCATATTGAATCTTGAGGGTAGTGGGCATATTTGGGCAGAGGAAAGAGAGGAAAATAAAATGTGCCGAGTACAGCTTGGAAAAGATGGATGTAGACTGCATTGTGCATTTGAGTCAGAGTAAATGTATGTGCGAGAATGTGCCCATGTGAGTCATAACCTCTACCTCCTCTGCAGAAAGATGGATGTGGTTTCCAGCCTGACAGAGAGGAATGAGCTAATGAAGTTCTCCAGGTTGCCTCGGTGAGACAAGAGGAAAAGGGCAGCAGGAAAACAAAAAGAGGTGGAAACAGGGGAAAGAAAAAACAAAGTACGGTAATAAGAAAATAACAGGGTGAACGGATAAGGAGAGAGGGAAATGAAACAGCTTGACTTTTGGCTGCAGGAAATGAAATGAGCTGCAGATGACTTGAGCAAGAGTGAAAAGGAAGAAAAAGAATTTAGCAGAACTTTGATAAAAAGTATTAGAGGAACGCTTTGATAACAGACCACATCAACTGGGGAAAAAAAAAACAAAAAACACTGGATATACTAATTGGGAATGGGTAATGCATTAGGGACAATACCATGGCACATCGTTTCATGAAAAAGGAAATTATTAACCCACAGAGGACTTTAGAAATTGCAAGGAATGTGACAATGAGAATCTGATGCGATTTATTAAAATCTCACTGCAGCAACTCTAAATAGTGATCAGTACTTTGTATTAGGCTTCAATGCATTCATGATCCAGACACTGACCATGGCATTACCAAGATCCATAGCAATTTTACATAAAACTAAGATGCTATATTTCAAAGGTTTTTATTTCATGTATTACCGATGGGAAACATGGTAAAGAACTACAATAAAAAAAAAAAATATATATATATATAAAAATATATAATAATAAATAAGGCAGGATTTTGTGACTATACAAATCCACCATTTATAAACTCAAAATGAAATCTAAATATTATGTATATCATGGAACAATGCAATTATTGTAGAAAACATGAAATAAATCACTACTTCATCAAATTCTTTTCCAGAAAGTAAATTTTTTTAATGTCCTAAAAAGTCAAAGAGGAAATTAATATGAAACGTATTTTTGATGCTAGAATTAGAATGTGGAAAACTAAAGTCATTTACATCCTTTATTAGTTTCAAAACTGCTGTGCTCAACATTATATTTGAAAATGATCATTGTAAGTGAAAAGTATTCTCCTGTATTATTAGAGTTCTTTATTATTGTTATAGATATAAGTATAGCTTAATTTTGTTGTAAGAAGGCAGGCAGACATACGTTTTTCCTTCATGCTAAGCCTTGCAGTCACAATACTCTCTTTGTAAACAAGAAGTGACTTTATTTTTTATGTGTCTGTATAGACTCAAACTAAACTGAAGTCTATTGTGCAACCATGTGGTGTTACATGGAACCAAATACGACTCCCCATAGGAGGATTGTATTCGGTCTTGGAGCATGGAGGCCTGTTAGTTGCATGAACTCCTTTGTTCTCCAGGAAATGCCTGCAACAGCAAAGGCTTTACCTGCAGGTCTAAGGAGTTCATTCCAACTCCTAACAGGACTTAGGATGCTATTGTTAATCCTGTATGGTTTGTGTCAGTAGCTTGCCTCACCATTCCAACAGTAACACCAACGATCTGATAATGTCAGACAATGTTACAGGCAGCCTAATCTATTACTACAGCTTCTCCATAGCCTTTTAGGTGTGTCACAAAGTGAGCGAAAAGTGAACTAGATTTCTTCTGTAAAGAGAGCAGGATGCCATTGCTGAACCTGCCAAAGCCGGTGTTCTCTAGTAGATGCTAGTCGAGCTCCACAGAGCTGGGTAATGAGAACAGGGCCTACCAGAGGACGACGGCCCCTTGGGCCACCCATTATGAAGTTTGTTTCTAATAGTTTGGTCAGAGATATTCAAGCCAGTGGCTCAGGTAAAAGTCACGTTGCAGGGCTCTGGCAGAACTCATCCTCTTTCTTCTTCTACAGAGGAGCAGAGATACAACAGTATGGTCCCAATCAAAGCATAATTATGTGTTAACATAACCCAACAAAGTCATAGGGATTCTGTACCACATCTTGGGAGGAAAAAAAATGGCAAAAATAACAGTATGTTTGCAGAAGCTCTCTACCGAAGCTGAAAATAATTATCAGCAAAGACATCATGCTGCAAATGCTAAAAGCAGTGCAATTAAGGGCTAAGGAATTATTTCAAGGGTATCGAGTTAAAGGGGAGTAGCTCATAGGCTCAACATACTTTTCTGTTCTTTATCTGCAAAAGAAAAATCCTCCAACTACATGAATCACTCTCTTTCACCTCACAATCTAATACAATGTTGTGTTGATCCATCACAAAAATATCCTATTGAAAACCATCAAAGTTTGTGGCTGTTACATGGCAAAATGTGAAAACACATCATAGACGTATTACTTTCTCAAAGAACTGTATAAAAAAAAAGAGAACCTGTAGAAAGAAGGGAAATTAATAAAACAGCTGAGAGAGCAAACAGAAAAAAAAAAATTTAAACGAAACACAAAAAAGAGAGAAAGATGGGGAGGGAAAGCAACTAGCACCAGCTGGAGAGGAACAGAGGCTGATGTGTGCACTCAGTCCAGCTGTTCATTAAACAGGTCTGCTGCTAATTAGGCTGCGATGAGGTCACACTGCTCGAGTCATTGATTCCATTTCCTGTTTCAGGCAGCCAATAGCAAGCTGCTGTCAGACTGGCACCTGAATTTCGTCCAGGATGATGAATGATTCAGACGCTGGGCCAAAATCAACAACCCTCGACTAACACAGTGGGCTAAGTTATTGGCTGGTCAGCGCTGAACTGGGTCTCCAGGGGGAAAGAACAAACATTTAAATAAAGGTAGGGAAAAAAGAGAAGGTCAGATGGTAACGGCAAAGAAAAATACATAGACTGGGATTTAAAGATGAATGTGGGGAAAAGGTACAGGACAAACCTATGTTCAGATATAATGCTATTTATCTGTACTCATGGTTGGTGTTAAAAACAAATTTGTTCTAATTTAAGACTGGTCTCATCCCTCCTCCTTTATCCCCAATGGAAGTCTGGTGAGAAAGATTACCTCTGAGGCAGTCTTTAAAAATTGTAATGAAACTGCTGCAAACTTAAATCCAATCATGCAGTGGCAGAAAGCCAAATTGCAGCTCTGCATGACACCCTGCACAGGAAAAGCAATCAAACTTATGATTTTAAGTACAACACCCTCTGTATGTAATTTCACATGCACCTAAAACATACCTAAAAACAAAAAAGACAAGCCGGTAATAAGATTGTGTGATAAGTCAACCTTGTTTAAGGGATATTATGTAAGAATTACTGTCATCTCACAGGGAAATGTGGGAATTTCACCTGTAATAACACTATATCCAGCCCGTCACTGCCTCTAAGTATTGCAGCAACATGGCCGTGTGTCTAAAAGCCTCGACAACGCAGATGTAACCCTGTCATCTGAAGTGATGTGTGAAGTCTTTAAAAATGGAATTTACTGTGACAAAAAGCCAGCGTTCACAGCGGCTTTGAAAGCTAACGAACCCATGTAAATCTGCAAGATTGGTATATGTTTATGCTATCTACTGTTATACCTTCTGTGGTAACGAGCAACTCTTGTCTAATTAAACCAAATGGAAAAAGTTTGGTTTATCAACAAAACCCAGCCGGCCGGTGCCCCCCCCCATCCCACCGAGCTAACAAGTAAAGCTCTTCTTTTCCCCTCTGTTTATCTGATGCTTCAAACTTGGGTGAGATAGGTAGGATATTTTACATGGGACTTTTATCTGAAAGAGGCTTTCTGATTCAACTCTTCATGGTTCTTAAGAGTCTGAATTGAATGCTAATTCTCACTGTGCCTGACTGAACGATACATGCTGTGTGTCACTGTCTGCTTAAGCAAATACTGTACGATTTTTTGCCCTTTTGGGGTCGGTTTTCCAGTCGTGCGAAAATTTTTAGATCGGGCACAGTTTCAGCCTCCCCGCACATTGTGTAATCTACAGAGGGTAACAAGGGGCAATTAGCCACTCACGAACACCTCTAGATCAGGAATCTTAAGGTTTGGAGAAAATCAAACATGTTTGAAATTCAGTTGGCCGTGGTAAGAGCGCATCAGAGTGTCGGGCCGCACAGTGTTAGAACATGTATCCTGAGCTTTGAACTTTTAAACCCTGCGGTTTTGTCGTGCAGTCTGAGCTGCAGCTGCATGCAACAATTGAAAATGTTGCACAATGTATGCCTGGCTTAAATTCCTATTTTTCATTTGTTTGAAGAGTTATGCTACTAGGGTTGGAACAGGTAGCATCGTTAGTTCCAAGGGAGGGAGGGAGGGAGGGATGTACAGTTCCCAATTGTCTCCTGACATTTTTAAGCAACAGAACCAACTAAGTACCAACTCTTCCAAATATAACAGCTAATGGACAGCATGTGGATTATATGGTAAATGGTAAAATGGTAAATGGCATGTACTTATATAGCGCCTTTATTCAAGTTAGGAGACTTGACCAAAGCGCTTTACACTACATTCATTCACCCATTCACGCACACACTCACACACTGATGGTGGCAAGCTACATTGTAGCCACAGCTGCCCTGGGGCTCACTGACAGAAGCGAGGCTGCCGTACACTGGCGCCACCGGGCCCTCTGACCACCATCAGTAGCGTCTTGCCCAAGGACACAACGACACTGAGAGTCGGAGTCGGGGCTTGAACCGTCAACCCTTCGATTTCAGGGCAAACTCATACATCCAACGCCACTGTCGCCCACTTGCTAACCACTTGTTTCATGCTATTAAGGTAAGAATAGAGTATACTTCAGCAATACCAGACAAAATCAAAGGTTTTTTTTAATCAACAGTTAAACGGTTTATATTGCAGGGCTGTGATGACAGAACACTTCCTAAAAAAAGTAAACGGTAGATGCTTGTTGTTTGTAAGGGAAACTCCAGAAATTGTCAACCTCATTTTGTATTTCCCAAGCACATTTTGACATGATATATTGTTCAAACCTGCAGTACATGTCAGTGCTCTTTGAGAATGCCAAATTATGTACATCCATCCAGATGGCCAAGACTGGCAAGGTGCCGTTCTTACTCAGACCATTAAATGGGTATTTTTAACTATTTAAGAAAAGCTTCTCTTAGTTCTTACACCTAGAAACTCTAGTATCCCATTATTTATTTGCTTCACTATGACCAAACATGCCATTTTGTCTCACCTCTGGGGGAATGGGGTCCAGCCCAGCGCAGTTCTCGTTGCATTTGTCATAGACCAGACGCAGCTTTCGAAAAAGAACAGAAAGCATCCGTAGGTGCTCTTGAAGTTTTGCCAGTCGGTCCTGATGGGTGTTGGGGTGATATGTCACTCCATTAGGCAGCTGAGAAGAAAAAGAGAGTGAGAGACTTTATAATAATGGCCATTAATGCATGGCTGCATTCTTCAAGACACAACGGCAATTATTTTATTTTACATGAAATACACATAAAAAATAAATTAAACTGTCAATGGATCAGGCCGCCTTGGCCTTGGGTAGAGGATTGGCTACCCAATTGGCTACCCAATTACATTACCCATCCTCATGGTTCACCCTGCAGGTGCTTGTTTGTCTGGCCCATCATCAGAGTGCTGACACCCATCCATATTGTTCAGGTGGAGTTTCAGGGAAGGGGAATGTTATTTGGCTCTCATGGCTGACATGCCTCTGCAACATTGCATGCCGAATAGCGATGTTCCGGAACTGGCAGACTGGGAAGTTTGGGGGGAGGGGGGTCAGAGGACGTGTTCCAACTGTAGGGGGGATCCCACTTCTCAGCCTCCTTGGGAAGACATATGGCAGCTCGCTGGAGAGAGTCTGACCATTGAGAATGGACCTTCGGAAGAGTGGTGTGGTTATCATCCCGGCCATGGAACACAGTTTCCTCTTGTATTTGCTTTGTGTGGATGACATGGTTCTGCTGGTTCCCTCCTGCCAAGATCCATAGCAGGGAGGATCAGAGCTGAATACAAAGCAGATAAGGAACAACTCCAAGTACACCTCATGTTAAAAGTTGGCACGCCCTCAACAGACGGACCGGTGTGGCTACAGCCTCTGCCCATAATGGTCTGTCTATTATTCAGAAAAGTCCAAAATAGTGTAAAATGCACTTTATTTTTACTTGCAGGAAATATTCCTATTTTGTTTCATATGAGAATTAAACACAGAAAATTCCAAGAAATTTGTGTCTAATCAATAATGGTCTCCAGGTTGTCGAAACAGGAAGTTAACCATTTCAAACTGATCTCCATTGCAACTGTTGACATCACTGTTGTCATAAAAGGGCAACCCCTACCTATTCATATCCATCCAGCTAGCAGAATGTTACTGTAACGGTATGAAATGAGGAGGGTGCAGACAAAGCTGGTTGGGCTGTCCCTCAATCCAACAGCGAGTTTTATTGTCCTCGTTTAATTGTTTTGTCCATTTTCGTGTTTATACTTAATAAATGTAACAACTTGAAAGTTTTAGCTTTTTTTCATGTTTGGTTTAAAACAAAAAACAAACTGCCTGAATATACACAGACCCATAATGCTGCTTCCGCACCATCTGTTCTGTTGTGGTGAAGAGAGAGCTAAGCCAAAAGGCAAGGATCTTGATTTACTGGTCAGACTCCATTCCTACTCTCCGCTATGGTAAAGAAATCTGGGTTTGACCCACAGAATAAGATCCTGGATGCAAGCAGGTGAAAAGAGCTTTTTCAAAGGGGTGGCCGGCAGTCCCTTAGAGACAGAATGAGGCACTGGAGTAGAGCCACTGCTCATTTACATCAAAAGGTATCAACTGAGATGGCTTGGACGTCTGTTACAGATACACCTCTTAGCTGGCCGTGAGAGGCCTCAGGGTTTCCCCAGAGGAGCCGGGGGGGATTTCTGGGGAGAGGAAAATCTGGGAGTCCATGCAACCCAGTCCTGGATAAGCAGAAGACGATGTGTACCTTAAAAAATAACTCTGCTTTTAATTTAAGAGTAAAATTAAACAGCTACCACTTCAGGTATAGCTGAAATACTTTAAATGCAGCTTTATAGCAAATGTCCCTTTTATACTAGATTAAATCTCAATTCAAGAGCAAAAACCACCAACGGATCTTTTTTTTTTTTTTTTTTTTAAGGGATAACTGGCATTAAAATACAATGGGTGTTAAAGCAACAACGCATACTTTCATTCAGAGGATCAACAAGCCCCTTGGGCACCAATGTCTGATTATAAGCATCCTACATAACATGAACAAGCCTGCCTGCAGGGCGAACACCGAGACAGTGAAAGAGCGGCGAGACGGGAATAAAGAGAGCAGAGGAGAGGGTACAAGAAGAATTTTTATTAGTAAGATAGTGTGTGATCTAAGAAACAAGTCACAACAATGTTGTTTGTGAATTCTGCTGCACAAGAAGAATGCTTGTTTGGCTCTGATGCAAACATGCATCAGGAGGAGCGCCTCACAGGATGATGGAGACATTCATGTAAGCTCATTCTGACCTTACTCTGAGAAAGCCAAAGCTGCTGCATGTGAACTTCAGGGAAAACTAAGCATAACCATAAAAGGAATTCAGCGATAATTGATTTCAGCATGACCTCAAAACAAAAGCACAACAGATATACTAGTAAACAAAACAAAAACATTAGCTTAAAATGTGAATCAATAAGAGAATTTTGTGGTACAGATAGCAGCCTTTACTTCCTCACAGCTCCTCTATTTTTTATATTATTAAATTCAACTGAAAATAAAATAAAATTACTCACACTGCCTCTTTAATACTAATTGTCTAAATACCACCTTTGATTGTAAAAGGGAAAAATGCAAAAACCAAATAATTAATTGTTCTTTATTTTCCTTTTTTCAACCTTCTACAATAATTTCTCAGCATTTTCCTTCCGAATGATTCACCTATTTTTACATGCCGAGATTAGACCTTAACATTTTGCAGCCAATGGACTGTAATTGGTCCATTAAAGAGCCCATTAGAGACATCCCTGCAGCAGTCAGCCCAAAAAATAAATAGTTAGATAAAAAGTATTTCTTTCAGAGAGCAAAATCTGAATACAATTTTTATTTTTTGTAAACAGATTCCATCCTTTTACCTTTTTGTGGAAGTTACTTCAGCGCCCTCTTGTGGCATTATAACTCATGGCAGAAAAAAAAACTATAAAAGCAGAGGATGCATACAGTAGGGTTTACAAAAAAAAACATTATTATAAAATGGGTGGTCTTTTTGTAAAGATTGCAGCTTGAAATACAATATCTGTCAAAAACAAAGGAAGCTGCTAATAACTTAATATAAAAAATGGAGGCATAAAGTTTCAGTTAACAGCTTGAAGATCGCTTTTTGATACTTTTATAAGCGAAACTGAAGTCGAAATCCTTGTGGGTCAGTAATGATGATTCTGATGCCTATATTGTGTCTCAAATGCAACGAATACTATAACAACATTGTAACAACATTCAATGGACAATCAGGTTCTCAAAAATAATCTTTGTTAATATGTGGCAGTTTGGGGAAAAAAAAGCCCATCCTTGATCTTCAACGTACCTGAGAGGTGTATTACATTTTTTAAAAATGCACAAGATAAACATTAGACAAGAATAACTCATGGATGATGGATAAATGGGACAGGAGAAATGGATTAATGCTTAGATAGATAGACTGACAAGTTAATGAACAGGCAAAAGAACAAACTGACAGATGAACAACCGCCTCGCATATTCACTTTTACTTTAAGTACAGCTCCTTCTATGAGAATATAGAAATTGTTTTAATCCAGGTTCAGGTTATGAACATAAAGTCTTTCCAAAAAAGTAAAAAAAAAAAACAATCCAAAGAACTTTGTTTCCAAGTTTGAAGACGTTTCCATTCCTATCCAGGAAGCTTTTTTTTTTTACTTTTTTGGAATGACTATGGGATGACTGAGAATCTTCAGCAGCATACAACATAAAGTCTTGAGATTTTATTTTTATTTAAATACTGTTGTTCTAGATGTAACCTCTAACTTATTCCTGAAGCCAAAAGGAAAAACTGACAAAAATGGTAGTTAGGTATAGTCACTTGGCAAATATGCAGGAACAACTACTTTACACACCAAACACTGTAGATCTATTACTATTAGATCTGTTAACATGTTTGTTGGAAAAAGAAAAAAAAACCAGGCCGACCTTATCTAAATCTTAGAAAAGACAAAACTATTAATTACTAGACAGCATCACAGTTTTCTTAACTTGCAATTTTTCACATTTACTGTTTTTGCAAACGCTTTACTACATGATGTCAGGTACATGGACAAGATTAAACATCTGAATAAAAAGCAGCTGAAATAATATCAGAAAATAATAATTAGAAGCATCAGAAAGCCCATTGAGAAAATGATCTGATCCAACTTAAAGAAACTCAGAATAATTTAATGACACATGAATAAAACATATGATTAGATGAATAGGAGTGACAGACATACCTGCATGTTCCTGAGAAGCTGAAATATCTCCATTGTCCTGAGGACAATGTCTTGGACAGTCTCCTGACCGATGCGGCACAGTGAAGACGTGTTGACATCTCTAGGAGCCTGGGTCTGCTGCTGCTGCTGCTGCTGTAGAGGTGGTTGACCAACAAAAGGAGGCACTAGAGGAGGGGTCGTCATGGAGACAGCAGGTCAGGATGCTGAAGGAGAAGAAGGAACAGCAGATGTGTGTTTGGAAGGCGGCTCTGTAGGCTGGTCTACATCAGCACACTTTCATATCCCTTTAATAAAGTGTACAGGAAAACGGAATCAGTATTAACAGCAAACTGAGATAGCATTTGACCAAATCTAACAGTTTAACAGCTGTTAACACTGGATGTTGAAATATAAGCCAGACATCACATATCTATGCATGTTTTACATTTATAAACACTTTTAATGTTAGATTCCAACTTTAGAAGAAAAAAAAAAGCTTCTTTGCAAACATTGTCATAGTAGGCAACGTTAAAATGTTGCTCATGCTAACTTAAACCACACAACTTCCAACCCATTTGTTTCAGTGCCCTCCGATTGACGCCTAGCGATTATAAATGTAATGCATCGCTGAGTTATTTAGAAGTGCAGATTAAATTCCATGTGATGTTACCTTTGTGGTGGAAACGTATTCCTTTCGTTGACATTTCAAACCTTCCACCAACAAACAAGCTCCTAGGCACAGCTGCTGCTAATTGTTTCACAGTATCGCGAGAGTGCACAGTTCCCGAAGTCCCGTAGTAAATTCCAGATTAGATGCGCCACTGTCTCTTCTCTTGCTTTATTTTCTCTGTGGTTGTGGTTTTATTACACGTTTATTTGTTCTATCCATATTTCTATCATCTTTCCATGTGTATTAGAGTTATCTAATATCAAGGAAGGCTTTCAAGTGTTCCTGCAAAGGAGAAAAAAAATCCCTCATGAAAAAGCAGTGCGCACTATTTTAGTTATACTTCATCTTTTTATAAAACTGAGAAACAGCGCTCCCTGCTGGTCAGACACTGGTTTAAGGTGAACATCACCAAAAACAGATCCGCACAAGAGTACATACAAATGCAATTTTAACAAATTATAAAGGCAGACATGTATTCTAGTCATTCTAGCTCTGACGATGCATAAAATGTTTCTTCTTCAAAAAAGATTAAAGAACGAATAATATTTTCAAAAAGTAAACTGTTATTGAGCTGAAATCATCTGTCATCTGAAAATTTCTGTCACCATAACCAAAAGTTATTTTTTTTAATGTAAAAACAAATTCTTGCTTTTGTGCCCACCACTTCCCCATTCAAAAATATTTACTGGTTCACTCTGCAGAACTTTCATGTTTTCCTTCCATTTGTGAGCAACTTGAGAGCTACCCTAGCAGAAACAAATGTGTCCCTTAGCTCCCCACAGGCTAATGGAAAATAGCTAGATTTTAATGCTTTGATTGGGTCAAATCTCACTGGAGGGTAAAATGAGCATCAAAGATCTCCATCCATCACAAGGCAACTCCACCACATTTCTTTTATCATTTTCACATTTGCACATCACATCACCTCTGAGTTCCTTCAGACAGCATATGGTACATAAGAGAAAGCAGCTGCTCTTATTGAGGCTACAGGGACATCAGATAAGAAAGGCATTAGGTTTGTAACACTGAAGTATCAGTAGTGCCAGAGTTTGAGCAGACAGCTACCTAACAAAGTAAGAATAAATGATGCAATTTTAGTTATCAGACTCTTAAAAAAAAAAACCTCAGGGAAAGTTCACAAGAGGCAGTAAAAGATTAAATAACCTGGAAACTAATTGACTTGGCATCCCTTTTAAGGAAATACAATAGCATTCATTAGCTTCAGGAGTATAAGCAATAAAAGGGATATCTCCACTCACTACCACATTACACATGCTTTAATTAAGTACGTGGTTCCTCTAGGGGAAAAAAGTAAGAATGGAGAGCAGCGGGTAACTCTGAGAGCAGCTACATCTAAGGTCACTCAGCAAATTCACTTCAAAGAACTGCAACACATGAATATTTAGTTAGTAGGGGGTATGATGATTGTGGACGGATGCAGAAGGGCATTTATCGTACTTTAAATTTTAGAATCACCGTAATAAAATTACCTATAAACATCAATTTAGGGTTCATCATTTATAGGATTGTAACTTAGGTAAATTAGGTAGCATTATCAAGCATAATGATGTAAGGGATTTAATGGCGGAGGGGCTGTGTTTTTTTTTTTTATTTAAATTAGTGACAGACAAAGGGGAGCCAGTTATGGTCAGTAGGTTGACCAGAAATCGGACCTTAAATACTTGAAACAGTTCATTATTGTTACATTGGAGGAAGACCAGTTATGGTTTAATCGCTTCCTCTTTGCACAATCTTGCCAACTACTTTTTAGGATCTTCTTCCTGTACATACCATACCTTGCAAAAGTATTTCTGTTCCAGTTTTGTAAGATTGTAGCCACAAAATTTGGTTGACGTTACAAATATTTTATGTGATTAGACTGATAGCACATACTTCAGAGTGTGGCTGGTGATGTAGTTATATAAGATTATCAAATTCTTCAACTAAAAAACTTTTAAGTGTGTGGTAAATTTATATGCACCCCATTTGGTTAGTATTTTGTAGAACTAGCATCCTTTAGTGTACGTTTCTACCAGCTTTGTACAATTAAACAGATGTTTTGTAGTTCTTATTTGCACAACTGCTCAAGCTCAGCCAGTTTGGATGGAGAGTTGTTCCTTGTGAAAAGAACATTTCCAGCAATTCCACCAGGTTACCATGGCAGACCAAGGCTATCCTAATGTTTACTTTTTGATCTAAACCATTCTCCATTGGCTTCATATTCATGCTGAAAGGCAATTGTTCACCAGCATTGCAGTCTCTAACAGGGTTTCTATCAGTGAAGTGTTTAGCTGCATCCAGTCACTTTTTCCCATTTAGTCCAAAAAGTTTAACTTGAACTGAGATATGTGGCTTGCAGAGAACTCCAAATGTCAACAGATTGAACCACCAGAGCTGCAAAACTCTACAGATATTACCATGCTCTTCTTTTCTGCTTCTTGAATTCATGCTTTCCTTGGCTGGTCTGTTGGTTTAGGGCAGAGGTCTGCAACCTTTAAAAATCCAAAGAGCCATTTCAGCCTGAATCCAGCCATGTAAAAGTGGTCCTCAAATTTGACACGACTTAATAAAGCACAACTTATTTAGTTTAATATCTGCTATAGGAAATCTGTTGTCATTTATTGGTATTTTTAGGTTTTGAAATGAAGAAAATGTATCTTTTTTTTTTTTACTAACCAAACTGTCAAATATTTGCTGTGTTTATTGTTTGCATCAACTGTGTTGAAATCAGGTAACACAAAACTTTAGTGACAGACAGTTAAATAAGCAACGAAAAACCCAGATATGCTGCTGTAGTAAAATCTGCTCACAACAAGCAGCTGCTGAAAGTCAAGCGTACACGAACAGCAAACACAAATAAGATCAGTCCTATTTCCTTTATATTCAGAGGTTTAAATGTATTTATTTGCAATGACTCAAAACACAAATGCTGAAAATAAATATTTAAGAATCACTTTAAGTTATAAAGGAAACTCAAAATTAAAATATAGAAATAATCAGGTGAGAAAAAGCACAAATTAGAGTTTCATGTAATTTTTCACTTGTCAAAAGATATATATTCCCAAGAGCCCTTTACACATGTACCATCATCATTGACATGTAACACTTCTAGGATGGAGCACAAAGAGCATCTAAAATACAGTAACGCGTTTCTTAGGGATGCTGCAGTGAAAGAAAGCCCTTCAGGGCCCCCAGATGGCCACGTCTAGCAGCAAGAGATTGAATCAGGTTTCTACTTTTTAGGATTTTCGCACAGTGTGCATCCAGGCTTCAGGTCAGCCTGCCGCTCCATTTGAATTGTAATGGAGTGGAAGTTGAAGGAAGAGAAACAGGCCTGGGTCATTTCTCTTAGGACAGTCTGGGCATCAACAGAATCATCTAGGACAAAGAGTAACACAGTCATTCTCTGTACAACTGAAATGTGCATTGAGATCTAAAGAAACATTAAGCTTCAATTAATGCTTAAAAAAGAAAAATATGGTTAATCTTGCATGATATGCATGTAAAATCAGCACTTAGACCAAAGGGTGTGCAACTTCAACCACTCATTTAAATATGAAACAACAATTTTCCTCACCTATAGCTATGTGTGCAGAGAGCACTGCCTGATTCATGGTGAGGGCCCAGATATGAAGGTTGTGGACAGCGATGACTCCATTTACGGCTAACAAGCGGTCACGCACCTCACTGTACCTCACCCCTGATGGGGTACCTGTAACAACGTTGGGAAGAAAGTAAAACTGATGAGGACAAAGCTGGGAAATAATCTAAATCTACAAAAAAATATAAAAAAATGTCCGTCAAAATATCCATTATTTGCTGCCTCACCCTCCATTAGAACAAGCAGGATGTCCCTCATGATGGTGAAGGTGGTGCATAAGACCAAAATGGAGAACAAGAAGGTGCAGATAGGGTCTGCTATTTTATATTCTGGCTGAAAAAAAAATGCAAGAACATAAGCGTAACATAACATACTATTTGGGTAATTAAATAAACATTAAATTTCTTCTGACAGACTGTAAAATCTGCTTCCCTTGCAGGAAAGCAAATCCTCTCAAGGAGATCCTTTAAAGGGCAGCTGTTAAGATCAATATGGAGAATCTGCTCTGTTACTTAGAAGGAAACTAATCTAATGCAGAGAAAATTGGGTTAGAACCTTCGCTTTGGGACAGGCTTACTCAACCAAGAAATTAGTGAAAATTTAATTCATGTCAAGGTGCCGGACTTATTGCACCTCTTTTGAAAAAGACCAACAGCAATTTTAAACATACTTATTTTGTTTTTTTTAACCCTCTCAGAATACATTTAACACAAAATTTTATTGCAAGGGACAAGATTATCATGCAATCTTTAAAAGCTGTTTTGATAAGGAGTTCTCCAGTTTTCTAAAGATTAAAACAAAAATGTTAAGCCTAAAAATAAACCAAAAAAAGAAAAACATCACATTCACATCTGCATTGCATCTAAAAAGACCCATTGAGACAAACGGCAATGGAAAAATGTGTTGCTTTAATGTCACCGCTTTGTTGCTTTTATGGGAGCATATTAATTTGATACTGCTGTCACAAATAATTCACGATATGTTGCAAATGTCTGTGAGCACTATACCTTCTCATGTCATGTACACAGTAAATAAAAGCAAAATTAAAACAATTTAAACAGAAACATATAGTGTTCCACCAGGCCTGTATAGTTAATCATATATAATAAAGATGCTTCACTTACCTCAGCATGCTGGACAAATGAAACTTTCTGATTAACCAGGCTAATAATTATATGGCCACCAAGGGGCACCCTGGGCATTGCAATTTCTTTCCCAAACAGACATTTTTAAATCCTACCCATATATGGTGAAAATTAGTTCTTTTCAATGCACCAAAATATGGTACACATATTTAAAAAAAAAAAAAAAACCTACAGAACGGCTCACATTTCAACCCCACCACCCAATATTAAACCCACATTTTCCTTAAAACAGCAATACTTAATTTTAAACATTTTAAGTGCTGTTCATCGATAATGTTCAAATCTTTCCCACAATACATTTATGTTTTTCACCATTATTTTTAGTGCCCCTAATAACTATTATGCTGAGAGAAGGAAAGTAAAGCCCACAATATTAATCAGCCCTAAACAGAACCAGAAAATCTGAAGAGTAAAATTTCTTTATGTTCCTAAGTTCCTTTATCCAAAAAACAAAACAAAACAAAAATAAAATAAAAACCCCATTCTATTATGGATCGGTGCCTAACACTGAGAAAAGCAAGGCACTCGATGGAAGAGAATAAATTGAAAATGGTTCCATGAATGAAAGCGGTCTCCAGATATCTTAATGTTCACCATGTTAAATGTGTAAATAAAATAATAAACATTTATAACTGCAGTTTCTTCCATTTGAGTTTGATTATATTAATGTTAGATCTCCATGTTTTGTAATTCTAGAGAAAATTACCTTAATGCCTAGTTTGGCTTTAAACGCAAACTCCAAATATGATTTCTTACCTTGAAGAAGATGATGATGGCGCTGACAAGCACGCTAACACTTTGGAGAAGGTCTCCCATCACATGCACAAAAGCTGCTCGCACACTTGCATTTGCCTGCTGAGCCCTTTGGCCTAACAAGTAACAAAATAAGATAATGATGCAGACTTAAATTATAGCATACACGATCAAAAAAGCCATTTTAGTGCATAAATGATCGTACCAGAATCTGCATGATTTCCCTCCATGTCAATGCGATCATTGGAATGGATGCCGTTTGACATATAAATCCTTTTTTTTTCACTCTTGGCGCTGTGACTGTGTCCGTGGCCATGTGAAGAGAGTCCACCATGGCTGTGGCCGTGACCCGACTGGTGAAGAGTTAATGCCATTCTGTGGGGGATATAAGGACTCGTTCCAAGCAGCTCCAACCTCATAGAACACGGTTATAGAAGACATTTGCATACATAATATCTATAAATCTTACATAATGTTGGCGACCACTGCACAGCCTGAGGTAATTAGCATGATGTGGCCCTCGATGGTGTAGTGATCATTGACGATGCGCTCTACAGCAAGATAAACCAAAACTCCTGTGACCAGCCAGATGGTAAAAACTGACAGCAGGGCACCCAAGATTTCTGTACAGAGGAGCACATCAGGTCATAAATTAGGAGAAAATGTAATAGGAAGTAAACTGCAGTCAAAGATGAACTGAAAAGCGTTCCAGATCACAGGGTTAAGAACTTTATCTTATTCCAACTATTAGTTACATTTCAGAAGAGATGAAAAATACCATCATGTTTCAGAGGTATGTAGATTGCCTTTATCCAAACCTACGCATTTTTTAGAGGTGTTTTATTATGATAAGAGTGTAAAGGAACTTTCTTCAAACATAACAAGGATTTGGTTGTTAGAGAATAAATTGGCAGGAATTGATTTTGTCCTGAAATTGGATCTAGAGCTGTGGCAGCAGCTAAAATTAGCTTATTGTAGGATGCCAAATAAAATAAAAAAATCTGGTTATTTCACTACATGAAACCAATAAATGAACTCTCCATTCTGCGTCTACTTATATCGAAAAGGCCAACAGCCCATCACTGGTAGAACAGCGACACACATTTACCAACCAGCTCTACTGTAGATAATAAAAAAAATAAAAAATGGACTGCTAGTCACATAAAAATTTAATTCCCCAATTTTCAAATGGGGTTTATCGAATTAATATATTTGTTCCATATCAATGAGTTTTTTGCACCATGTTTTTCTCCCAGTTTACATCTGATCACTGCTGCACTTTAAGAAATGGAAATGTCATTAAAGCTGTACAAAATGAAATTTTATTTTTAATACACTCTGTGTCTACAAAATGACAATAAAAGTTGTCTAAGTCTAAATGATCATTTACAACCAAAACTAGCGGGACATCGGTCAACAGATGCCATCCCACGTCCTGCTGTTCTGTACCTGCGCGATGCCAGCCGTAGCTGAGCTTTTGTGTGGCAGGTTTCGATGAAAGCCAGAGAGAAAACAAGCTAATGACGAAGCTGGTTAGGTCGGTCAGGAGGTGAGCAGCATCCGTCATCACAGCCAGGCTTCCCGCCAAATAACCGCCTGCAAGAAATACAAAAATTAAACAGATGTTCTGGGTCTGTCCACATAAACACCCATATTTTTGCAAATCTAATATATTTTATTCTGCCTAACAACTTATCCATGAAGAAATTGATGTCAGTGAACAAAAAAATAGGAATTTTTCCTGGTAGACATAAAAAAATATGTATAAATAAGTTAAAGATATATAAATAGTAGTAAGTCAAAAGAAACAGGAACTGTTTTTGTCTTTTTAAAACTTAGCACAACAAAAGGAGTCATCTAAGTTTTTCATGATTATTTCCAACAACCTTTAAAAGTCTGACTAAGAGAAAAGGGACAACATCAGCTACAAATGTTTTAGTTTCCATTTTAATTCTCTTATTCTCTCAATTATTTTTTTGATTACTGTAATCGTTTCACATTCGCATAGCAACAAGTTTCTTGAAGATTTTTTGCGAAATTAAACCAAAACTTTTCCAATTGAGGAGTCCTGGATAGAGCATATTGACAAGATTTTTATCTTATATGCAAAATATTCACATATTTTTCCTTTCAATGTTGATAATTAATGTTCTAATTTGTTAACTGTCAGCTAAAGCCACATTTTAGAGTCTCTACACTCCACTCAACGATTAGTTGATTATTATTTCAGTGATTGATTAATCTGATTAATTGTTTCAGCCCTAGATGATGTAGACAGTGACCAGTACATTCAAAGGACAATTTAGATACTCAAAATCCATCATATTATTAATTACAAATAAGATTTATAACGGAGCTTAAAAATCTGTAAAAAGAAAAACACTTACCGACGACCTCGCCTATCATAAAGAGCAGGCAAATGACAGAAACGACGTATAACCTCCTCCTGGCACCTTTTTTCTCCTTTTCTCTGTCCTCCTGAGCGTGGCTGTTGTCATGGCAATGCTTGGCCTCTCCAGAGCCATCTCTCTGCCATCGGTCAAGGTCAGACACACTATGCATGGTAAAATATAATTCAATTAACTATGTAAAACTACAGTAGATAAAAATGTGTGTTAATACTTTTATACCCATTAAAAAGCGATGAGGACTCTTATATAAAAGGCTAAAGAAGGAATTAGATATGAGCGAATTGCAGGATGTTCTTTGCAGAGACGAGCTGCCACAAAAAAACAGTTGAGTCCCCAGGCTGGCTCTCTTATAAACACTAGAACACCCAACAGCCAGAGTTCTCGTCTACTCTGCTCTAAACAAATAAGCAAACTGGCAATATCACATCAGTTAGAATCTGACTGTATGGATGCTTGTACATGCAGTTGTTTATCCCCTTTTCTTCTTAAGTTATTTTTTTTTTCATTGTTAACCAAAGTAATGATGTGAGTGATGGAAACTGAAGTCAACAAACTTCAACGCTTTTGGCCAATAAAGTTGATTCTGATAGAGCCTTTAAGACGACACACTGAATGGTTCTGCTTTGTTTTCATTTCATTTGGAAAGAAAATCCACTTAGCACACACAAAAAAAACTATTGAAGGGGGCCCTTTGTGATATTCTGATTAAGTTAATGAAATAAGAACTTCCCCCACAGATTATATTTAATCTAACTACAGATTTATCTCCCTGATGTCACCAATCACCCCGGACTCCACCCAAACTGTCACTTTATTTCCCCACCTGGAGCTAACTCTAGAGCTCCACACTCAACCTCTACCATATAATCTCGCTCAGCGCCAATCATTACATTACATTATAATAAACACTTTTGTTTAGCTGGTTAATAGTCCAGTAGATTATTTATCCTTTAGCTGTTAAACGTGTTTTTTTTCCCTCTCTAAATAGGTGACAAGATCAACAGGGGATGAAACAAAAAGGATGTGATAAAGGGGATGGTCATGTTCATATCAAAGTTATAATCAGTAAAATAAAATAAGCTTTTCTTTATTTAATGGTTGTTGAATTTATTTATTTGGAAGTGTGTGTGTGTGTGTATGAGTTGATGAAGGACTGGATGCACCCAGTGAGTAAAGACCATTGAGCAAACCCTGGATTTCAAAAATTATTTTGCATTACTTTCAGTCCCGTAGCAAGGTTTTGACTATTAGCAGCCTATTTAAAGTCACAACAAAGCATCTTGATCAAATTTAATTTAAGAGTATGATTGGGACAACTCGACATCTTCATTCGTTGTTTCCAAGCCATTCAGAGTTAATCTTGCTGAGGCATTTTGAATTACTATCCTGTTATTTAATAGCAGCTTTTATTCACATTTTCTCCTCAGCAATTTGTTCAAACCCTGAAGCAACAAAGCATCCCCAACCTTAAAGCTACCACCACCATGATGGACTGAAGTAGTTTGTTAGTTTTGCAACAATATACATGGTTATTGAGCCATACTAGAAGGATCATCATCATTGAGGATCAGAAAAATGGAAAAAATGTGAGACAAGTCTTTGTATTATTATTATTGTCAACCGGAGTTTTTTCCTGGGAAATCTCAGCACTGTTCCCCGTTTCCCCTACGCCAGGATAACAGCTCTCCGAGTAGTTAGCTAGAGTCTTAAAGTCCTAGAAATGGCTTTGTAACCCTTTCTAGACTGAACGACATCTACAATGTTGTTCTTTTCTTAATTTTTACTATTGAGACACATTAAATGTTTTGCCTGTATTTCAGCCTATATCATCAAGGGTAACAAATAGTGTGAAAACCATTTTTGATATTTGCTTTAACTAAACTAATTTTTTCATCAAAAAATCTGAAACACTTCAGTTTTTGTCCAAAACTGAATATGAGAGGAATCCTATAAGGTCAGCTCAAGATAATGTGTCCAACGGATGTCCTCCCATAATGATAAATATGCAGAAATTTTGTAAATTTGACAAATATGACCAAATATTTGTCATTAGGTTCATACCAAAGACCATTTAATGCTGATATTGAATTTAAAAAGTATTCAGCAAGAGATTAGCATCTAGAGTTCTATGCTACGGGCTACTGTAGCTCAAAATACTGAAGACATAATCTTGGTTCTGATCAAAGGGTATCATTATAAGTAATGTTGCATCAATACCAGTATGGAGCCCAATCCTGCACTAAAGTGGTGGTATCGGTATCGGCGAGTACCAACAAATAGGGCACCGATACCATTTTGAGAGCCAAAAGTTTATTCTACTATTGTCACCCATTCAAGGTGGTCAATAAAAAGTTCCACTGGATTCACTTTGTATTAGTCTTTTTCCTGCTTCACAAAGGTAGGCAGCAGCTTGATAAAGCCACGATGGCAATTATTTTACATCCAAGTACTATGCAGTTCTTCATATGTACACACACACATCAACTTAGAAAAACAGATGGTATCAGCCAATACCGCACAGCCAGGTATCGGGGCCAAAAAATGGCATCGGCGCAACACTAATTATAAGCTGTACATATACCTTTGGAACCACAGGGCAGTAGAAGTAGATGACTTGCTCTGATCAATTAATTCCCTTTCCATTATTTTGCTTGTCAGGATACACTAAGAATCAAAGCCTTAGGGAAGGATCTTCTTGTAAACCTTAGGACCGGCCTTCCATGCAGATGTTACTGTAACAGGTACCAATCTAAGGATTCTCTGGTAGCTGGTAAACTTTATTTCCTGGTAGATGTGGCCTCCTTCAGAATCATAACGCACCACGCCACAAAGCCATAATCGTTCGGAGACTTTTTCTAAAAATCATCCAGATCTTATCCAATTGAGCATCTGTTGAATATAATGGACAAGCTGGTCTTATCTATGAAGGTCAGGATGTTACTCTAAGAAGCCCACAAAGATTTTCTTAGTTCCTACTGTAGCACCACTTTTATATCTTTGTGCATATGAGAAAATTTTAATAAAATATCTAACCAGAATTTGCCTTAAAGTCAAACAGCAACAACTCAATAAAGCAGAGCAGGAGATTGATGTAAAAACAAAAGTTTAAATCCATTTAACTCCTGGTGAAGCTTTGTTTGTTTTCTTCAATCATGTTGGTTTCAGTTAAAATATAAGGATGTGGATTAACCAATACAAACAGGATATTGCAGCTTTTTTAATTTTGAACATACCTAGACACCTTTTCCCCCCGATTGTTAAAAATAGAAAAAAAAAACATTGAGGTTTAGATTAGATTTTTTCTTTAGGAGTCCAAGAAAATCAAACCAAGAGCTTTTACAAATATTTAAATAAATGATTTTGGTTTGCATTAATGCAAATTTTATTAAAAAAAAAATAAAAAATAGGTTCACTTTAAGCCACTTCTGACTAATGAAATGCAGGTTTGCACACAGATCCCACATCAGTCCCGTGTGGAAAATAATAGATAACAGAAGTAGGGCCTATAGTGACCACAACATAACAGAAAATGTAAAAAAATAAAATAATGACTCATGTTTAAAGCTTCTCTCTTAAAAAAAAAAAAGACAAAAAAAAAATAAAAATCCGATTTTCACTATAAAAGTTAGCCTCACCTTCCTGGGATGGTGTAGGACCTGCTCTGATCTGCCAGCAGATGAAGTCTCTCTGGATCACCGCTTTTGGACATCACTGGAGGAATAATTTACAGCATAAAATTAGAAAGTTGAGATCCGTTCTTCTCTACTTAAAGCTCTGCTGTCTCTTCAGTCTCTAAGGACCTTTTGTTGCAAACATTTGCACCCATCCTACAACATAATGGGTGCAAATAGCCAAGGCTGCCGTGTGCAAACTAAAACCCGTCTGAAATGGAGATCAGCCGGGGGGTGGAAGGAGGTGGCGGTTAGACATTTGGAGGAGAAGTTACAGGCGCATTGCAAGAAGAGCGGAAGACTTGGGCAACTAAAACTACTCTTTCTTAAAAAGCTCAGCTGTGGTTCATTATTGCACGGAGCAGAAACTGCCACTGACTCATTAAAGTCCACAGGGACCCTCCCACAGTGCAGCAACAGACCCCTGGTGATTACACAATCAGCTGGAAGGACCGTGTGCGCTCAGTCCTCGTGCAGGATCACATGGTTTATCTTTGGATTTCCCAGTTTACTGAATATGATCTGTTTTTATGGAGATCATGTTAACTGTTCTTAAAAAATAAATAAAATAAAAATTTTATGACCAGTATCGGTTCTAGACCAATTGTACCAGGTGAGTCAGGGTGGGGTCCCTGCTTTTTATTAGGGGACAGAATAAAAATTATGGAGGACCAACTTTGCCTATTTAAAAATAAATAAATACTCAAATAAATAAGTTTTCCAGTAATTGTCCCCAAAAATATAGTAAACCCCTAGGACACGGCCCTCCTCATTTGCATAATAAGGCAGAAATGCAGACAGAAATGGGAAAACCAGGCAGAAAAAAATAGCGTTGAAGAAATAAAGAGGCTAAAAAAATACAAAGCCAGAATAAAACAGACAAAAATATTATATAATGCACCTTAATAAATACTTTTAAAAAAGTAATAAATAAATAAAGTTGAAGATTATAACGGACACTAACTAAATAAGGTAATTATTATAAAGGCAAATAAATAAAGAAGCTAATTAAAAGAGGTACATACATTTATGTCCCACTGTATGATTTAATTTCTACCTACATTTATTTGTTTATTGTATTTTTGGGGGGCAATTAATGGAATGCTTATTTATTTATTGAGTATTTATTTATTTCTGTATTTATTTTTAGATATGGCAGAGTTGGTCCTCCATAAAAATTAAGAACCCAATTAAAAAAAGTATAAAAAGTGATCCACAAACAGCGGTTTGCTGTAACTAGTTTCATTTACTCCAAAATACTTTTTGACTAGATCCAAGACATGCCAGTAAATATTTGGATTTGTAAATTCTGGAAATTTTACAACATCCACTTCGAGCTGTGAGACACCACCAGTAAAGTTGCAGTATCCATTATATTTCAAGACATGTGCAAAGAAATCTAAAACAAACATTTAACCAGTTGCAAACTACAAAAAGCTAGCGACAGCTCCGACTGGAGAGGTAGATGATTTTTTTTTTTCATAATTATATGTAATTTTATCATACAATAATAC
The DNA here is from genome assembly GCF_000732505.1 of Cyprinodon variegatus. Taxonomy (NCBI): domain Eukaryota; kingdom Metazoa; phylum Chordata; class Actinopteri; order Cyprinodontiformes; family Cyprinodontidae; genus Cyprinodon; species Cyprinodon variegatus. The sequence goes on from NW_015150597.1 coordinate 192,286, forward strand.
AGGATATTTACGGGAAAGTGCTGATATGGCAGGAAGGAGGATAATACAGTAGTTTCCAAGCCAAAACTTGACAGCTATGATCTAAGATTGTGAGACTTGGTTATATGGACACTTTTTACAGTGCAGACAATACAAAAAAGTAAACTTCTCAAAATAAGTGCAATTGTCTTTAAATAGAGCAGATAAATAAGATGATCTTTGAAAGGAAGAAAAAATTTATTTAATCTTGAAATAAGATAATTACGTATCATCCACTTAGAAGAAGATAATGGTTAGGCTTTTTTTTTTTTTTACATAAAACATATTATTCAATTAGTACATTTTCTAATTTACTTGCTCAAAACGGGACAACACATACCTTGCAAGAAAAAATTACTTATATTTCAATTTCTACAGTGTATGCTTTCAGTGCGGGGGCCATAGCGGAGGCCAACAACAGCTGTACAGGTGAGCTGCTCCCTGTTAGCCCGTGTCCAGAACCACCAGTGGGTCTAGCAGGTTTTTATGGCAGTACAAGCAAACGCAGGCCAATAGTCTATCTCTTGAAATATATTGAGAGAGCTGCAGAACCAAAGAGCCACTTGTGGCTTTGCACTGAATGAAGCGAAGTTTCCGGGTCATTTAGTTTCATTAATATTTTATGTTCTTACAATAAAAAAGTTGTATTTTTGCTTGAATATTTAATTTTATTTCACTGGAAGAAAAAAATCATATATTATAAGAAAAATGTAAATTAAATATTCAGGTGCTGAATAAATATCTACTAAAAGATAAAAGTAAAGATATTCTTTGGAATATCGACTCAATGTACATTCCTAATTCAGGAATATTACATATTTTGATTTATTTTAAATGAAAATGACCAGTTTTGATTTAATCATAAGAAGAACATAAGTAAAACTGACAAATTTAGCTGTAACAACTAAGATTTTTATTTTTTTTAATTTGATTCAACATAACAGCAGATAAAAAGTGATCGTATCTCCATTCTACTGAAGGTATCACCTTGATTTTAAAACAACTATTTAAATAGAATTGCATAGAGAAAAATGAAATGGGTCTAAAGGACCTATCAGTTTCTATGTTTGTTCCAGCCCCTATCATCATTATAAATATATTTATTACTACATCTTTAGCACAGGTCACAATCAAATAAACCCTTTTGGGGTTTTTATTTGTTTGTTTGTTTGTTTTTTTAATGAAAAAAACAATTAAGCAAAACATTCACCGAATATACATACTTTCAAGTTATTAGATCAGTTTTGAACTTGATGGATTTGCAGTATTTTACCCAACTTTTAAAAAAAAAATGAACCAATTGTAAAAGTGTGGCTTCCCAACTGAAGTTTGTTCCCAAAATGAACACAGGGTGGCGACACTGAATTATGTCCAATACAAATGTGCTCTTTCCTGAAAATGGGTATAGGCCTATTTAATGTGTTGAAAGAAATGTCTGTCATCATAACATCAGCAGCAGAATGTGGCTATGACCATTATGTGGCGTGCTTTAAAATAATGTCTGTACCAAAAATCAGTTAACACTTTAATTTTATGACAGCCCAACATAACATAATGAATAAATTTAAAAAAATATGTATGCTGTGATTTCAGAATAAATACATTAGAGCCACTTTTTAGGAAGGTTAGCTGCAAGTCTTTCAGGGTATGTCTCTATCAGCTTTGCATCTCTGGAGCTAAAGTGTCGATGAGTTGCCTGTTTTTGTCTTTGTTAAATTTCTCCAGTTAAGTCAGATTGGAGGAAGGGCAATTTTCAGCAACTGAAACCGACTTTTAGTTCTTGCCATTGATTAACTAATGGTTTTGATCTAGACCTTGATTAAACCTAATAGGCCTACTTTATTAATTAGGTTTGGCTGTGCTTGCTTGTTGCTTGTGGTTGTTGTCATTGAATGCAATGAATCCAAAATAATAAACTTTCAGAAATAATTGACCATAGTTAGATACAGGTATTCACAATTAAAGTCACCAGTTTAGTTAGAATAGAATAGAATAGAATAGAATAGAATTCCCAAAAAAAGTTAAAAACTATCCACTGGACTTTGTTTCCAAGTTTAAAGACGTTTTGCTTCCCTTTCAGGATTTTTCAAATCAAAATATCAGGAATAGTGTCAGGAATAGAAAAGAATAGAATAGAAAATCCCTTTATCGTTCCACAATTGTGGTGTTACAGCAGCAAGATTATAACAAAAGTTGTCACACAAAGGTGGACCTTAAAAAAGTGTATAAAAATAACAGAATAAATAACATAATTAAGAAAATAAAATACTGTACTGTATTAAGGCAAGGAAAGTTTACTTATATATAACACAGTTCAGTACAAAGTTACTTCAAAGTGCTTTACATTAATGAAACGGAAAGCAGGTAGTAAAGCAAATAAAACAGTTGGTACCACAAATTTCAACTAAGGATTTTTCAGTAAACAGTTTCATTTAACAGTCAAAGGCGGTTCTAAAGCTCTTCTACAGTGGATAAGTGGAGCCCAAGAACTAAATGCTGCTTGTCCATGTTTGGTTCTAGTTCTGGGTGTACAGAGTAGCCTGGAACTAGAAATCCTGAGTGGTCTGGGAGGTGGATACAATGATAACAAATCTGTTATGTATTTAAGTGGTGATCCATTCAGTGATTTACATGATAACAAATCTGTTATTTATTTAAGTGGTGATCCATTCAGTGATTTATAGTCTAACAGAAGGATCTTAAAGTCTATTCTCTGAGCTACAGGGATGAAGTGCTCTACTTTCTTAGTTCTAGTGAGAACACGGGCAGCAGCGTTTTGGATCAGCTGCAGCTGTCTGATGGACTTTTTAGGCAAACCTATAAATACTCTGTTGCAGTCATGAACTCTACTAAAGATAAATGCATGAATGAGTCTTTCCTGTTTGGGCATCAATCCTTTAATCCTTGAAATGTTCTTCAGGTGATAAAATGACTTAGTAATTGCCATTATGTGCCTCTGAGCGTTCAGGTCTAAGTCCATCATTACACCAAGATTTCAAGCCATAATCAATAGATTTCATTAGCTGATTGTCAGAAGGCTCAGAACACAGGATTCAGAATTCAGACAAGAGAAATCGTGATATATTTAAAAGGTGCTTATTCAACATAGCGTGTGGATGCTCGTCTCCTGCAGCTGGCTCATTGGAAACTCTGGCAGAGTTCAGTTTGTGCCCAGAAGAAGGAGTGTTGTCCAGAGGAGCAGAACTCCTTAGTGAGCCGGGACCAGAGATCCAGGAGAGAGGAGGAGCCGCGTCTTGCAGCAGCTAGAGCATGCAGAAGACCAGGAGGATAATCCAAGCCGTGGTCAGAAGACAGGTCCGACGTCGACAACAGGCAGAATCCAGGTAACAGTCGAGAAACAAAGTACAGGCAAACAGAGCAAACAGGGGTGGCTAAGACTCGGAAGTCTAGAGGTAGAAACAGGTCAGAAACAGGCAGAACATGAATCATGACACAAACAGGAATGCTAGAATTAGCCCGAGCTGGAATAACCTGGCACCAATGGCTGGGAAACGGAGGTATAAATAGCAGCAGGAACAGGTGGATCTAATAAGAGATAATGAGCACAGGGCGGAACAAATCAGATAAGAGAAAAAGAGGTAAAACCCAGCCTATGGTGTCAAGATCATGACACTGATGTTGGGTGTAAATTCTGGATCTCTCTCCCTTTGGTCAACGTATTTTACTCAGTTTTATTTTTATTTATTTCAACAAAATTGAAAGAAAAAAAAATCTAAATATGCAATATTATGAAAACGTTTAAATCAGAAAGATCCTGGGGAAAAAATGTCATGTCATTCCTGCTGAACCATCATGGAACAGAAACAGAAATAGGTTTACCAGCTTTTTTTTGCAAGAACAACTTTCTCTGCTGCCAGTATTCACCACAGCTGAATACAATCACGTCAGAGATCCTCAGACCTATTAAATGCAGAACTAGATATACAATGGGATCTTTTTAAAAATCTATTTAAAGAAAGTTCAGATGCTCTTTTTTCTCACTCTTAAAGCTGAATCTTTCTAAAAATAACTCTGAAGTGCCTATTTTGGTTTGTACTCTCGAAGAAAGAGTTTGTGTTAGGTTGCCAAAGTATCTCTGAACAGACGAGCTGTGGGTTGCCAAGGGCTGCAGGGAGGGAGGAAGATGGCATGGGAACAGTTAGTTACACATGGCTGTTCTCGCTGTTCTTTAGATTTTACACATAAAACAAGAGACAGGAGCTCAATGAAGCCCTTGTCTTTTCAAAGACACACAAGAGCTGTCGTCAGAGCAACCACCAACCTCCTCCCTGTCCTCTCCTGATCATTACTGAGCGTGTGCATCTTATAGAGGTGGTAAACAACTGCAGGTCAGACAGCTGGACAATGAACTGACGTCAGGCCGGCTCAATCACATTTGCTTATCCGGTGACGACATTAAGCTATTTTTGCCAAAAAGAAAACTTGAAGGGATCACATTTTAAAGAGAGAGAGAAAAGATGAAGACAACAGAGGGGATGGGGGAACGAAGAAGCCTTAAAGGAAAGAGGAGCAGAGAGATCGGATAAAGCTGTGAACAGCCTGTCTTCAACAAGACACTCCAGAGGAGAAATATTGGGAAAAACTGAGGATCTCACCCAACTTAGATGATGGAAGTGGTTCTGACCAGACTGCGGGACTTCTCCTGCAAGACTTCAACCTTTAATAATCAATCAGAAGCGAGTTCATGCAGAAATGCTCAGAGCCACACTTACCACAGATGCACAGCTGGAAGAGAAAGCAGCAGATTGGACATAGGGAGTGCACTGGCCTGGCTGCGAATGGAGCTGGTAAGCCTTATATAAGTCTGACTTCTAAACCACAAGATGAAGCAAAATAAGTATTGCCCTGAAAGGTTGAGTAAATCTTCTGCACGGGTTCTTCTTTTTAAGAATGTTTTGTAACTGTTAGCATCCAGTTTCGATTGCCATCAATAACTGGTTAATCTACTGTGCAAAAGGTGTTGCTTATAAGGCTAAGTCATGCTATTAAAAGTTTAAGTCATTAACAGACCGTAATGTGTATCTGTGAAACATTAATAACATAAGTAGACATGCTTTACGGATCAATATTTAACTACTAAATTTTTGGTGAAATTGTACCTGTAATTAGAGCAAGTGATTAAATGTGATGAGGCCCAAGTCCAAATGAGGCCAAAATGAATTTGCCGAGCTAAAACTGTTTTCTAATATAATCAAGTCATCAAATTTGTAACTCTAGTGACTCTAGTAAAAACATCAACCAAGTCAACACATCATTTTGCTACTACCGCCATGCTTTACTGTGGAAACGTGTTTTCAGGTTGTTAGTCCAATATATATCATACAGTGAATTTAACATATTTTCAGTTTGTCTATCATATTTTGCATGGATCCCTTGTGTACTTCTTTTTTAAAAACCAAACCAACCATCTTGTTACTCTTCCATAAAAACCAGGACATACTTGTGTTACTTTGGCAACAGCAGCTTACAGCATAACGTCATGCAAAGGCAATTTTCTTGTCATTTCTTTTGCATGTGTTAGATAGGCAAATGGAGTTTGATTTGCTGTTGACATTCTTGCCATTAATAAAGAAAGCATTTAAAAAATGTAAGAGACTTTAAACTCAACCATCAAATACAATGATTACCTCTAATAGAGGGAGGAAAACATTTAAGTTTTGAATCCAATATGTTTCAGACATTTTTTTTTTTTTACTGGATCCCTGCAGCACATCTGAACTATGAATCCAGACTAAATTCTAATGTCTTAATTTTCTTTTCAAGTGAAAGAACTATGGAGAAAACAAAGAAGCCTCCAGATTGAGTCTTTATACTCAATGAACTCCTTCCTTCTTACAAACACACATACACAGTGAGAGTGTCCAACACAGTGTCTGAAAGGAACGAGCATTTGGCATAATGAGGTGGAACCCTCCAGCCCCCCCTCGTCGCCACAAGGAAAGTTCATGTTTCATCTCTAATTCATTCAAGTTCTGACAAAGGCAATAAGACCTGCATCTTTCAGCCAGAGCACAGAGTTTTTGACTGGAGCTGTAATTAACACAGAAAAGAAATGCAGATCGGTCCTCCACCTTTTTGTTCAAGACATTCCTGAATACTTTCAAGCAAACTTGAATTTGCGAAACTCTGAAAATAGTATTTTACAGTGGCTTTAATTGGACGCCCTCTTATAAAAAGAAGTGACAATTTACATTTGAATAGAGAAATGGCTCAAATGGTGCAAATTGAAAATCTTCTTTGGTTCTATTTTGAACAAGTCCAGTTTCCAAAAAAAAAGACATTTTCAGACATTTATCTTTTTCTTTTGTCAACAGTTCTAATCTAAAAATGCTTCCCCTCTGTGTGCAGATGGAGATGCGTTCCCAGGACCAAGCTCTGATCCGGCAGCTTATGCACCTTCATTCGGGGATCCAGGAGCTCAAACAAGAGCTGTCTGAGGAGGAGGATACAGAAGAGGAGGAAGAAGAGGGCAGCTGTTGGGATTCTGACAATGAGGAAGGAATCAGCAGATTTGACACCAACTATCTCTGTTGGAAGATGCCTCAGACCTTTCACTTAGGTAGTACAGCTGGAAAAAAGCTCCACAGGAGAAGCTCTGTACCTTAGAGATTCAAAATTTGGAAGAAATTGTAATGTTTGAAACATGTGTACAGTTTTGTTGCATTTTATAAAAAATTATAGGGTAGATTAGTTTGGATACCTTTAACTACACATCCTCAATGAAAATTTTATTTATCTCACACTCAAGGCTGTAAAACAGAATAAAAGAAAAATAAATCATGTGGACCTTGGATCAGATGTTTACTGATTATTACCATTGTTGTAAAAGTCATGTTCACTTTTAAGAGGTTTTCCTGTGACTTAAGAACATTGTATGAGGTTATGGTACAGTAGTGGCACGGTCATGCTGAGGGTCTGGCAAATAATAAACTTCATTTTCAATACACAGCTTAGTAGGTAATAATTGAGCACAATTGGGTTATCCAACATAGCAATAACCATGAAACACATCAAATCTGTTTGGAATAGAGACTGTAAACCAAGGTGCCTAAGTAACATCTTAAAGGGCTACCATTCTGCACCCGCCAGGTAGATTGCTTCACCCACACACCTGAATTGAATCAGCTACATTAGAGGGCCTCTGCAGAGCTGAAGGATGCCTGTATTCAAAATGCATCTAAAAGTTGCAGGACATGACCTCTAGAGGACTGGAATTGGAGATACTGTATCTGCTGTAGGCTAATAATATTTGTCAGAAATGGCGTTAATAAAATGTTTTATGGACTATACCTAAAAGCAGGGTACCTTCCAAGAAAGGGAACAAATCTGAATCGGTTCCATCACTTCTAATATGATGAGTGATCAAACATCAGGCGGAATTTATGCCAACAAAAAACGGTACGGGGGTTAAAAGTATAATACTTAATACAAAATCTACAATAAATCCTAGCTTTTGACTTCAAAATAATATGTTTTAGAACTTACTAAAGCATCTGATTGCATCTTAAAAAGCTGAAAATATAGAAAAAAATCATGTATGTAAAGTCGTGACCAGACCTGTAGAACCTTTCTTTTATTATTCAGATCTTTAGGGAAAATTCCTCTGTGCTGCTTTGCAGATCTGCTTACACAAATACATCCCAGCATCATCTTTGGGCAATCTTTTTGGTGGTACTTTAAAGCAGTGGTTTCAAACCTTAGTCCTTAAGCACCCTATCCTTCATGTTTTTGATGTGTCTCTGTTTCAGCAAAGATCAGAGTAATTTATCAGATTATTGTGAAACCTCCTTAACAGCCATTGAGCCTGTTAATCATGTATTTATATGTCAGGTGTGCTCCAGCAAGGAGACACTCAGCTCTAAGCGTTCAGTTATGTACAGATGTAAGCACTATTCCTTAAACAAGAAGGTCCTGAGTTTAAATCAAAGTTTGATCTGCAGGCAGGAATTCTCTTCGGGATTTCTTCCTCCCATGATCCAAAAATTTATATTTTAGAATATTTGAGATGTCTATGCTGAGTCTGTGATGTTGCTTGTCCTCCTGCGATCCAACATGGGGCGGAGGGTATTGGCAACATAAAAGAGTATTTTTCTATGTACTAATGGTGAGGAATGGTTATTCATGGTGCCTCTGCATGTTTACATTAAAAGGTTTTCTTGTAAATTATTATTACATTCTAATCTCTTCCAGGTGTGTTAAAGTACATTTGCATTAAAAGGACTCTCAATGTAAAAAGAATACAAAATACCCGAAATACATTTCTATTATTACTATTGTTGTTTTTATCTAAACATGTTCTGAGCTAATCCTAAACACACTTTCTACTTGGATGAAGATTGTAACACTGTAAAATATTATTACTAAAACTCCTTGCAAAGCTGATTTGCACTGATTCTTCCCTTTTTAAGCATGTTAAATTGACCAACCACATGTCTTAGCTTTACATGTCAGTTTTAAATGTTGAAAACCAGGCCTCATTTAGCCTTTACTTTGCAATTACTCGTTACTTGGTATTGAACTATGACAGCTTTCCTTATAAATTACATCTAATTTAATTGCTAAGGTGACAAAAGTTGAAAAAAGTTTAGAATGACTCTGTCCAACAAAGACCTTCTATGAGACCTTTATTGGTCCTGTCCCTGAATTAATGTAAAATAACCTGTTAAAATGCTAATAGCACATACAAAAAAGAGTGAATAAACCAAATAGTCTTAAGAGGAAAGAAGGAGGGAGTGGATTCATTTAATTTCTCCTGTGATTTAAGTACTTAGCTCAATAAAGATGCTGAGACAATGATGTTGTATAATTTATTTATTGTTCCTAAATTATAATTTGCTTTAAATGTTTTCCAGAAACTAGATAGCTGTCTAAAGAACAAGGCTGCAGAGGTGCGAAGCTTTTTTATTTAATGTTCTTTTTGTTTACTTAATTAGTGTCCAAGCAGCAGATCTACTCTGTTTTATACAATGCATTCAGTGTTTCACAGCTGTGCTGGACTCTTTTCTTCTCTCTTCATGGATTCCTTTTTTCAGTTTTAAGTCCTTCTCAGATAAAAAGCAATCTTGTGGGGTCTGCTCATGGCTGATCGTCCCCTTGCAATTCCATCCCACCAAAACTCTCCCTCCTCAGTCTTTGGATCTCTGAGTTGAGCCCTAGCAGCGTCTGAGCCAGCTGGAGGTCCTGAGTGCGCATTTCCAGCTACAGGATCACAGGGAAATACATTTTATTCAGGTCCAAAGCTGTCACTCTGAAATGTATTTATAAGTGGATATTTACATATTCATAGGTGCAATAATTAAAAGAAACCCAAAATGCACATATTATAGACCAGAAAGCAACAGCAATATAGTTGTATTTGTTTTATGTCAAATAATTATTTTAATAGGACCATATTGAGATTTCAAAATAGTTCTGAGCTGAAAAAGATGAAAAATTACCTTAAAAATAATAGTAAAGTATAAAAAAAAAATCTGATTTTAGTGACTAAAAACTGCATTAAATGAATTTGATAAATATATTGAATACAAAAACTAGGTGAATAAATACAATTTATTGTATTTTTTGCTCTTATTTAATTCAAAAGTGTTTACATTGTTTGCAAATTAACTTTAAATTGAACAACTTATTAAAATGGTAAACTACTGATAAACATGTTAATATCATAGATTTATAAATAGAATTTTCAGTTTAAATCATCACCAAATAATTTGTTAAATTAACATCATCATTAAATCAGTTCATAAAAAACTCTTAATAATGATGACACTTTTTATTTATATAATGTATTAAATACCATTAGATCTAAACAACCAGTCCAGTAAGTACTTATTTTAACAAATTATTCAGTGACATTTTGGATTACATATATTAAGTAAATTGGATAATTTATGATTATTTACAGGGTTGAGTAAAATAATGAATACAAAACTGCATTATTATATGGGAAACTCTTTTCAAGCAGTTATTGAAATTATGCATTCTTAATAAATGACGATTTCTACAGAAACTTTCAGGAAAGGACAAAGTAAAATCTGCATACTGAATGAAATTGTTAAATCTCACCAGTTCGGATCTCAACCAGGTTATAGCTCCATCTATCTGCGCCCGCCTCAGCTCCTCATTCGCCTGGCGACTCCTCCTGATGCTCATCGACCTGTCGCCACAGTCAGACTCTCCTGGATCTCCTCTGGACTCTGTGGTCACCCTAAAGGCATGGATTAGTTTGTTCTTAACGTTCTCCAGAACCATGGTGGACAGCGTGTCCTCGCTGTGACTGTCCCGGTCCATCTCTGACTTGGTACCTCTCAGTAAACTTTCTCTAACAAAGTAAAACCTGATCCTGTTCTTCAGCTCTCCTGCAGGAGTTTGCGTGTGTCTGACAGCAGTCCCCCCTTTGCCTTCCCAGTGCTAAACTGCCTTGTTTTGTCATTGTTACTATGGAGAAACACCCTTCTTCTTGCACCTCCCTCCTCCTCCTATTTGGTAGCTCTAATAAGAATGGTGGAAGATCTCAAACAAAGACCATTGTTGCCTCCAAAAAGAAGTGAAAAGACCCCTCCAACCACTGCCACCCCCTCCCCACCACCACCCTTTTCCTTCCCAGCAAATCCAGACCCCTTGCAACCCGGGTGAGAGAAATGTGCAGTGATAGAGCTCTCTTTAAGCTAAAAAGCCCCTGTGTAAACCTGTGTGTGTCTGCAGAAAATCAATCAACCCCCACCTTCGCCTCTCCCGACGGACTTCTTTTTGCTGCATCTCCCTAAATAAGACCTGCTCGTCAGATTATAGCAGACGGACAGGTTGAGCAAGCAGCAAACACAGCCTCAGTGTTAGCTGATTCAGAGGCACAAAGACCGTCCTGCGGTGAAATATAACCAGGCCTTTTGTCCTGAAGTTAAATCCATTCCCCTCTGAGTCGGTGGGATGGCTTCTGGCAACAGAGCTGCCTTTTTTCCCCTTCCTGACTTCTGCATAGAGATGAGACAACGGTCCAATGTCCAGCAGCAGGAAGAGAACATGTTGAGAAGCAATAAGTTATGTGGTATGAAGAGGAGAGCTTTTATTTGTGAGTCATACAGTGATGTTCATAGACAGATTGACGATTGTGAAAGATGGAGGAGCAGCGTTGCTTGTCAGGCCTCATAAGGCGACAGCCATGGCTCTATTTGTGTTGAGTTCTATGAAGCGTGAGAAGATGTTGGAGGGAGCAGGGTCGTTAGTTTTAAAGGTCAAGGCAGCAGGGCGACACGTGACAACAATGACAGCAGCAAGTGAGCTGAAAGTGACAATGACTGAGCCTCAGGTGGCAAATAAAGAGAAACATTCCTTTTCAAAGCGAATTATGCCTCTTTTATTCCTTCATTGTTTCTATTAGGTGCTGCTTGGTCTGAGATTTTCATAGAGACCAGTGAGCAAAAATTAAACCTTTAAAAGTCTCAGAACATTAACGCATTTTAATACCAGACCCAGATAAATTTAGAAATGAAAAAAAAAAAAGTTTTTTTTTCCCCTTTTTCAAATGATTGATTTCATTATGGGAAGAAAAAAACACAAACCAGAGTTTGGGTGAAAGTTTACGTTACCTATGAAGCTAACAACTGATGTAAAGATGTATCTGATTTACTTAAGATGTTATTGATAGTTTTTAACAGTGAATAGGCAAATTAGGTTCAGGCAACAGCATTTCAATCAGATTTAATTCCAGACTTTGACTAGACCATTTCCAAAAATTGTGTTTCTAACCATTCAGAGAAGGGCCCCAAATACTGTACATTAATTTATCCCTCTGTATGCTCAGCTTTGTGTTCTGTTCAGCAGCAGATATAATCTGCATCTGTCCCTGGAAAGACACGCTGAAGAAAAATAGGTGTATTATAAACGTGTCAATAAAACTACAAAAACTTTAAAAACTTTAAAGACAGAAAACACACTGTTAAACACTATAACTTCCACACAATATAAATTTTCTATTCAGTCAAGTTTTTGGATTGATTCTTCTTCCGCAGTAACTTTCTCCAAAGTACAGCGTTTTAGCAATGCAAATTAATACATAAATATCATAATGATTAAAAACTCAAATTAAAATGGCAAATGTTGATAAATATAGTTTGCACAGAAGCATAAATTAGGGGTAGAAGGAGCTGGTTGCTTATTAATTAACACCTCAACGTTATCCTCTGTAAGTCATCTGGCCTTCCATTCATAATTCTAAGTTTTGTCCTCTTAACTCAGTCTCCAGCAAACATTATGTTGCTGCTCTTTTCTCCATTACCTTAAAACAACCACTGCGGACCCTGAATTATCCTCACCCTATTCTGAACTTCCTACCAAGCTCAAACACTTCATATCACTCTGCTCACCTGATTTGCCCATTTATAGCAGTAGACCCTTCTCTAAACCCTGGAACATTCTGATTTCTTGCATGTGCATCAGAAGTAAACCTAAAATCATGACATTTACCAGATCAAGCAGCAGGAAGTGCATTCTTCATATGCGGTTATTTCACATTTCCAAAAAAAATCCAGAGAAGTTGTTTAATATGAAACTTTAGTGTGTTCATGTGGAAGATATATCAGTTATCTTTACATCAGATTTTCAAATAAAGCCTGACCCTTCCCTTAGAAGACTTTTTTTCTTTCTGCTTCGCCAACACCATGCAAAAAGATCAGTTTGAAAACATTTTTAAGAGTAGTAAATAATGTTTATAGATGAAATGGCCTGAGTTATTAGGGCAAGCTGAAATTTATTAGGGTAACTTTGCAAAATTGCTCAGGAAGAATGTCAATGAAAACAATGATCTTAGCTTTCACAAATTTTCACATCGTCCTCCTGCATGGTGATCCTTCTCTCAGATGACATTGCTGCCCTCTACTGCCACACATTTTCCACTCCTATGTTGGCAGTCTATATTAGTTAACTTTGTTTTATAAAGTAAACACCATTTTTGGAAGATATTAGATAATTACATGGTGAATAATTAATCAAAAACCTACAGACTAAACAGCCATGACATACAAGCAGCTGTTTGAATAGGTTATTCATCCTGCAAAAACAGACATCAAAGGTGACCCCCTTTTAAGGATGAATTCATGAAATAAGATCCATGCTATTTATGCTGCATTCCTCTTAGACAGTCTATCTTAAATATGTAGTTTCAGAAGCAGAGCGTGCATTGTTTCTTGGTTTGAAAAACTTGGTTTGAAAGGCAAAAAAACAAGTGCAGAAAAGTAATGAAAATTAAAACCAGAATGACTTGGAATACAAGAGAAAACCCTGATTCCAATGGATGGAATAAATATTAAAATGACAATTACTACTTTAAACAATTTGATTACGCCTATGTGAAGCTAAGCTCATTTTGGGGTCTCAGGGTCACGTTCATTTTTTGTCATATGACCCCCAAACATTGATTCTTGCCTCAGTTTGCCTCACAACTTCTACCGATTTTCACAAATGTGTTTATTTTCAATCGTTTGCTTTTGAACAGACTGTGCTTGATTCCAAAAATCATTTTTCTGCAAGAGCATAGCTAAAACTAGGAATTTGAATTCAACTTTGTCATTCCACTGTCACAAGTACAACACAACAAACTGAACTCTCTGCATTTAACCCATCCTTTTCGGGAGAAGTGGGCTGCCATTGTGTGGTGCCCGAGGAGCCGTGTCAGGGTCTTGCTCATTGATCCAGAGTGGCAGTCCGCGGGAGTGGGGCTTGAACTTAGAACCTCTGGGATCCAAGTGCAATGCCCTAACCACTTGTTTCTATTTTTTATTTATTTATTTTTTTTTATATATATATTATTCTGAACACTAGTATGCAGTTGATTGTGGTGTTGCCAGAGGGGCCCCAGGGCCCACTGTTTAGTCAGCTGAGTCAGTTTAGGGTCACGTGGCAGTACAACTTCACAAATTGCTCTTGAGAATACTTCTGTATCATAGAATGATATTTCAAATCGCTTTATACGACAACAATTGAACACAAACTAACAGAACCCAGTTTTGACAAGATGTTTAATTTGTTAGCAAATTTAACACAGGTTAGAAAAATAAATACACCAGAAAAAAAACACATTTTCACATGCAGCATTATGGAATTGTAGGAGAGGATGAACAGGACATACGGTAACTACCATCCAGGACTTGTACAAATCTAGATTCAAGAAAAAGGGCAGCTAACATATCTGTAGAACCAAAACATGGACACAAACTGTTTCAGAGTTTTAACTTCAACTCAGGGCTGCCGAGCACTTTTTGCTAAAACGAGCTGCCATGGAGACATTTTCTTTCCCCCCAGGCTGTTAATCTCAGGAACACTTAACAGTAAGAGTGTGCTTGATTGATACCATACTTCTTTTTTTTATATATAAATACAGTGAGGAAAATAAGTATATGAACACCCTGCTATTTTGAAGTTCTCCCACCTAGAAATCATGGAGGGGTGTGAAATTGCAAACAAAGGCTACTGTACCAAACAATATTGATTTTTGCTGGTGTTCAAATACTTATTTGCAGCTGTATCATAGAAATAAATAGTTAAAAAATATATCATATATTGTGATTTCTGGATTTTATCATTTTTTTCAGATTATGTCTCAGTCACAGTAGACATACCCCTACGACTGTCCCTTTCAGACCCCTCCATGATTTCTAAGTGGAAAAACTTGCAAATTAGCAGGGTGTTCAGATACTTAGTTCCCTCACTGTACCTAACAAATTTTAAAGTGTCCATATAATATTGGTTCACATTCGATCAAGTGAAAATAACACTTTTGAAAATGTTAAAACATTTAACTCAGCAGGAGAACTGGATGAACAATGCCTTAAATTGTTGATACTTGTCAGGATTTATGGACAAATATAGCAGAGTATCATCAGCAAAACTGATATAACTTAGCCACATTTGCTTCAGGACACGCTGACAGGAGCAAGGCTGCCATAAATGGGCACTACCAGGTCCTCTAAGACCATCAGTGCTAAAAACAATCTGGGTCAGGTGTCTTGCCCCAAAGACACAGCAACTGAGCTGGGATTTAAACCTGCAATCCTCCAGTTGCAGTACAACCATCTGCAT
The DNA here is from genome assembly GCF_000732505.1 of Cyprinodon variegatus. Taxonomy (NCBI): domain Eukaryota; kingdom Metazoa; phylum Chordata; class Actinopteri; order Cyprinodontiformes; family Cyprinodontidae; genus Cyprinodon; species Cyprinodon variegatus. The sequence goes on from NW_015150597.1 coordinate 207,394, forward strand.
CCTTCACCACAACTTAAAAGTCCACTGATATTGTTGATACCACATGTGTTTTAAGTGATTAGAATGCAGAAACATGTTAGCATTCTGGGGGAAACTCTGCTACTTGTTAAATTTAAAATCAACTCTTAACAGAGTTGCCTGAATTTAACTCAACATCGAATCATTGGAGAAAATAACTCTACCATAATTGAATTAGACTAAAGTATTGAATTAATACTGTACTTTCAGAATACACTGGAAATCACATTTGATTTTGCTTTGTATATGTAAATCATATATCTGTCAGGATTTGGTTGTGGTTTTTGAGGACCCAAATGCAGAGGCAGGGAGGCAGAGGAGAGGTGAGTTTCCCAAGTAATCACAAACAACTGAGGCACTAATCCAAAAACCCAACTTAAAATTTAACACAAACTAGAGCCATGGAGACATCAGGGGAAAAAAGCATGTGGAGTCAGGGAAAGGCGAGAAGAGACGAGGAACCAGCACTGAGGAACTGCTCAAGGAGAGTATTTATGGTAGACTGAACAAAGAGAGGACTAACGAGCATATTGGCAGCAGGTGTGAAGAGAGCAGTCTAGGAAGGAGATAGTGAAAAGGACACCAACACAAGAGGGTAACAGAGGACAACAAATAAAAACCTAAGAACTCAAATATATCCAGAAAATACAACAAAATGGGAATTAAACCAATAAAAGTAGAAAACATGGAGCAAAGTAAAAAGTAACAGAACCAAGACCGTGACAATATGTATCTAATGATAGCAATGTGGAACCAAAGTCATATTCCTTGTTATGGTGCACCAACTTGCAAACACTGTAAATTCTAGAGTGTTAAATATGTAGTGTCAAAGTACATTGACTCTTGAAGAGTTATTACAACAACAGCTGGAGTAAGATATCCACTACGTTCTAATTTAACACTAATTCCGAGTGGGACCAAATGCATTCTGAAAGTATTACTTTAACACAACAAAATTTACTGTGTAATAAAGCTAAATGGTGAAAAAAAAAAAAAAAAAAAGATAACTCAGGAAATAAAAAAGTAAAAAAAACAAAGCTAGAAGGTAAAAAAAAGAAAATCATTGCACTGTATATTTTTTGTATGGAAGCCCGTTTCTGGCACATGATAGAAAAACATGCCAAATACAAAGTCATAAGTCTGAATTTCAAAGTCATAATTATGAATTACAAAGTCATAATTTCGACTTTTACAGTCATAATTATGAGATACAAATTTTGAAAGTTGAAATTATGACTTTGTTTCTCAAAATTCTGACTTTGAAACTCGAAACTATGTCTTTGAATCTCGTTATATTAGACTTTCTATTTGGCATTTTTTAACTTTCATATGGCGGACACAGGCTTCCATACATAGTCTCCACCACCTCCGCCATATGAAATTTACTGTGTAATAAAGCTAAATGGAAAAAAAGAGATATAGCAGTAAATAAAAAAAGTAAGAAAGAAAAAAGCGAGAGGGTAATAAAAAAACAAAACAATGCATTGTATATATTTTTTGTACGGAAGCCCGTTTCTGCCACATGAAAAAAAGCCTACTAGAAAGTAATAATTATGAAATTCAAACTCATAATTATGAATTACAAAGTCATAATTTCGAGTTTTAAAGTAATAATTACGAATTGCAAAGACATAATTTCAACTTTTAAAGTCATAATTATGAGATATAAATTTTGAAAGTCGAAATCATGACTTTGAATCTCGTTATTATGACTTTCTATTTGGCATTTTTTAACTTTCGTATGGCAGACACGGGCTCCCATACTTAGTCTCCTCCACCTCCGCCATATGAAATTTACTGTGAAATAAAGCAAAATCGTAAAAAAAGATAAATTAGTAAATAAAAAAGTAAGAAAGTATAAAGCGAGAGGGTAAAAAAAAAAAATTCACTGCACTGTATATTTGTATAGAAGCCTGTTTCTGCCGCATGAAAGAAAAAAAATGCAAAATAGAAAGTCATGATTATGAATCTCAAAGCCTTAAATTTGTAAAGTCGAAATTCTGACTTTGTATCTCAAAATTCTGACTTTGACACTCGAAATTCTGACTTTGAATCTGGTTATTATGACTTTCTATTTGGCATTTTTTAACTGTTATATGGCTGACACGGGCTTCCATACTTGTCTCCACCACCTCCGCCATATAAATTTACTGTGTAATAAAGCTAAATGTAAAAAAAAAAAAAAAGTTAAATCAGTAAATAAAAAAAGTAAGGAAGAAAAAAGCGAGAAGGTAAAAAAAAATAAAAAATCACTTTACATATAATTGTATGGAAGCCCATTTCTGCAACATGAAAGAAAAAAATGCCAAATAGAAATCATAATTATGAATTACACTGTCATAATTTCGACTTTTAAAGTCATAATTATAAGATAAAAATTTTGAAAGTCGAAATTATGACTTTGTATCTCAAAATTCTGACTTTGAAACTCGAAATTAGGACTTTGAATCTGGTTGTTATGACTTTCTATTTGGCATTTTTTTAGCTGTCATATGGCGGACACGGGCTTCCATACACAGTCTCCACCACAAAATGAAGCAAAATAGAAAGATGAGCAGCTCAGCATCCTTGCCTGCCTCCATCCTCACATCAGCAGCCCTCCGCAAACCGAGGAGGGTTCAAACCCGTCCACCCTGCACAGGGAGAAGGGACGCCATCTTGTAAGTTTACCTCCTGGAGGAGAGGAAGGAGAGCCGCAGCAGGGACCGGCCGGCGCCACACCAACACAGAAAGACATACCAACCGTTGGAAGTGAGTCATTAATGTTGCATATGCGCGTCAGAAACTGCTGATGAAATATATCTGTGTGGATTAAAGGCGCTAGCTTAGGGAATTTAGTCTCTGCATCATCACCTGTTGGGATGCAGCATCAACGGTTATCGCGAATTATATTAAACAGTCGTAACAATAATAATAATAAACAAAATGCTATGTAAACATCTGGAAAGCTGCTTATTGACTTGTTTAATCTCCACGTTTGTAGCGTTACTGATTCCTTACAGTCTGCAGAGATAAACAGCAGACACAGGGATTACATCATACTGCTGCAGGTGCATCACACACCTGACAAAGTATGGCAAGCTGTTTGAATAAATAATAACACAACTCTTTCATCTGAGGAAGTCTTTCTATTATAAAATATTATTCCGAATGAAATAAGTTATTTTGATTTAATGAACCAAAGGTTGAGCATTTTGACTGTGTGGAGGAAACCCCCTCTGGACCATTTGGGTTATAGAGGCAGCACAGCCTGCTGCTTTTAATAGAAGCATTTTGTTTATGACAGGGACCTGCAAAGTGTCAGGGCCAGGTTTGGCCCTTGGAATGACATTCTAAGCATCTAACCACAACCTAAATGTAGCAAATGTTTCTACCTTGAACAGGCAGTTTATGATGAATGGCCTGTACATCACATGCAGGTAATAAAGACATTGACTGCAGAGGATGTAGGAAACTATGACCCATACGTCGGCTGGCTAATATTTTGGGCTGTTATTATAATTTGGTTATTGTAATAAACAATATGTGCATACATGGGCGGTTCCAGACAGGGGCGAACAGGAACAGTGCCCCTGTAGAACAGCTTCTGGTACGTGTTATAGCCGCTGTACTAAAGAAATAATACAAAGATAATGAATTCTAATGATGATATGTGCTGAAATTCAGTTTCAATTCAGTTTATTCATATGGCGCCAATTCACAATACATGTCATCTCAAGGCACTACAGTCACATTGATTCAAAGTTGTCTACCTAAGGAAAATCAGTTGGTTGCATCGACTCATTCACTCAAATGCAATCCCTCACACTAAGCATGCTGGTAGCGACAGTGGAGAGGAAAAACTCCCTTTTAACAGGAAGAAACCTCCAGCAGAACCAGGCTCAGTGTGAGCGGCCATCTGCAGAGGCAAACTGGGGTTCAAGGAGACAGAAGCAGAGATACAAAAAGCAGCTATAAAAGGCGGCCCCGTCCAGGAAACACACAGCCAGGTAGACGAGCTCTGAGCCAGCTCCCATGTCAGAGGACGAAGAGAGGACATCCAGTTAGTCACACAACTTTGAGTTGATCACAGAGCAGATGCATTTATACGGAGACTTGATTACACACAGGTGGATTGTATTTATCATCATCAGTCTTTAAACCAACATTTGATCATTCATAGAAGTTCTGGATCTCCTGGTTCTCCACTCCACTTCATGATTGTGTCCCACTTGTTGTTAATTCTTCACAAAAAAAAATACAATTTTATCATTTATTTCTTTATGTATGGTGAAAGGTTGAAAAGTTCAAGGCAGCCGAATACTTTTGCAAGGCAAAGTATTATAAATGATAAACTGGATTTACACCATCAGAGTCTGCACTGTTGATGTAGTTAGCCAAAGTGATTAAATTATCAAATGTTGCTTGCCATTTCATTCTCCATCTTTGAACCTAATCTACGATTTGTTTACTAACTAAACACCCCTAAGATAAAGTGGACGACCATTCGAAACAAGTACAGAGCAATTTAGCCTTGTGCAAAGTACCACCTATGGTAGCTGCCATGTTATGAATCAGCTGCTTACATCCAGAGAGGAGCTGGGATTAGTTTAACTTGATTTCCAGCGTGCTCAGGGACCAGAAGGCTAAACCGAAATGCTAAATGGGACGGTAAACAAAAAAGTGCATTTGCAAGGATTTAAAAAATGCAAGGTGAAAAGAAAAATAAATTAATAAAGGAATTACCTTTTTTAAATGTTTGATAAAGAAAGGTATCTTTGAATTATGGTTTTTAAATCTGCAAGGATTTGACTATTTTTTTTATTACTATATTTAATAATGGATTAATAAATTAATAAATACAATTAACTTTAAAATGTGAAATTAGAAGAGAAGCAAGTATTAATTCTAATTGTATTGTTAAAATTTTAAAAATGTTTGTTTATCTTTTTCAGTGACTCTTCTGGTCTTCCATAGAGGGCAGCCGTCCTTGTATCCTGTGAATGTTCTCTAGATGATAGAAGGCTGACTTTGTTACCGTCTATATGAGCCTCTGAAGGTTCAGGTCTGAGTCCATCACTACACCCAGATTTGGTCGAAAATACATGTTTTTGGACTTGGGAAGGATTAGCAGTCTTTTTTACTGATTATACATTCTTTGTTTTTTTTTTTGTCTGTTTGTTCATTTTTTTCACAGGCCCAACGCCTGCTCCCCTTCTCCTTTTCCCCTGTGCTGAGAAGGCGAAGGGACGATGTTTTATGCCCACTTTGTCCTCAGCAAACGTGGGCCGCTGGCCAAAATCTGGCTGGCGGCCCACTGGGACAAGAAACTGACCAAGGCTCATGTGTTTGAGTGTAACCTGGAGAGCAGCGTGGAGAGCATCATCTCACCAAAGGTCATTTTTCATCCTAATTACCTGCATAATTACATAATTAATTACAGTTGTGCATGAAAATGTACATACCCTCCCATTAAAATCAATTTAGAATTCACACAAGCGATTCAAATAAAACCAAACTGAAAAAACTCATAATAAATAAAAATTTTACTGAATGTGTCATTAACAATGAATCAACATGGCTGTCAACATTTACTGAACACTTTCTGAACATCATAGAAAAGACCTGATTTCACTGGCATCTGATTTTATAAAAATATAACTGGGATGCTTTAGTTTGACCTTAATCAAGCTGGTCTTGCTAAAAAAAAAACCGTTTGGCTTAATTCAAATGTGAAAAGAAAAGTGGAACAAAATTCCTCCCTTGTGATGTCCATAACACACGCTGCCCCCTGGTGGTAGAATCTGTATTATTTAAGCAAGTAAAGTCATTTTTAGCAGGTAATGTTTCAGATTTTTATTTTTATTATTTTTATCTTTAGGTGAAAATGGCTTTACGAACATCGGGACACCTGCTGCTGGGGGTGGTGAGGATCTATCACAGGAAGGCTAAGTACCTGCTGGCTGACTGTAACGAGGCCTTCATCAAGATTAAGATGGCATTCCGTCCAGGTTAGGAGCTGGGCACGAATGAGAGATCATCAGTTATTATAAACATTTCAAAGCTCATCTATTCTTTAAATGTTTGTAGGAGTGGTAGATCTCCCAGAAGAGAACAGGGAAGCTGCCTACAACGCCATCACGCTACCCGAGGAGTTTCACGATTTTGACCAACCGCTACCTGACCTAGAGTGAGTCCTTTGAGTATCTAGATGTGGGAGATCTATAATGAGGTTGCTGCTGATTCTATATTATTCTAGGTTTCATTACATCCGTTGCATTTTATTGCAACATTGGCTGGTTTGAGACAGGAGACAGATGATATCAGCAGGGTTTTTACAGTTTGAAAAAATATGGACAAGTGTTCCAGGTCTAGATACATTTTGAAGAAAAGAGTAGAACCATCTCTCCTTTCTTCCAAAGCTTCAAAACTGCATGAAACTACTACATAAAGCCATATAGAAATCCATTATTCAGACTATATAGACAAGTTTAAAAGTAATTTAAAATCTTAGATTTTGATTCTGATTGAGACATTACTTCTATAAAAACCTGTGTTTTTGTGTAAATTCCGGATTTCCTAATCTGCTGATTTCTTCACACAATTGTTTGTATCTATAAAGTCTGCAGAACAACATGTTTCACTCTGTGTGTTAGATCAGATCTTTAAACCCTTTAGAACCTGATTAGAAGAAGACAATGTAATCCACAAACACAGCGTTAAACTTCTGAGAGTGTTTTTAGGTATTTTTGCCAGGTAAGTAAAAGTTGGTGGTGGGATTTGTATTCAACAGTGACATCGACGTGGCTCACCAGTTCAACTTGAATCAGAGCCGAGTGGAAGAAATCACCATGAGAGAGGAGGTGGGCAACCTCCCCCTGCTACCAGACACCGATTTCGGTAAACAGTTTTGGTTTGTCCGTTGCTAAATGTCTTTAAGACTTTCAGAGTCGCAGAGAAGCTCCTGATGATGGGTAGGGGTGATGCCATCTGATTTTTGTCCTGCAGCTAATTTTGGCATGGATGACCGTGAGATGATGCGAGAGGAGAGCGCGTTTGAGGTGGACATCATGAGTTCCTCAGCTTCCAACCTCCTGCTGGAGGCTGAGGGCGGAGCTAATCAGATGGCGGACAAGTCCAACCACCTGGAGTATGATGAGCAGTACAAGGACGACTTTGGTGATAATCCCATGGAGAGCAACGGAGGGGGCATGCTTGGTATTACGATTGTGGACTTTTAGCAAATTAAAGTATTAATTAAAAAAAAAAAAGCATTATCAATATTATTTATGGTTTCTTGGATACAGTTGCCAAGCTGTTAGGTAATGAGGATGGAGGTGGCATATTTGACGACCCCCCCACCATCACAGACAGCATGATGATGCCTCAGGACCACGGGGAGGATGAGGATGACTTCGATGCTCTGTCAGGTTAGTTTCTGTTTTATAACAATAAGAACATGACATATAGTTTGATTCGAATCAGAAGTTTTTATTTACTTTATTCTGGCTATGGATGCCATCTTCTTTTGAAGCTGTTAACAATTTCATCTGAACTGTTTTCATTCTAAATATGGTCACAATAAGAACCCCTGTGTAAGGAAAGTCAATGCCTTCAGCTTTAATGAACAATTCAACCCCTATTTTTTGTTTTTCCGATAAATAATAATGATAAACTAAGAAGACATTATTTTGACAATTTACTTTGTTGCATCCTGCTTTTGTGGCTAAAACTCTTGTTTAGAGCATGTACTGCATTTGAATATGATGCAGTAACACTGCTGCTGTGGAGCATAAAAGCAGCTTAATCTCCTATATGCCTCTGTAGAAAGTTGGGGCTAAAATATTGAGCTTTGCAATCTTTCTAACAAATAATTAGCTTCGCATTTTTGGTTTATTTACTATTAATTTACCTTATCTACGTTACCCTGGTTCACCGGCCATCTCTTCCTTTAGGCATGTTTAGCCAAAATGTATGAATGAATGAAAACATTCACAATAAATATTGTAAACTTAAGGGAAAGAAATCAGAAAAAAATTGTGTTTTTTTTATAATAAAAAATCCTAAATCCCAACACTCATCAACACCACCATCCATCCATCCATTTTCTAACACGCTTATTCCAATTGGGTTCGCGAGGGGTGCTGGTGCCTATCTCCAGCTGTCTACGGGCGAGAGGCGGGGTACACCCTGGACAGGTCGCCAGTTCATCGCAGACCAAACAGACAGATGTTTACATATACTCAGCTTTGGCATGGTTTCAAGCTAAACTTGGGCACAGCTTAGAATTTTAATTGGCAACGATCCCCAAAACCTTTTAACATTTATAAAATTTCATAAAGAATGACCATAACTCTACTTAATATTTATAAAACTAGCTTAAAGTGTTGTGTAAAACAAAATAAATAAAATTAATATTTGAACTCCAAATTTAGAATGGTAGAAAAAAGAAAAAGAAAGAAAAAAAAATAAATATATATATATATATATATATATATATATATATGTGTGTATAGTCTTAAATAATTTATTAATTTAGTAAAATGATTTATAGAAAATTACTTATAGAACAAAATTATTCTGATGTTTTTATCTTGTCTTCTTCCTACTGGGTTGTTAGCGGGAGCCCCAGACAGTCCCGACTCCGGCCCGACAGAACCGGCCCCGGCCATGACGGACCAGCAGGAGCAAACTGCTCTGGCTCACAATGAGGAAGAAACTTTCGCGCTGGAGCCCATCGACATCACAGGTGATATTTAGATGTTGTTCAACTTACTGCAGATGCAGCAGTGTCTCAAATGAGGTCACATTGAATCTGCACAGTGAAGGAGACCAAGGCGAAGCGTAAAAGGAAGCTGATCGTAGACAGCGTGAAGGAGCTGGACAGTAAAACTATCCGGGCACAGCTTTCCGACTACTCCGACATCGTCACAACCTTAGATCTGGCCCCGCCCACTAAAAAACTGATGATGTGGAAGGAGACTGGAGGAGTTGAGAAGCTCTTCTCCCTCCCTGCTCAGTCTCTCTGGAACGCCAGGCTGCTGAAGGTAAGGAAGCATACTTCAAGGTGGCTCCACGTTCTGAGGTGTTTTTTTTTTTTTAAATATCGAGCATCTGCCATGTTTATTCTAGATGTTCACGAGATGCCTGACGCCGCTCGTCCCAGATGAGCTCAGGAAGAGGAGGAAAGGTGGGGAGGCAGACAGTCTAGATGAGTTCCTGAAGGACCTGGAGAACCCAGACGTGCCAAGGGAAGCAGGAGCTCTTCAGCAAAGAGATATCATCGGTAGAAGCTTGATATTATTAGATTTGATATTAATATCTTATTGTGTTGTTTGCTAATCATTGTTGGAACCTAAGTAAGTTTCCTTTTTGCTTTGCTTTGGGTGTGGACTTCACCAAAGTTAAGTTTTGTCATTAACCCATTTACTCACGCTGATGGTGGCAAGCTAGATTGTAGCCACAGCTGCCCTGGTGCGCACCTATGTTAGCCAGGCTGCCATACACAGGCGCCACCGGGCCGTCTGACCACCATCAGTAGGCAATGCGGGTGAAGTATCTTACCCAAGGACACAACAACATTGAAAGCTGGAGCTGGGGCTTTGGTTGCAGGTCAAACTCCTGCATCCGACACCAGTTATGAAGTTTCAGTTGAGGAAGTCCATGTTCATTCTAAAGCAGATCAGACGGGTCTGTATTTTTCTCTGCTTTTTGTTAAACATGAACTCCAGATCAGACCATCATGGAGGAAGCTAACACGGTGCAGAACTCAGCCGTGGAGGGGAGCAGGACAACGCTGGACGAAGTCGCCATGCCTCCACCGTCCTCCCAGAGAGGCCAGAAGCGCAAATCCCAGGACTCAGATACAGTCCTACCTGTAGGTTCCTCTGATTCTTATTTTTTATTTTCTTTGGCATCTCTGCAACTTTATTTCCTCTCATTCCCTTAAACCCAGACAGGAAACCTGGACGAGCAGCAGCAACAGATGCAGCAAGAGGGATCAAATGCAGCTCCTACCCAACAACTCGAAGCCACCACAGTAGATTTGCCCCCTGAAGAGACCGCCGCCAGCATCAGCCAGCTAATAGAGCTGGACTTACTAGCTGATAAGGACAAGAAGAAGAACGACGATGACTCGGATGAAGAGGTGAAAGAGCTTGACATAATGTAAAACTTTTTTAGAGATTTTTTTGTAATTCATGGCTTGAATCTAAATATGGTCACATGGTGACAGGAGGAGGAGACACAGGGAGGAGAGCAGGACCAGGAGGAGAGGAGGTGGAACAAAAGAACTCAGCAGATGCTTCATGGCCTACAGGTAAAAAAACACACTGGCTGATTGGTTTTTATGATCTACATTAACCTTGAAAGAAAGATAGATATACTTAACCACCTTGACAGCATTGTTTAATGTCGAAATCTGACAACAAATGTAAGTTTTGATGGACTTTCCTGCTAAAAGTATCAAAAGTGTTTAGATAATATGAATATAGTTGATAGATCTGTGACTGTAGCAACCAGCAACATTTATTGCTTATTTTTCAAAACTATCTCTTAAGATAAAAATAAAACTGAAAAAAAACAAAGTTTCAGTGAACCTAAGCTTTTTGTACATATTTTATCCAAAATAATTGTAGCTCTCCATAAGGTTTTAATATACACAAAAGTTTAAATCTTTCACCTAATATTTCTATATCTTTCCATTGACCAAATTCTGTTCATATTATCTAAGTAAACCGACCAGAGAAAATGGATGATTGGTGCTATAAGAGACAAGTGGCTTACCTGTTAGGATGCAAAAAATATACTACCAGAATGATGTCTGGTGGTATATTTTGATTCCAAGCGAGCAACAGTTGGAACACATGCAATCCTTTACTTCAAAATATATACAAAAAGGTCACATCACCGATTAG
>NW_015150597.1:219608-225099 GCF_000732505.1 Cyprinodon variegatus
AGAAAATGAAGGCTAATCATGTTTTGGGTGTACTATTCCTTTAAGTATAAAAATCTTCAACTTTACACCCTTCATCCCTCCTCACACACGTTATACACACTTGAAGTAACAGACTCGCTTAGAAATCGAATTTGCACCAAAACTTGATGCTGAGCCCCAAGAAAGAAGCATTTGAGATATGCCAACCTACAAAGAAGAATCAGTGTGACAGCAGCTTTCACTCTTTCCACAGAGGGTGATGGCCAAAACTGGTGCTCAGTCAGTCAGCCTGTTGGACCTGTGTAGGAACAACAATAGAAAGCAGGCGGCTGCCAAGTTCTACAGTTTCCTGGTTCTGAAGAAGCAGCAAGCAGTGGAGCTGGTCCAAGAGGAGCCATACAGTGACATTGTTGCTACACCAGGACCTCGTTTCAACATAATCTAAGCTTCCAGCACAGCAGTTTGAAAGGAGAAAAGACAACTTTGCTCTGAGGGGCCTTATATAGCAGCAGTGTTATTATTTAACTGTAATCTATGATTGTTTGATTTTTATTTTATTTCTGTTACACAAGTATTTGTTCTCAAAATACTACAGAATAGTAACATATAATTCTTATGGATTATGAAAATATAAGTTGTCTGGAATAACTGCATGCCATCTTCCTTTTAATATTAAGGCTGTGGTTCATCTCCCTGTCTTTTGCTGAAAATGATTTAGCACTGTCTTGCTGTTTTTGATTTTGTTTTGTTTTTTTGGTGGTAGTAATATACAGTGTTGTTTGTATGCAGAGTAAGTATTGCTTATTTTATACATGGAAGCAAATTTATATTCTAAAAAAAAAGCCTTGCTAAAAAAAAGCTAAAAAAATGTATAATATATATATATATGTATCACTGTGTGCTAATTTTCCCTCTTCAGCCAAATTATCTTAATTTGCTGTTTTTCCTTAGTGCACTTCTGCTGCAGCTGATTATTTTCCAATGTCTGAGCACGTTGTGTATTTCAAAATGTCAGCTTGTGCTTTAATTTCATTTGAAAAAAAATGCAAAGACAAATCAAGTGTTGCAGGTGTTGTCTTAAAGCACTTTAAAAATCAGACAGCTCTGAGGTACAGTAACTGTTTTGTTTTTCCAAAATAAAACACCATGACAAGTGTGAGAAATAGAGATTTTCCCGATTTTTCTGCCTGGAAAAATATTTAGTAATTGATGCTTTTAATTAAAAAATATCAAGCAAAGGTATTTATTGTCAACAAGTCTGTCCCATTTATTGCTTACAAATTAGTCCATCAATCCATAAGTTTTTATCCTTCCATCATCCAACCTTCAGTAGTCTCAGTAAAAATAAGACAAAATTACAAGAATTTACCTTGAAAGAACAGAAAACTCACAAATATGTGTGGGTATGTGTGGATTATAGACATGAGGTTATTCTGTTATTTAAGTGGATCTAGTGCAGCGATACTTTCATAGTAAAGGACGGCTTTAAAGTTAAATTTGGAAGAATATTATAGTCCAAATCCAAACATGCAAATGTATGGCAACAATTTATATTAACCTGGAGTTTGAACCTCAGTGCCCACATTTTTAGTGGCCAAGATGCTAGAGAGGTGGTGGCATGATGAGGAAAAAGATCAGTCAGGAAACCCTAAAAGTTTATTGAAATTGGAATTGTCATAGCAAAATGAGGTAAATGCAATTTCTTCCTGATATTAAACAGCCCTAAAGGGATCTTGAATTAATGACATATTAATATAAACCATTTTAAAATGGAATAAGAAAGTCTGGTTCCTTGGAGGCAAAGAGTTAAAAATATCACTTGTTCTGGAAACGACATAATTATTTGTCCAACTGAGTATTTGAAACTGCAGGAGCAGCCATGTTGTCCCCTGCAGCTGCTTTTCTTCTCTTGTGTCGACTTCTTTTCCTCTTCTCCCCTGGTTCTGTTTTCTTCTGCGGTGTCGGTTGTCCTTTCTTTTTCTTCTTCAGGCAGCTCAGAGGGTTTGGATTGTTGCTTTTCCTCTTCCTCTTTTTACCCCGCCTCTCTCCATCTTTGAGGCTAATGCCTTCCTTCTCCTTTAGGCTACGGATGCTGTCCTGCTGGGTGGGGGTCACCAGCTCCCCCAGCTGAACGGCCTGGACGTAATCGAGGGACTTCTGGCTGGGCTTGTCCAGCACAATGGTGTTAAGAACGATGTACAGCAAAGGGACGCCTGGGATTTTTTTAAGTCCTTCAGTTACTGTACGGTCCTGCAGAGAAATGGACAAACAAAGGTAATCTTTTTGATAAGGGACATTGGTCCCATGGGAAATAAAGTCCTAATTTCAAGCTGAATTAAAATCTGTTCGGTCACATGAAGAGGGTCATGGATTTTATTTTCTAATTACAGTTTTGGCATTTACAGACTGAAACATTCCCCCTTTTTTTCCCCAAATAACCAACTCATCCAGAAGGAAATCATCTGTGAGGATCATTTTTCAGGCTCTGCCAAAGATTCTGAAATTGGTTTAGGTCTGGACTTTAACTGGGGCAAATTATCAAAACTCTATGCTTTGATTTACCGTTTCAAACAGCAGCCAGTGTGTTGCAAACTATTATATATATTTGCCTTTAACCTGCCTTAAAGTTTTCCATTACTTTCTCCCTGGACCATTTGTTGTGCTCCTTGGTTTTCACTATGCAGTTTGATTATTGTTCTCTAATAAACCTCCAAAACCTTCATAGAACAGAGGGATATGCATTGAGATAAAACATCCAAAGGTCAACTGTATTACAACTTCAGAAAGAACAGGATTTTATTTAAAGGTATCAGAGTAAATTGGGTTTAATACAGTATGGAATTCTTGCCATTTAGGTTTGTAGAGAAAAAAATGTATACCAGTGTTTGTTGTTGAAACGTGACAACAGTTTGCATGTTCAAGGGCTTAGATACTTTGGATAAGCATATAATAAACAGAGATGTATAGAGTGCCCAATAGTGTTAGGGCTCACCTGTGTGGCAACAAAGTAGTGGTGTGGATTAGTCTCCTCCAGCATTGACAGCAGGCACTCAGAGGCTGGGATTGGGTTTTTAAAATGTGCACATTTCCTAACCTGAAACCTCTGCAGGATGATTTTAGCTCCATAGAGCTGCTTCCCGATAGTCTCAAGCTCCTTCAAAGCACAACTAAGGATGAAACAGAGGAACAGAATTATAAATAATAATAATAATAATAATAAAAAAACCTCCATCAAATTAGATGGATTAAGATAGAAGATACAAATAAAAGATTTTACTTTGTAGTGCAGAGCTGGACTTCTCCCATCAGATATTTGGGCATCTGTTCCTTGATCTGGATCTTGTTCTTCAGCGCCGCCTGGCAGAAAGTTCCGTCAATAAGGATTTGAAAAGGTTCTCTGAAGCTGAAATTGTATTTATAGAAGCTGATTGTTTTCTTCGCTTGTTTCTGCCGTTTGATCTTCATGTTGGGTCCTTAGTCACCACCAGAACAGGTTCTGTTTTTTTATTCTCCCCCCCTTCGACAACAACCGCTAGACACACACTTCACTTAAAAAGAAAAAAAAAAGAAAAATCGCTTCAGTTGATGCTGATCAGACTTATTTCACATATACAACCAGCATGGAAAGCTCTGGAGAACACAACACGCATTCGGTGCGTAATTGTATGAGTCCGAGTAGAAACAAGGTTCCACTTACAAAAGTTCCAGCCTTTCTTCTTGGGTTGGTCAGTAAATCTTAGCGCCATCTATCGGTAAGGAGAGGGAATTGTCGTAGATTACAGATAGGATAAGATTAGTTTATTAACAGGCATATAAAAAAGGTGACAGACAGACAGACCCCTGTCTCTTTGAGATTCATTCATACCAATGTTTCCAAAATATATATGTATATTTTACTGTACTATATATTTAATTTTATTCAACAAAAAGATTATTCTCCTAATAGTTTCGTTCACTCAGCAATTAAATTTATACGAAAGGTTCCTTAAAGCAGTGGGCTTCTATCGTGGGGCGCCCGGGGAGCAGTGTGGGGTTAAGGGTCTTGCTCAGAGAGCCAGAGTGGCAGTCAATTTGATTCAATTTAATTCAGTTTATTTCTATAGCGCCAATTCACCACACATGTCATCTCAAGGTACTTTACAGTTCAACCAGATCAAACAGTCAAACTGATTCAAAGTTTTCTATCTAAGGAAAACCAGTTGATTGCGTCGACTCATTGACTCAAATGCAATCCCTCACACTAAGCATGCTTGTAGCGACAGTGTAGAAGAAAAACTCCCTTTTAACAGGAAGAAACCTCCAGCAGAACCAGGATCAGTGTGAGCGGCCATCTGCCGAGGCAGACTGGGGTTCAAGGAGAGAGAAGCAGAGATACAAAAAGCAACTCAGAACATCAAGGTTCCAAGCTCTGTGCCTTAACCACTAGGCCACCACTCCCCCTGCTGTATAAGAACTAAACATTACAGTGGATTCAATACTTAGTTCCCTGACTCCATTACTAAAACGTGCAAAAACGCAGTCAGATCAAAGTACAGAAAAATAAAATTACAGTTCATCGCTGCTCCCCTTTTGTACTCTGATTTACATAACTTAAAATTATTTGAGAAATATTTTCTGAGCTCTTCTTGAATACACATATGATAAACTGTACTTCCATAATGAAATTATAATTAGAGCATATCTAATTCAAACTAGTAATTTAAAAAGGCCTTTTAGGGCCTTTTAATGAGGTGAAAGTTTTTCAAAAGTAACATTTACTTTACATCATTTCATGTTGCTTGACTTATATTAAACAATAAAATTATAACATTGTAAATGTTAGGCCTTTTTGTGTGAAACAAAAAAATTCACCAAATTGCACAAAATTAACTGATATCAAATAACTTCATAATATCTTATTTATAATGTATCTTTAAATAAAAATTTTAACCCTAAATACGTTAAACCAGGTGAACATTAATTACCCTTCAATAATATGTTAAATTTGTCAAAAAATAAAGTTCACTAACTTTTTGAAAGTTGGTGAACTTTTCAAGTTTTCCATCCATCCATCCATCCATCCATCCATCCATCTATTATCATCCATCCATCCATCCATCCATCCATCCATCCATCCATCCATCCATCCATCCATCCATCTATTATCATTCATCCATCCATCCATCTATTATCATCCATCCATCCATCCATCCATCCATCCATCCATCTATTATCATTCATCCATCCATCCATCTATTATCATCCATCCATCCATCCATCTATTATCATCCATCCATCCATCCAACCATCCATCCATCTATTATCATTCATCCATCCATCCATCTATTATCATCCATCCATCCATCCATCCATCCATCCATCCATCTATTATCATTCATCCATCCATCCATCTATTATCATCCATCCAACCATCCATCTATTATCATTCATCCATCCATCCATCCATCTATTATCATCCATCCATCCATCCATCCATCCATCCATCCATCTATTATCATTCATCCATCCATCC
>NW_015150597.1:225390-251202 GCF_000732505.1 Cyprinodon variegatus
AGTTTAATTTTTAGAAGTTAACCTAACGCGCCCTTCCTATTGGCTGTCAGGGGGGGGTGTCTGAGCGTCGCTATGACGCAACACTAGCCGCACCCCTCGCGCTATCCTTCCGGAAACAGCCACCCTGATGCAGGTAGCGGACAGTTAGCAGCAGCGGCTCCACACGGTTCATGGTCGGCGTTTGCAGGACTCCCCTCTGACTCGCAGCTAAATCAGCTCGAGTCGGGCTTCGCTGAAGTTGCTTTGGCTCGCTGTCCCTCTCTGTTTACCTGTTCGGCAGCTAACATCATGGCGACCACGGATCCCCGCTTCTCGAGTAACGGCGGGCCCGCCAGCAGAGGAGGGTTTCCCGCAGGAGAGAGCAGCAGCGACCGCGACGGTCCTGGCGGCAGCAGCAGCGGCGGCGGGGAAGGCGAGCGGGAACGGGCCACCTTCGAGTGCAACATTTGCTTGGACACCGCCAGAGACGCTGTCATCAGTATGTGCGGCCACTTATTCTGGTAGGAGGCGGTGGTTTGACTGTGCCTGCCTGGGTGTTTGTTTTTGTTTGGGAGTAGTCTGGCTGCATGGACGGCCTCCAGAGTTACTGCTTAACGCCCAACCATTAACCGTTTAATCCGCTGCTAATGTGGCTCACTAGTTTTAAACAAAACTCTTTATTTATGAAGAAAACTTGTGGGAGCCCATTATTATAGCGCTGCCAGCTGCCTAGAAGAGAGAACATGTGACCACAAGGGAAGTGGTTTCATCATATGATCCGATTTAGATCAAAACATGCTTTATAGATGTTAGTTTTTCCAGATCAAGCTGAAATTTCCCTATAGAAATTGGAAAAAATAAGAATTCGCTTTATTTATGTGTATATTATATAATTTTTAAATCAACTGAAGATGTTTGGATGATTAAAGAAAACATATTTTCTTGAAAAAGGACTTTAACTTAGAGTCAAAACATAATCCTGAGGTGAAGTTGACCTTAGAAAGTAGAAATCTACTTTCTAAAGTCCAAAACTTTAATTTAAAAAATTTGACCAAAAAACAAAATTGTGCAAAAATAGAAGGTCAATCAGAACATAAAATGCCCTGTGGCTCACAAGGTGTAAAACCTTTCTGATTACATAACTCCTGTTTCCTGCATTAATCAGTTTTAATACTCTTGCGAATTTGGTGTTTTTAAGACAACCTTGTGTTTAACACATGTTCAACATTAACAATTAGTATTTTTAATAAACCAATTAAAAACTTTCTCCAACATTAAACAGCTCTTGTCCTACAGCTGTCATTCTAGTACTTTCTCTTATCTCTGACTAGTCTAACCTTGCGCAACGCTGAACCTTTGAACCATCTGTGGAAAATGAAAACATGCTCAGCTATGTGTTAGTCTCATTCATGAGTTGCGCCTGCTCCTGGGCGCAGGTTAAAGCTGAAGAGAGATTATAGCCAAGAAGCAGGATTCGGGTTAGCTCTAATGGTCTAATCCCAGGTAAAAGTCATGTTCCTACACTGTAATACCTTCAGAAGGTTGTGGGTCTATATATAAAGGCATCTAGTCTCTTGTGTCTATTTCATTAACACAGACTTGAAGTGATTTGATCATGGAGGCTGGGTGGCTGTAAGTCTAGATCTGATCTCCTTTAAAAGTTAAATGCTAAGCAGTAAAAATGGAAATCATAAAGTCGTCATCATGTCACATTAAAGCCTAATCAATGCAGGTTGATAAGATAAGGAAATGTTCCACCCCTAAAGATTGACTCGAAGGACAGACTCTTTTAAGCCAGATTTGGTTTATGATTTCCCCAAAAGGATTTTTTTTTATTTTTTTTAGCACATTTGTTTTTTGTATTATTTTTTTGTTAAACGGAAAGTAGTTGAAAATATAACAATATCAGACAATTCTGTACACCCAAGTCTGAAACTTGCATGCATGCATTCAAATATCGGTCTGTCCATCCTCCATCTATTTGTCCATTCAACCACCTTTTGGTTTGTCCATTCATGAATATATCCATCTGTGATTTTCTTTAAGCATTCATCTTATTCTTCATTCACCCATTCAACAATTATCCATCTATCAATCCATATATTGTTCTGACTATATTTTGGTTTCATCCCAACCTTCATCCTAACCTTTGATTAATCCCCTTGTTCATCCATTTCTCTAAACAATATCCATTTATTAATATGCATTTCTGGACGGTCTGTATGATGGTCTTTTTTTCAATGTATGTTTTAAAAAATTAAAAACTTCATCATTAACTTGATTAAGGTCTTGTTTCTACAGTTGGAGATAAATAATGCTCTTAAAAGGAGTTTGGTCTTGCACTTTTCTCTTAGCCCCAATCACAGCCTGTGGCCTTGATAACATTATGTAGTTGGGATGCAGGGAATTTAATATATTTCCAGTAATTTGTGTTGTTTTGACCTGAGTGTGAGTTTTCTTTCCTGCTGGTTTACGAAGCAGGACGCCGCACACTGATGTGTTATTTTGCTGATGTAATGTAGTTGCCATGTCTCCTTAATCCCCTCTGCTCTTAGAAGCTGTATGTAATGTGATGAAACAGTGATGATGAAAGTCATCATCCAGAAGAGCAGGGGTCAGTTCACCTGCTGCAACTTCAAATTAACGTTACATCGGCGCAGGCAAATTGCTTCGCTACAGTCTTAATTAGAGTCAGTCACCTGGGTTTTAACACATGTAGACGCTTGAGCTTAAAACATATTATTTCCTTCGTTGTACTTTTGCAACAAGCGGATTCTCCTCAAACACTCATATACACACACAAAGGATTCTATTATTGTTCTCCACGTTTGCCCTCAGTGAAAATATACTGGGGATTTTACCCCACCTGAGCATCTCTGTGCTTTTATTATGAAAAATGGGACAATTTTAACTGTAAAAACAAACCAATGTGTATATATTTACACCATATATGCATTTAGCTGAATCTAATACATTTAAATGCAAATTTTATTTATGAAAAGCTACTGCTGGGTTATCTGTTTAAAAGAACAATAAAGCAGTGTAAACCCCCCACCACTCCTTTTATAGAAATGATAGTTTTGTCTTTTTAAACTCTAAATCAAATACAAATATCACACTACATAACAAAGGCATTTAGTTTAACACTAAACTTTAAAAGAAAACAGGAACAGTAATTCAAGTAATCTCTTTTTCAGGCAGCTGATTCTAAAATATGTTTTTGATGCAAAAAGATTGACTTCTTCCTCAAATTTTAAATCCGTTTCCTTTTCTAAAAAAAAAAAAAAAATCTACCCATACTTTATTCAAAGCTACTGGAGTTTGTTTTGGTAATGATCCTGCTGGGCATACAGATGCCTGTCGGTTAATAATGCAGATGTAAATTTGTATCTATTTGGCTTGAGCATTGCTAAAATTGAACATATATTTTCAAGTTTTCTTTTTGAAAACTTAACTTTGGGTGTTAAAGAAGGAATCTGTTTAATATTAAACTCTTTTCTCAATTTGCAAAATTTAAACGGTTAGTAAAAATAACCCGTTTATCTGTGTTATCGCTCCATATGTCTATTAGAGGTTTCTTTTATTGTGTTTCAGCTGTTTGATCTCAGCGTTTTGCACGCTGACACAGAGTCGTGCTTTACTTTCTCTTTAGTTCTACACAGTTGGATGAGTTCTGTGTTTTGTTCTTAGCCAACCTGAGGCCATGTGGATCATCAGCTTTGAATGTTTTTGTGATTATGAAAGTGAGTGGAGAAAAAAAGCCCAAAACAAGTCCTGCCAGTTCGTCTACATGAACCAAGTTACTTAATGTAAGTGTGACTCCCGAAGAGTCTGGCTGGTATGGAAACATTCAAAATTTAAACAAATGAAATAAGTATTAAGGCATGATTCCAATGTTGGGAAATATATTTTTAGCTAAATTCAACTACCGTGCTGCTGGATTCATGTTAATCTTCTACAATTTCATGCATTTTCTTGAAGGGCTTCGCCGCAGAAAACATAATTTAATCAGCTAGTCTACCACAGGGTGTATTTTAAGTGAGATACCAACCATTAAGATTGATAAAACAAATCCATTTCATTTGCAGCATGTTCAAACACTGGAAAAACAATCTAAATTTCTTAAAGTGTATTTACCCTTAATTTGAGTAGGCAAATGAGAGGATTTGCCAATGGAATTAGTATTTTTATTCTTAAAATAAGATAATTAGATAATATGCACTTGAAATAAGACAAAGTAATTGTGCTTTCTTATTTTAAGTGTAAATTGTCTTGTTCCATTGGCAAAATGTTTTTTTTTTTTTCTCCTCAATCCAAGAACAAATGCACTTATTTTAAGAAAAAAATTACTTATCTAGATTTCTTTTTTCCCAGTGCAGCCATTCACTGCAGGGTATGCACATACTGTTAGGCCCTATAAGCACTAAAAAGGGGTGGTAGTTCGATCTCTGGTTCCCCGGTCAAACCTTCCCCTCAGCTAGGCCCTTCTAACCCACCTTACTCGGTCTACATATTGGTGTATGGATGCATGTTGTAGAGTGCCGTTTGCTCAATGTGGCTCTGGCCTAAATCACTTTAAGTGATCACGATAGTAATATAATGACTCGTTAGGCATGGTTAAGAAAATAATCTCTTAATTCTTCCAGCATATCAGCTGTAAACGTGTCTAAAGATGAATTAATATGATTCATTGCAGACATTTTATAAGTCACTTGAAGGGAGAGCTCATCATCCCTCAGCTGTGGTATCAAGCTGTCATTCAGCTCTGCACAAAGACCTAATAAATAAAGAAAACCCTTCAACACATTATTATTATAAAGGATTTCCAACATTGACTTAAAAATACACATTCTTGGCTTAGAGTAAAGTTGCACTAAGTTTTTACCTTAATATATCCTCCTCTAAGTCCCTATCAGGGTAATTGTGTTTGAGTGAAATGATTGAGTGACCTGTCACCTCCCACTACTGATTCTGGTTGGAAGAACAGCTTTACTGCAGCCCAGTATGAAACCTTTGGCATCAATAGCCACGCACCTAGCGCTTAATAATTCATGTCCAGAAAGTAAAACCCTAACCCTAACCTGCCAAGTGGACAGGAAGAAAATAACTATTTGCTGTCATATATTTGTAAAGAACATATTTCACTAAGGCATTATGTTAAATGCAAACAAATGTTATGTGGTTTTATTAATGTTGTAGTTTTGAATTTCATTAATTTTCATTCAAAAAAGTGCAAATGCAAAATACTTTTATTTAATAAAGTGTGCATTAAAAAAAAACAATAAAAAAAACGCAAACTATTTCCATGTGTTATATTGTCCATAAATAAAACTGTAGCCTTTCTTCAATTGGCATGGGTGGTACAAAACAATAATTTAATCTGTGTCTTTGTGTTGATATAGCCATTTGTGCACTCTGGCTGTAGCAGCGGTTGTTTCCAAATCCAGTGAATGTGGCCTTTAGTGGATGCTCTTCAGTGTCATAGATGTACAGCCAGTTACATATTGATCACATCTAGGGCTGCAACTAATGATAATTTTGCAAATCGATTAATCTGTCAAATATTTTGTTCATTAATTGATTAATAATCATATAGGAGAAGGTTCCTAAAAGAAGATGAAATCAAACCAGAGGAAACTAACTTTTCCACTTGAGGAGTTCTGGATAGCGCATATTGACAGACGCAAAAGTTTTTTTAATCATAATTTTTAAAAATATTTTTGGTATAATTACTGCTCACCGTGGGTTGCTATGTCAACTAAAGACATGTTTTAGAGTCCCCATACTCCAGTTAATGAGTAATCACTAAATTAGTTGACAACTGTTTGAATAATCAATTAATCATGATTAATCCGAATAATGTTTTCAGCCCTAATCGTGTCTGTTCTCTTCTGTGTATTTTCTGCACACTGAGCAGCTCATTAGCTTAGCATCATCATTATAAATAAGCCAATCTCTTACGAAACTGTTTTAATAAACATCTATGCAGTGAGAGTTAGAATGTGCAGAGGGCAGTCAGTGTTTACAACAGTGCTATTTTCATAAGGTCCTGTAGGGGGAGCACCACTCAATTTTTTTTGTGATGCTTTGTGTAACTTAGATCTTAGGTTTATTTTTAACAAATTTATATATAGTTCGTGATGATACAATAAACTTCATGTACTAAGTTTGTTACCTGGTCTTCCTACATTAGAAAATCGAAAATATGTCTGACCCTGTAAGGGTAATTTCTGTTTGTTACCTAACAACAACGTTCATGTTTAAGGGGAGCTTAGACTGCTGTTGTAGGGACCAGATCTGTTCTGGTCGAGTGCATGCCATTGACATCACACTATATAACCAGCTGAATGTTACCACAATGATGCAAGGCATCCTGTTGCCCGGACAACAATAATAACATAACGCAGCGTCTGTGTGCCGCGTCAGGAACATTGGTAATGTTAGCGTGTCCAATGACTGATGAAGTGTTACCTGATCGATTACAGAACTGAAAAATGATGTTAATGGGAAAAGAAGTAACTGTTAAAACCTGGTGTAATTGGGGAGTGCTGTGGCTAGCTGCGCCAGTAGCTAATAGGTTGGCCTCTTTTAGCTTAGTCAGTTACCCGTATCAAGCTACTCTACTTAGAGTAGCTGTTCTTTTCTTTGTCTAAAATCTCCACGAAAGTAATTTTTTAAAATATTCCATTTGTCTTCCTCTGCCCTAATATCTTAATAAAAAGAAGTACTGAGACGTTTGGGTCTCATAAAGTCAGAGAACTTGACCAAAGCACTTTACAAAACATTCAGTCATTCAGTCACACACCCACAAGCTGACTGTGGCAAGCTACACTCTAGCCACAGCTGCCCTGATTGTTTCTACTTTCAGTTACCTTGGGTCGCCAAAGAAACAACAATAATAACAAATATAAGTAATAGGTTTAATCTCCAGATATTTCATTCTTAAGAATACAAGGATACCATACAGTTTGAGTGGTGTTGCCATCTTGTAGTGTCATCAGCAGGGGTGGGGCCCCGAGCAGATCTGGTACCTACACCGCAAAGCGGTGCTCTGGATCACACCATCACTCAGTGATGAATCAGACCTTATCAAGTAAGAGCCGTCTGTATGGAGTATCAATGCGCAACATTTGATGTATATTCACCTGAAAAATCATATACCTCAAATTAAGCTTTTAATTAATCAGATTATATGAAATATTTGAATCATGCTCATTTATTTTTTTGAGAGGAAAAAAAAAAAAAGAGTAGCAGGATGATGGCACAAATGTCTAAGAAAATGTGATTATAATAAATCCTGTCTGTCCCTTGTAATTCACCTTTGAAGCCGACCCAATCAGAGGGATTAAGGATAGCAGAAATTACAGATTCCTTATGAATTTCTAGATAACATTCTGCTTAAGGTTGATGTAGTGTCCTCACCCAGGTGTGCAAATTCCATTGAGGGAAAGCTCTGCTTTTCCAAATGCTCTACAGAAAACCAACAAGAAGGGGAATTCTGCTATGGGTAATACACCTGACCTAGTTCTAACTATTTTTAGTCAGGTTTTCAAGCTTTCCCCTCCAAATTTGGCTTTTGTTGCTCCAAGAACAAGTGTACGTATTGCCTGAAGAATCTGTCAGGTATGCATGTTCTCATTGCACATTCAGCTGGTGAGAATTTTGTTTATGCATCTGACTAGGGGGATGTTTGAGGGCTCCTGTTGGCCTGGGTGTGACCCAAGCTGATTATACCTCCAAAAAGCGACAGGAATTTTGTCAAAACATGGTAAAATTATAGGAATATTCTACATTTTATCTAAATCTCAACCTTAACTGGCTCCAGTGAGTAATTTCTCTTAGCTGCTGCATCTCGCATCCACCGAATGATAATATAGAATACATAAAATAGGTTTTTAAGACGCCTTCTCCCGCAGGTTTTTACTGGGTATTGAATTAATTCACGTGAAGAAAATATGTTGATCTTGCAGCACAACACTCTGCTGGGATTATAGACTCTCTTCACTGACACTGATCTGATACTTCAAATGAATTTTCTGCAGGAATGTTTGCAGCAATGATGTTGCAGCTGAGATTTAGAGAAAATAAAGTTGTTTGAATGTGAATTAATCTCAGTTTCCTTCTCTTTCCAGCTGGCCCTGCCTTCATCAAGTAAGTGCCTGCATTTCTGCCTGTTTTATAGCTAACCACTCACACGGTTGGAGAATTAGGACTACTTAATAGTGAAGTATAGGGAAAAGGTCCAAACATAGGACATTTCAGGTTAGTTTGGTTTTATAGTGTGTGGAACGGTTAGAAACATGATAGCTTTAAGTCAAAGGGAAGTTTCCACAGAAATCAGATTTTTGCTGTTTTTAATATTATATCCTTGATAGTAACAGATCTGGTCCATTGCTATCAGAGAAAATCAGGAATATTTAGGCTGAAAATGGGTCAGTTTCTGGTTGGATCTCTGCTAGATTTGAATATAGGGTTGACCTTACCTGCATGATAAATATCAGTGTGGATTTGCATTTGAATTTCCCTCCTAAGCAGATCTTTCCTGCTCGGAAGAACTCTAAATGTTCCTTTTTAAACCATGCTTTGTTTTTTTTTTTTTACTTGTTCTAAATCATTCTTGTCTTTCTGCCATTTGAAGTGGTTGGAGACGCGGCCCACCAGGCAGCAGTGTCCCGTCTGCAAGGCGGGCATCAGTAGAGAAAAAGTCATCCCGCTCTACGGCAGAGGGAGCTCCAGTCAGGAGGACCCCAGGTATGCTGACGTGCCTCTCAGTGTTTGGTTCCATTGTTCAGACGCTGTTTGAGCCTCTTTTCTTTTCTCCTCAGGTTGAAAACTCCCCCTCGGCCTCAGGGACAGAGAACAGAGCCTGAGAGCAGAGGAGGGGTGAGGCTCCTTTGTGTTGATGGATCAGTTTCCTAAAATCTGTTATCACTTTAAAATTTTTACTAATGGGTTTCCTCCCTGTGCCCAGATGTTCCCTGGTTTTGGAGAAACAGGCTTTCACATGTCTTTTGGGATCGGTGCGTTCCCATTCGGCTTTTTCACCACAGTCTTTAATGCCAACGACCCCTTCCACAGAGCAGGTAAAGGCTTTCACACTGGTTTTACTGGTGCAGATCCGACAGTCCTTTTAGACATTTATTTTTGCATATTGTTTGAAGTTTAAAGAAGAATTTTCTTTAAACTCAATTTTTTTTTTCGATTTAGATTTTCCTCTAACAGAAAAATGTTTGCAAATATTATCTTAAACATTTTTTTCTTCCATAAACATTTGTTTAAATTCAAATATTTGTCACCTATAGCTTTTTGCAAAAGTCTTCCCGTTAAATGTTGTATTTAAAAATGACTTTGCGCTATTTGTGTTGATCTGTCACACTGAATCCTAACAAAATCCAAATTTACAAGAAGTATTAATCCTCCTGCATGGCACTTATTACATATGGGATGGTTTAAGTTGACATTTTAGCAGAAGTTGTAACATGCTATCCTTATAATCTCTATGTTCAGACCAGTATGCAGGGGATCACCAAGGCAACGGTAACCTCAACAATGGCAACAACAACTGGCAGGACTCCCTCTTCCTGTTTGTGGCCATCATCTTCTTCTTCTGGCTGCTGAGTGTGTGAGGACGAAGGCTGGGAAGGAGGAGCCCAAATACACAAATAAAAAACAGACTGGAGCCACTGACACTCACACACCCACACACACTTTTTCATTATGTAACCTGAGCGAGTGTGGAGAGTCTGATGCTTAGAGAAAACAAGAAATACAGGTTTTCTCCTCCTTACAAAATTAGATCACTCCACCCCAAACACACACCTGCTGTATTAATGTAGTTTATGCAACACTCTATCCCAACGTAATTCACAGTCTAGGGCCACACAGAGGGGGGGTATGTTGACTGTTCAGTGACAGTATTAAATGTTCAGGGTGAGCCGTTTGAAGCCTTTCTCTTTAAGCTGTAGATGGAAACACGACCAATTTAGTGCTTATGGGAAAAAAATGTATTCCTCAAATATGGAGGCAATTAGTGGAGCAGGAACAGGTGGGATGGGTGGTGTAGACTCCTCCTGTTTACAGTTTCTATTTGTATCCAGAGCAATTATAAAACACTTGTCACAGCTGACTTGTTTTGTTCTTCCTGTTTGTGTGTAAACATAATATATTTGTATATATGAATATTGTAAATGCTGTTTTTATGTGTTTCTGACTGGCTGATCTGCCACAGGGAGGTAGCAGAGGATTGCTGACATGTGGACGCCTTCTGTAAAGCTAAAAGTGATCTGGATCCTGTTTCTTCCATTAAAAGCAAAACATCTTCCCTGTTGATGTGAATAATGAGGCGGAAGGGGTTGAGGTTTCCTCCTTTTTACTGGAAAAATAACTGACACAAAACGTGTGAAGAAACTTTAGAGTCTCCATATGATGAACTAGAGCTGCACCGGTCAGAAGCCAAATCTGATTTTTTTTTTTTTTTCCTTGAAGGTCTGACCAGGTTTATTGTTTCATAAATGTTCAGATTTCCCTTAAAGAGGCAGTTCCAAATGTAACAAGATTTCCACATGCATACTTAAAATCCAGCTTTGAGTTTAATTAAATTTGATTTAAATTACATAAACTGAAAATAGCTGAAGGTTTTTAGTTATAATGGATTCATTATGTATGTAAAATGTTATGTTTTTGACCCGATTATAAGTGAGATCTGATTAAGGAAAAAGAAAATCAGTGGTTTGACCGGCACATCTGTAATTGGAGCATAACCTCAAATTTACCAACCTGTTAAATATGGAGCTTGTATTTAATCCAGTAGCTTTTCAATAAATCGAGTTGCGGGTCAGAAATGAAACTGAAGTTCCTCTGTGGTGTGGACAGGTTGTCCACCGGGGTTCGTCATCTTATGTATTTGTCTTTGTATTGAGGGGCTAATGTGACACTAAAACGAGTGATTGAGGTCTCATCATGCGAATTCTTTAAACGGACTAAACATGGAGGCTGTTGTGCAAAACCAAATGTTCTTGGAGATTAAACTTGTTTGAAACATTGTTTTGTGTGATTAAACTTATTTTGTTTTTTCCAAGACTTTAACACCCAACAGGAAATTATTTTACATTTAGTTGCTGTTTTGCAGCATATTAACGTTAGTTTTTTTTCCTTTTCATTTAAAGAAATTATTAAAGCAATGTCCAGCATATAGAATATTTAGGGGCTAATTTTGCCCATGGAGCTTTCTTAAGAGAAGAAAAACAGATTGGTCTGGTAGATGTTCCAACTTTGCCTCAGTCAAAAGCTGCCAAAATAAACTCTGAAAACCAGCAACAGGCTCAACGACAAACAGTCCAGACAGAGGGCTAATTTTGCTACATCTACCACGGTTTTTCTATCATGGCTAAAATGTTATTTTCAAATCACAGAGACACTAAATTTTAGTCACATTACATTTGACAAGAGTATATATGGGAGTGTTGCCTAGTGGCTAGAGCAGTGCGCCTGTGCTCTGATAAGGTTGCAAGTACCCGGTTCGATCCCTACAGCCTCCACTCTGGGTTCCTGACCAAAACCCTTAACCCCACACTACTCCTGCACAATGACAGCCCACTGCTCCCCAATATGGGATGGGTTAGATGCAGAGGTAATGTGAGATCATCCACGGTTTCTCCCAAGCGGGGTTGCGAGGGGTGCTGGTGCCTATCTCCAGCTGGGCAATTTGCAGGGTACACCCTAGACAGGTCACCATTCCATCGCAGGGCAAAAAAACATTCAGACACACTCACACCTAAGGAGAATTTAGAGGACAATTAACCTAACAGTTATGTTTTTGAATGTTAGATCAATAAAGTTCAATTATATTATTATTATAAGACACCAAATTTCTTATTCTAGGCCTTTATACCGTGGTAATGTGTTAAAGGTGGGTTTGCCGCCTCACAGAAAGGTAGAGAGTTGCAGCTAACATGCAGATCCATGCATGTGAGTAGAAGTAAGCACTTTTTTTACACAAAGATTACAGTACAGTCCTGGAACAATGAACTCTGGACAAACAAGCTTCCGAGGTCAGAAAAACTGAAACCCTGGGATAAAGTATCTACAGTTCTAGCTTGTGGTTGGAGCAAATTAAAATTGTAATAAGATTACAATATTGATTAAAAATAATTGCAATTTTGATTTTTGGCAATAGTTCAGCCCTAGTTTCTGTCCTGAAATAGTACTACATAACTTTAGGAAAATATTAGTATTTCTGAACCCCTGAAACCAAGTTTTTCTTTGTCGTCTTCGATGCCATTTCTATGAATGAACACCCACGTGTTCATTTACAGAGGCGTGGAAACTCTTAGCCTTATATGGAATAATAGGGGTGGTTTACATTTCTGGGATACATGCCGTCAATTACGCTCAGGTGGAGTTCATGACGTTTACAAGGATTAATTACGATCATTTTCTGAAGTTAAGGACATTTGCTGAACCTGACGTGTTGAGTTTGTAAAAGCCCATGTTAGGAGAAAAAGAGAAGTTTAAGACAAGAATATGAAAATGTTGCTGCATGAGGCCCATTGTCTGGAATTCCATATTTGTTATGGTCCAATCCCATTTATCCCAACATCCAAACATAAATTGTTTTCTACCAAGCAAACTTAATTTTGTTCTTCCATTTATTCAGTTATTCTGTCAATCCACTTCTGCCTTTCAATCTCTTGGCCCAACTATCCATCAATCCATTTAATGCACCATCTGTGCATCATTTGCACATTTATCTGGCCCTGCAGGCATCTATCCATCCACCTATTATTTCACAGAACATTAATTTTGCAGGTTAAAGCTTAATAAATAAATATTATAAAATTTATACATAAATTTATCTTTGAATAAGACCTTAAAAATAACCTAAAGCAGGACTTACAAGCTCAGAAAAGTGAGAAATTTTAATAAGAAAAATATGCAGGAGTCATTCAGTGAATAAAGGGGAAATACTGAATCAGAAAGAACAAAATGAATTTGTAAAACTAAAAGATTGTTAAAAAAGAAAAGGCTTATTAAAATGTTGGCTGATATATACAATTTTATTATACATTTCTTATTACAATCAATGAAGTGCATAAAATGCAGTGTATAAAATGACAACTTTAAAAATAGCATCTAAAAATACCCTGCATTTATCCTCTTTTCCTTTAGTTGTATAAAAAATCCCATCATAGGAGTTTACTTTAAATGTTACATTGAAAAAAGCAATCTGATGTGAGTGTAAAAAGTCTAAAGCTGGTCATTAAAGAAAGAAATGTGCTGAATTTAAAGATTATCTTCAGATAAAGGTAAATATATCAATTTGGAACAGTTATTCATATTAGAACTTCACAAATATAATAAAATACTAATTAAACGGTGCAAAAAGCATTTATCTTTTGGTAAACGTATTAAGGGAGGACAAAACAGCAGAAGGAAACATTCTAACTATCAAATGAACTCAGTTCATTGTGTTTTTTGGTCATTTTGCCTGTTTGTTGGATTTGTTGAGAATCTTCATGAGGTTTTTGGACATATAGTAAGGCTTCTGCAGGGATCCGTCATTACGCTCCAAGTCTTCCACTGTGATAACAGCAGTCAAAACAAAACAGGTTTTATTAGTCACCTTTAATAAACAGCAACCTATATAGGTATTTGGTCTTTCTGTAAAAAACATTTATAATTAATCTTTTAGCACAGCGGCCCTTTTCACAAAGGTTTACTATGTTTTCCACACTTGAAATATGAGAAACTGAGTTTTCAAAGAGAGTTTTCTCAACCTCTGATTTAGAGACAAACAGCATGAGTAGTTGGCTCATTAGAGGTGAATACAGCAACATAAAGAAAAAGGGAAACATGCATTTTGCAGAGGGGCCTCTACCAATTCCTTCTGCATTTCCCTCTATGCCTGAACTGCCAACTCTGTTAGAACCTGACCAGTGGTTTCACTTCACTGGTATATCCTCATTTCCAGTTTGCTTTGGAATGACGCCTCTTGGTTCAACTGCTGTTATGGCCCAAGTGATTCTGGTAAAATTTATTATGATAACAATAGTAATAAATTTAATAGATACTGATTTAATAGATCAGTAAAAGAAGTGAGTGCAATACATTAGGAGAGCATTTGGAAAGCAATTAAAAAAACTGGAGCTGTGCAAATTCTCAGTCATCTGGGTCATGGCAACTACAAAACGGAGGAAACTAGACTTTTGCTCAGATTTGTCTTTGTTAGTTCTGCTTGCGCTACGGGAATTTGTTTAGGTCCGAAGCACATTCCAAGTCAGATGCAAATTAAAGAGCAACCCAGGTATGGCTTTGGTGTCGAGTCATTTGGCTTGAGCAAAAGTCTGGTTTCCTTCAATTTAAGTCTGTTTTGTGGGTACAAAGAAAGGGTTTCAAGCCTGGTAAAATCCCCATGACTTACTTAATGTACTTTAATAAAAGTAGAAGCTTTTAATATATTGAAACAAGATTTGTTTTAATGCATCTTTATCAGCTATACCACTAAATGTGGAGCAAGCTATGATATGTTATTCTCCATTCTTTGTTGATGCCTTTGGAAAGATGAAATGTTGTCTGTGTTAATAACTGATGGCCGTGATGAAATTATGACCAGTTTACTTACAGAAGCAGAGGAAGAGAGTGTCAACACACATGTTGTACACGCTGAAGAAACCATGGGCTACGAGATAGCTGCCAAACACCACGGTCTGAAACAGAATAACACATGTCAACAAAAAAAAAGAAAAAAACACAAGTGGAAGATTTAGAAAGGAAGATGAAGACAAAATAAACATAGACTGATTAGTGGCTTACAATAATAGGCATCCAGTAGTAGTTCAGATTTTCAGAGCGAAATGTGTTGCCTGGGAGCTGAATCCGACCAGAGAAGAAAAAGAACGACAAAACACCTGAGGAGAAAAACCAAAACACATTCAGCTGTCAGATCTCCAGTCCCTTCAGCTCCAAATGAATTCTGAGGCCCCATGGAGGAGTTATCAATGTGCTCTAGTAACTTTAGTAGGCCAGCAACTCTTAGGAAAGTTTGCTACTGCTTAATGTCTTCACCATGTGGTGACCATTGGAGTCCTAAAGCCTCAGAAATTGCTTTTGTAGCTTAGCTGGTCTTATGTTAATGAATTTAATTTAATTACTTTAAATCAGGGCTTGAGTTGTTATTTTTTGAACCTTTTTTTTTTTGCCTACTCATGCCGTCACACTGATTCTATTTAATTAGTTTGACTTCACGTGTTTGGATGGGTCTTTTTCCTGTTTCACAATAAAGTTTTTAAGAGAGGGTTACCTCATTATCACAAAGAACCAAGTTAGTATAGATATCTATTTAAAATCTTTGGAGAATTACTTTTTAGATTTACTTTGGTTGTCGGTAGCTTATACTAACATTTGAAACATTGTGGTGGGAAAAAAGAAAGATATTACAGAAACCTGCATGATTTATTGCAGATTATTTTTGAAAGTAGTGTAAGCATGAGGTCTAAAAGCTACTTTTGCTCTCAAATGCAGACCTCAGCGTATGTAGCGTGTAAGAGAGCAAAACCTTTATATCTAAGCCTCTAAGAGCAGGAGCGGTGACTTTTCTGTAGCCACTGGTACCATGACACATGAACTAAGTTCATATCAGACTAAAATCCCCTCAATCTGCAGGGTTGCCTTTAAAACATCCTGAAATAAAGCTGATGCATGCTTGCAGTACAAGTGACCTCCTCACCTACTCCACCGACCACAAGCAGTTTTCCAAAGAACAGCAGAATGTCAGTCACTTTATCGAGGACCACCACCCTGTGAGATCAACCACAGTCATAAATAAAACTAAAAAAAAATAAGTCAGAAGCAACTAGAGTAAAATACAATGTAAAAATCCACAAAAAATAGGCAAAGTGGGTGAAATATAATGTATAACAGGTAAAGGATGTTACAGGAGAATTGCATAAAATGAATATGCCAGTGAAAATAGGTGGGTTTTCAGAGCAGATTTCAAAATGGTGGAAATGGGCTTATTGGATGATTTTAGTGAGACTGCAGCACAAACCTTATGATATTTCTCATGAGCAGACTGAAAGCATTTTTGGCAGAGACACAGAAGTTCTTCCCATAAACAGCAATCTGACAAGAAATGAATTGTTTATAAAAAATAAAAAAAACAGTTATTTGCGGTGTTATTTCTGAAAATATTGTTGGTCCAATGAAAATGACTATTTGTAGTGAGATCAATCTGTTTGATATTTAGACAAACTGTTCTATTACAGTCAGAAAAAGCTGCAGACGCAGTTCCTACCATAATGTAGGCATTCCTGTTGAGGAACTTTATGAACTTCTCCAGACACCAGAAGCAGCACTTCAAGCAGCACAGTAAGAAACGTGCACAAGGATTTTGTGCCGCTGGAGATGAAACATTACAGAAATAGAAGAAAATATCACTGTAATTGATCTTTGGTCTGAAAATAGTCCCAAATAAACACATCTCAATTTCTTATTAAATAACAATTACCTAACATCATTTAGTAACAGCAAATTAGCTCATGATATCATTTAGAAAGTGTCATGTTTTTTTTCTGATCAGTTATAATGCTAAGATGAATTGAAATGGACTTACACTTAGTCTTGTGGTCGATGTACTCAAGTATAATCCTCACAATTTGAACCAGAGTCAGGATTAAAGCACCAAATGCTAGAGAGCCCACATGGTACCTACAATAAAAGAAGAAACATTATGCCTCACAGCTGATATGCAAAGAAGTATAACAACTACACTGGGACACCAGTCAAACTTATGCATAGTACATCGATTTGCAAAGGCTTCTTAAAGCACTGTAAGTTTTAGCCACTAGGGACACTAGACCTGTAACTTCCATGTGTAGCGCCCAAGACACATAGACACAAGAACTCATATACTGGAAAATCTAAAATATGTCTGGACAGCTAAATGTTAGAACTGTTTTGTTGCCAAACAACAGCATTTAAGGGGAGCCCAGACTGCCCTAAAGCATCTCTCTAGGTCACACAACCCATTTAGCAACTCATTTAACACTCTCAATTTACATAGGTGTGTTTCTGCATAAGGCAGCCTGCACAGACAATCGACACACACATAGTGCTGTCTATTTACCTGAAAAATCATCTCAAATGATGAAATGGAGTTAAACGTTGGTGAAAACATACAGCTGCTTTAAAGTCTAAGAAAACACACTAATCTTTTTTTCTATCCCAACAAACAGGCAGACTTTATTGCAATAATTAAAAAACTAGATCAATTGTTCTTCAGCCTTTATGAAAGCTTCCAGGTTTCTTTTTGAACTTTGGCTGCTTTCTTACTACTTTTCTGTCCAGTCATTAACTTTTTGAAAACCTTTGGACATAATGAAGCTTTTTTATACCAACCCAGCTATAAGGAAGGATGGCTAATTCACACATTATTAACATAATTTTATTTCCAATTGAACATAATATTTAAGTGCATGAATAGTGGTGGTGTGGAGCTTAAAACACTTGATAAATTAGAGTCACAATATTTCACCCACAGGTAATGGCTTAGTTGTTGGAGGTGCACTCAGGCCTTTTTCAGGTGGTTATGCAAACATGTCTGTTCTTGGAAGCACAGCTTTCATGTCATGTATATGCCACTCCCTTGGTTTTAACACCACAGTAAAAGCTGAACACTGATACCACAGATACTACAAGGTTTAAATAAAAATACATCAATAAATACATTTGCAGTTAAGAGCAAAAATATAAATTATTTCTTGACAGTATCCGTTTTTGCAGAAATGGCTGACTTGGTGAACCCTACCGTCCTCTTATTACACACTGACTGATACAGGTTTTTTAGGGGTGATACCAGTAATGGTTAATCAGTCTGACCGACACCCAACATGGGCTGCCTATTTTTTGGGGCAGATTCTTTAAGTCAATATCATTTTTACTTCCTCCATTTTGAAGATAAAAATTAAAGAACAACAAACTATTTTTTAACAGAACTAAGATAAAGTTCAAACCAGATAGCAGAACGAGGGAGTGCAAATACATGCGTCTTACGTGATTTCAAATCATTGCTGCATGCACTAATGAAATGGCAGATACCGATACAAAGCACTAGTATCTGCCCCCCTCGATTTATCGGTCTGACTCAACACCCAACCGTCCATCAACACCCCATAAATATAGAGTAATACACTCCAAATTGACTGAACACATAAATCACGAACAGAAAACAGTGCAAACTTTAGAGATTAACTAATTTTGTCATCTCTGTTTGGTGCCAAACATTCGCCGGCGCTCTGGGACGTAAAGCCAAGGTACCAAAAAAAAAAAGGTTATAATGTTATTAGGTGAAGCTCTCCAATAAATTACAAAAAAATCTTTATTTATTCAAATGTAAAAATACTTAAAGAATATTTCCTTTACTTTCAAAGGATGATAATGTAACTAATCTAAAAGGAAATAACCACATTATACTTTCTTTGGTGCAGAAACCTGTATGACTTGACTTCAGCTCATCTGCATACCTGATAGCACGCATAAAGCTGGCACAGACTGGAAATGTGGGGATGTCGCCTGGTTTGTTGTAGGCCCAGTAATAGGAGGCGAAGGCCCCCGCCAGCGTGCACTGCCCCAGGGCGATGACAAAGTTCACACACCACAGGAAAGCAACAGCATTGTAAATCTGCAGGTTGAACATGTTCCTCTGGAAGAGACCCTCCTCGTTGTAGTTGATAAAGATGCAGCTGGCTGAAGGGCATGCAGAGTATTCTGATGAGTTGAAAGTCTGACAGGAAAAGCAAAGCAAAGATCTGTGAAGTTACTGCTAAAATTATATCCTGATATTACCGCAAAGAAAACAAGATAACATGTGTTCCAACCTGAGGGTCACAGGTCACAGTGCCGTTGATAGTCTCACAGCCAGTAATGGTGGAATTTAAAGCCACAACTTTGTAGACGGGCTCTCCTGAAGTTGCCAAGTATCTGAACATATCAATTCAGCAAAGCTAACACTGGAATGTGGATCATAAGGTGATGCTGAGCACTTTTGGGAATAAGCATTTTTCCTAAAAAAAAAAGTTCAAGGATACACAGCAGTGGCTCCCCAGTAGGCAACACACACCAGCAGCAGAACAAATGTGACCAGAGGGTACGTCAGCGAAGACATCATGTGACCAATTGCTCTGCAGAGGAAACATGTTCGGCAGGAGTTTATAGCTTTTTAATATGACCAAAATGGGAGGTTACTCAGGCCGAAATAGAAACAGACCAATTTGTCTCTCAGTTGCACCTGTTTTCTATTGCTGTTATCCATGTGGAGTCCATGGGAACATAAACTAAACATGGATAACAGACGAAAATCAACAACTTAACCAATGGTCTAACTTACTTGCTTGACTCCTGAATAAGAGCAATCGCTATCAGGATTCTGGTTCTGAGGAAGATGAGGGTCAGGAGAATGATGGCCTCCACCACAGAAAGTATTATCACTGAGGATCAGAATTACAGATATTATCCAGACTCCTCATCATTCACAGCTGCACAACATTACACCAAACATTACTAAATGTAGACATGATTTTCATTTTAGAGACCCATCTTTTTTCAGCATATACTATGAAATCCTGTTTTTTTTTTCTGAAGACCATTAATAGACTTGTTCCAGGTTACTTACCTGACTTCCTAAGTTACTAATTTTCATCTGAGCACATTCATGTTAAAATATCAAAGATTGCCCTCACTGCTCCAGACAAACACAATATGCATTAACATCCTGCTGTTTTTACAGTTTTTTCATTCTTTAAAACAACAAGATGCACACTGCTTTATCCTGAATATAAATTTTTTAACAACCAACAATAATGCAGTAAAGTTTGTGTATTTCGGCATGCTTCCATTTGAATTTCAATTTGCAACTGGTGCCTCTGAATTTCAATATAAAGTATTTCTACTCTATTTTTACTATGAAGAACCAGTAGCAACAACTGTCGGCTCTGTGTCAATTTAAGAGGATTGAAAAATCTTAAAAAGCTAGCCAGCAAACAACTTGTTTTAACTCGACATTTTTGTACTGGTATTTTCTATGCTAAAGCAAAAATTTTGATATGATGGTTTGCCATATTGATCAACCCTGAGTAGTCCATTTTATAAATCCATTGATCTCACAACCTTATGTTGCTGCTAACTGAAATAAATCAAAACAGAAGTCATATTTAGACATAAGAAATGCACAAAAGGATCTTACAAAAGGCTAGCCAGGTCTCTTGAACTTGCAGATAGACCTTAAAGTCTGTTGTAAAACCGACATCGTGGATGGTTGCAGAAGTTTGTTTGTAGTTATCATATTCCCAGTAGCAGTGCCATATCCCTGCAAGGGAAAAGTGGGAATGAAGCAAAATTTCTAAACATGTCTGAGTTGGATAAAAAAAATTTAAATCTTACTCAATACTTAAAACAAAAGAATCGCAACGCATCTCAACATATTCAGAGACTACAGCATCTTGTTAAATCTAGAAAAATAGATTAAAATTACGCTGGCAATAATAAAAAACAATTGCATTTAGACAGGATTCACAATCTAAGAACTCAAGGATTCGTCTAGTAATGAATCAGCTGAGGTTTTACCATAAGCACCAGCTCCCAGGAGTGCTATGATGAGCAGCCACACCATCACTGGAGCCGTGAACCTCAGCAGCAGCAGGAACAGCAGACTGACCAACATGGCTATCACTAAACCACTGAAACAGTAGCAGCAGGAAGAAACTGGTTAGAGACTAGAACAGAACCTGAGGGCTTTAAATATCAATCAAACTAAAATGCTTTATTTCACTAAAAATTGAAATAGGGTGCATATATGGATGGAATTACAGGGATGTCTATAACAAAAACACGTAGTAAAAATTAATAATTAGCCTTATCTAATGTAAATCTATACTTTATTTCATTCAGTACAATCTTATGGTTTAAAAATATTATCAGCACACACCATAGGTTTTTTATGGAACATTTTATTCTTATTTTTAATACTTTTTTATTGTTAGGAAGCTTAATTAAAAGTGTTTGTTCATATTTTGCACATGATGATGAACTGACAAAAACTCATGAAGCACCAGAATATCAAAGCAATAATCACTACAGGTTTTAGCATAACTATCTTTTTTTTTTTTTTGGTAATACTGATGTATAATTCAATCAGAGAAAATTAAAATGGCTACAAAAATGTTGAATGGCAAATTTTAGGCAACTGTCCTGGTCAGATATTATTGTATTTGTCACTTCTTCATTCAACTCTTTAGAAAAAGTTCCACACTGCAAGCTTGAGAAGATAGTACTTGAATAGATAATATGAAAAGCTGAAGTGTGACAAGAAACCTTCTAGGACATTGTCAATACACCTAAACTGACTGGAAGAGCATTAATTAGGGAGGGAGTCAAGGGGACCCTGGTAACTCTGGAGGAACTGCAGCGATCCATGGCTCAGGATGGAGAATCTGTTGGTAGGACTGCACAAATTTGGCTTTTGTGGAAGAATGATTAGAGAAAGTCTATTGTTGAAAAACAGCAGTAAGAAGTTTTTTTTTGTTTGTCTGTTTTCAATGTAAAGGACACAGCGACTGTCAGATGAGGCTAAAATTGACCTACGTATATGCAAGATGGTACATGGTGGAAAATTATTGCTGCATAGCACCTTGAACATATATCCCTATAGTGATCAATGCTGGTGGCACCATCATGCTGTGGAGATGTTTTACTTCAGGCAACAGAAGCTGGTAAGAGCTGTTGGTAGAAGGTTGGAGGTGCAAAGGACTTAAAGACTGGGTAGATTTCCATCTTCTAGCAGGACAACAAGTTTAATCATACAGCCGAGCTGTAATGGAATTTTAGTTCAGTTATGTTCAGGTATGTCAAACTCAGGTCTTCAAAAGCTGGGCCTTCCAACTTAAAGACATCTCTCTTGTCCAACAAACCTGAATCAAATGCCGTAATTACGTCAAGTTCTCCAGAGTCCTGCAAAGGACCTAATTATTTGATTCAGGTGTATTAAAGCAGAGACGCATCTTAAAGCTGCACCAGACCTCGAGAACTGGATTCTGACATACCTGGTTTAGATGAAAGTATAATAAAGGGTGAAAATGTCCTAGTCAAAGCCCTGACCTAAATTATTATATGTAAAATAACCTTTTTCAAATCACCTCACAATGATTTACTGATAGCTAAGTTTTTCCGGCTAGGCGCTCCTTTGGTTTAATAAAAAGCCCCCGCCACTGCAATAAAATAAACTACACTGTTCTTTGAAACATAGCACCACTACCTGTCAAGTGTAATTATTTCAAGTTTAACTATTTATTACTCTCTCTATTAATTAAACTGGCCCCCCTCTAGAGCAGAGGTCTTCAACAGGGGGTCCGTGACCCCTAGGGGGTCCACGGAGGTACTGCATGGGGGTCGCAAAACTTTTGGTTGATTCATATTTTTTTTTTATATATTTCCTCCTGAATTGAAATGTCTTTAAATCCACATTAACATGAATTCAACACACTGTAGTAAACAGATAAATGGAGGCAGAAGATGTCTTTTAGTCATCAATGCACACATTCAGCGACACACAGGAGCTCGTTCAAGCTGGGCACCGTTTCATTCACAACACCTGACCCATCAACCAGGAATCAAAATCAGACATACTTTAATAATCCCAGGGACAAATTACTTTAGTTACATTACTCCATCTGTAATAGAGTGACTATAGGACCAGTTTGATAGAACACAATTTCATACAATATATATAATTAGAGGGTCCCCGCTCCATCTGGTCATCAGTTTGGGGTCCTTGGTCTGGAAAACGTTGAAGACCCCTGCTCTAGAGGGCACCCCGCCCAACTTTGGGATTGAGTAATATATAGAGTCACATAAAATACAATGAAGCTCATGGCTGCAAATTTAGAAAACTGAAAAAAAGCCTGACGGCCATCGGTGTAGCCTCGCCGATAACTCACAGAAGAATCCATGGCCAGGCCGATGCAAAGTCTTCGAAGATCCGGATACCAA
Source organism: Cyprinodon variegatus (assembly GCF_000732505.1). Taxonomy (NCBI): domain Eukaryota; kingdom Metazoa; phylum Chordata; class Actinopteri; order Cyprinodontiformes; family Cyprinodontidae; genus Cyprinodon; species Cyprinodon variegatus. Next base: position 248,407 of record NW_015150597.1, read on the forward strand.
CGTCCCTAGCACTGAAGCCATTTAATATGTCCCTAATGAAAAGTAAAAAGAAAAAGATAAGTTGAATTAAAGCTGCCACTCTTTCAAACCAAATGTGAGCAGCACTGAAGAAAGGACAGTTTCTATAAATTTGTGCTCTACTACACGGCAATGGCTTACGGGATATATTTTACCTCCACTACTATTCCAGTCAGACACAAAAACACACAAACACACAAAAAAATTTAAATATGACATTAAAAACTCAGCAAGATTATCAGGTTAAAAAAGTACAAATAAAAACACACCTTACACAACTTACATCTTAAGACAATGCTTTACAAAGACATTATAAGACAGATGAACAAACCAACCATCACCAATATGCTACACTACAGCTGATAAAAAAAAATAACTATTACCACTGACCCTGAGCTGGCAATGAAGAAATGGAAAAAAACAGCAGGGATGTTAAAGCCATGGTTTAACATTTGTTAATGTTTTTCTTTCAGTAGGGGCCTGCGTCTTACCCGGTGCCGTTCTTGATGAGGTTTGATGTCTCGTTAATTGAAGAGGGCAAACCTGGGACTTTGGAAAATGCATCAGGGATATTACCAAGTGCTTGGATGTCAGGGAAACATCTACCCAATGCTAAAACATGAGAAAAAAAGCACATTCAATCAGGCTGAAGCTTAAAGAGCCTAACAGGAAATAGACTTTTTAAGTTGGTAAAAGTGATAAATATTTAAACAAGCAGCAACAGTCCAGACGTATAATCAATAGAGGTCAAACATTTACTCACCTGGGGTTGTGGGCATGAAGAAAAAAGGACACAGCTCTTTGTTCACAATTTCTGCAACAGTCTAAAAATAGATCAGATACACTGTTTAAACTTTGAAACCCAGGATTAGGGCGTAACTGCAGCATCAAAGACCTAGAGCTTACAAAGTTGGTTGTTTCCAGGTCAATTGATGGAACACATATATTTTGCTCAAATACTTCTTTCGGTTTCTTTATGTAGTCCAGAGGTCCAACAGCCCAGAACTCTTCGGGACACGTTTTTACACAAATCTGCAGGTAAAGAAAGAAACACATTTTTTAGGTTTAGAAAATAAAACAGAATCTGTTAGAAACAGTGTGAAAGAGTGAAGTCTAGCAGCCATCTGTACCTGTGTGGTTGGGCACTGGAAACCGTTCAGGGCGGTTGCCATCACATTGACAGATGTGGCACATTTTAGGATATCAAAGTAAAACAGGTTCGGTCGATCTCTGAGGAGTAAAGGAATTTTTTTTTATGATTTATTGCTTTTAAGCACTGCTGCACCAAAGTTGACCTACCAATTGATTTTTCATTATGTAACATTACAACCACACATTTCAATGTATTCCAAGCAACTGTCCCCAAATGAAGTAGTGCATAATCATGAAGTCAAATTCTACATTTAATTTTTCTAATTAGTAACAAATAAAACATCAAAATGTGTGGCATCATGAATCTTCTAAGGGCCCTTCTATTGGTGCAGTGGCTTATCTGTAGCTGAGAGCAAGCGGCTGAATAAACTGATCAGGAAGGCCCGCTCTGTGATTGGATGCCCTCTGAATGCAGGAGGTGAGAAACAAAGGATCCTAACTAAATTAACAACTCTGTTGGATAATGTCGCCCACCCCATGCAAGAAGCTGTTGCAGAACTCTAGAGCTCCTAAATGCACCACGGAGCGTTATCACAGATCCTTCCTCCCAGCAGCTGTAAGACTTTATAACCACCGCTGTTCCCAACAACCTCACTAAATTGTTACACTCATGCTGATTTTGCACAGTCTATCTTCATTAAATACCATGCTGCTGTCATGTTGCACATCTCTGATGTTGCTGCTATTTTCATATATCTATTACTTTAAAAATCTCTCCATAGCTGTATATTGTTTTTTTTAATTCTCCAGGTGCACAGTTTTGCATTGCTAAAACACTTTAAAGTACAGTATCTTATTGATCACCTTTTAACTCTTCACTAGAATGTTATTGTCATACATTTTTCTAAGGTCCACATTTGTGCGACAATATATTCTATAACCTTTTTGCTACTTTAAAAAAACAGACTTTTCCCCGTGTGGGACAATAAAGGGATTTTATTGTCTATTCTATGCTAAATAGAGCCCATGTTTATGTCATTTCATCTATGATTAGTGACCAAACAGCATAATGGAGACCGAGCATCACAGCAGGCAGGTCGGGGAGAAAGTTAAAGGGTTGGAGGAAGGTTCAGGTTCATCTCCAACTGGCACTAAGCACTAAGATGTAGAGCTCCATTAGGAAAATGTGCCAGCAGGACAACAGCTGGCTGCACATTGAACTTTTCTGGCCTTGATGGAAGACTGTCTAGTAGGGAGCTTTCATGTTTGCAGTTTGCTAAAAGGCATATAGGAGTACAAAGAAAACACGTGATTCCCTGTTTAAAAAAGACCAAAACAAAACCACCAAAGCTGCAAAGCACTGATTTAGACTAGAGTATATTCTCCTGCTAGAATTCTGGACAAGTATTGAAAACTGCTCTTCAGAGATGCTCTCATTCTGGAAACAAGGGCTCTAGATGTGCAAAGCACATCCTCTATACTAGGAAAAATACAATTTTCTGAACCACAAAAGGTTTTTTTGTTTCCTTTCAAGGCAAGATTATTTCTGTTTGAGGTCAAAATAAAAATATAAACAATATTACAAGATTAAAGAAATAAGAAATTTTCCTAATTAAGGCAAAACCAGAAAGGAGAAGTCTCTGAACGATCAAAACTGGCAGAATTTAAAGTAAATAAAAAAAAAAA
>NW_015150597.1:252347-254972 GCF_000732505.1 Cyprinodon variegatus
ACTTAAAAACAGCAAGATAAGAGGCCTGTCTTATGCTCAGAGGCAGATCATTCCACAGTTAAGGAGCTGCCACAGAAAAAGCACAGTCCCCTCTGAGCTTGCATTTTGTCTTTGGGACTCTCAGACTAGTAGTCTGATAGGGGCAGATGCTCTCCTCTGAACAAAACTCTTGTTATTAATCCTATCCTTTTTTCTGGCTTTATTTCACATACTTGCAGTATAAACAGCTTCAAGCAGTATTATGGTCTGGAGAAGCTGCATGGAGTGAAGGAGTTGAGCATCTCTTAGTGCTGCACTGGAGACTTAAGTAGCGCAACAGTTTGAGCAAATGTGAGATAATACAATACTGTCTTAAGTGTGCATCCACTGGTTTATTGCATAAAACCTCCATACAATACTAAGAAGTTTGTGTTTGTAATGTAAAGAAACAGAAAAAGGATTGAGGAGTATGAATGGTGCAACAAGGCCCTGAATTACAAAGAACAGGAGAGTGGCCTACTTGTTTGGTCCAACACCACAGAACCACCCAGTTGAATTCCTTGGATAGAGGACATGTCTAGGATCTCCGTAGAGCCAGGCTACAGGAAGAGAAAAGACAAACAGATTACACCAGGGGAAGAAAACATCAAACTTTATGGACGAGCACATTGAAACTTTAAAAGGAAGCAGGAAAAAGAAATCTAAATTTTATATCCAAGACAAAAAAAACTTTATGCTTTTCTGAAGTTTTCCCAAATCCGCCACAAGGGGGCACTGGAGCATGCACTTTCACATTCAGATGTTATAGTTCTCAAGTTTCCAGCTCACACATGCAGTAAACAAAAACACCCTTATTACCAGTACCTGAAGTGCTTTCAAATAATATTCATTTGCTGTCTAACCCTAAAAACAACCAGGACTGGTTTAGTTTATTTAGAACGAATCCACAGACTCAACAAATTCAGCACATTTGTCAGCAAAAACTGAAACCAATCGACCTTTGATAACCAGTGATTTGGAAAACCTCCCAATGGAAATAATGAAAAATTAGGGCATCTCAGTTGTGGGCACAGATACTGTGTCAGTATATGACTTGGCTAATCAGTCTGATTTGTTGACTCTAGATAAGGGAGCGCGCCCAGAGTGCTAGAATGAGTACAAAGCAATAAAGACCTACTGACCTGACATTGATAGGAAGGGCTTATGTACATGTGAATGGGAAACATTTACATAGAAAGTTTAAATAATTTTAGATAAATAAAATAAATAAACTATTGCAAACATGAAAGAGATTAAGGGTTAAAAAAAAAGAAAATTTCAGCTCCATCTAGCAGTAATAGAATCCCACTGCTTAGTGGTGGAAAGATCACTGATGTAAAATGAGAATAAGGAAACAAATGTTTCTCAAGAAGACTGTAATTCCAGCCAAACACAAAGTCCAAAAAACATATGTTAGTAAAATATCTACAGATTGTGTAACAACTAGATACAGATCAATGTTTTATGATTTTATAAATCAAACTGCCCCTGTGTCTTGAATCTAAAATGTTAATTAAACATAATTTGCATTTAAAACTTGGAGGTTTTTTTTTTCTTTTTTTACAAATCAAAATTAAATTTGCTTATAATCAGCAACCCGATTAAACAAGTCTCAAGTCTCCTTCCCCACAGTATAATTCTGCCATCTCTATGTTTCATAATGGCAATAGTGTGTTCAGGCTGATGTGCAGTGTAAAATGTTAGCGGTTAATGAAATGTGGGGTTAATTTAACTAGATTGCCTTCTTTCACATATCTGCTGTGTTCCCAAATAGCTAAAAACTTTGGGTCACTGATTTATAACCAAAACGCTGCTTCAATCTTCTTCAGAAGTTTTCCCCTGACCTCTCTGGCGTTCCTTTGTCTCCAAAGCCTCTTTCCGACTGAAAATAGCAGGTTAACACGCGTTTTTCAAACATGGGTCGACCCGCCAACAATTGGCATTTGGCTCCCTTCACACTTGCAAAAAAACTGGGTCTAACCCCTCACTGACAAGCTGCACGTCGTTGAGCTGTTCCCACTGCCACTAATAGCTAACTCTTCCCGGGTTTAAACAGGTTTTTCGGCCAGTGGGAAAGGGGTACATGTTGCAGTTTGATCATTAATCCTCCCCAAGCCTCTATTTACTATATAACACACACACACACACACATTTGTTAAAACATCATGAAAACCATATAACCTTTTCCGTTTATCTTAAAATCCTCCATTTACTGTCTTTTGTCTTTTCTTTCAATACCCAATATTAAAGGTTTTGGTTATTGTGTGACAAATTGTAAAAATATTTAGTTGGGCTCACCTTTGAGGTGAAGACTTGCAAAATTTTAAGTAATGAGTCCTTAACGAGTATCTTAAATGCACCTAGAATTTTAACCTCACTAGATTCTTACACCTTAGCATGCATCTTGGATGTAGTTGAGATTGTGTCAGAAACATTTGAATTTCTTGGTTTCACTCACCTAAAATTCCTATTCCTATGTAGCCCAGGATGACGGCCATAAACAAAATACAGCAGATAATATCCGTGCATCCTCTGTGGAGAAAAAAAAGAAGATAAAAATCAAGTAGATGTTTGGTGATAAAAAAAAAAAAAAAAAAAAAAAAAAAA
>NW_015150597.1:254982-307862 GCF_000732505.1 Cyprinodon variegatus
ATATATATATATATATATATATATATATATATATATATATATACACAAATATAAATATGATGAAGTTGCACCTTTTGCGTATAGGTCCATTGAAGTTTGGGTCAAACTGGGCAGGCTCCCCTAGGAGTGCAAAATAGTTATTTAAGATTAATGAGTGGACGTCACTGTTTATGGTCTTATTATCAAGCAAACAGTAGTAGTTTAGACATAATTTACTTTCAATCCCATTAAGAAAACAGATAGAAATGTAGGGCAGATATTTATCAGTATCCACAGACAGACATACAAAAAATAGAAGGAAACTTCCTGTTGCTTCTTGTTAGGAATGCATTTCCTTGTGTCTTTAAGGTTAATGAATTACTGTGCAAATGAGTAAAACCTGTAAAGGACATTGCAGAAAGGCTATTCATCTCTAACCTGATGTCTATAGCACACTTTTTATGATATCTAGTTAATCTTCTCAAGGTAAACGCATCATGTTAGGTCTTTAGTCTCTGCAATGAAAACTGAAAAAAAAAATCTACCTACAAACATTTACCCCTCTTATTATTTCCAAATGATTCCACAGGGAAAAAAACATTACTTAATTAACCTTTATGGTGGTGGTTGTGTTCACACTTTGCTTCCGTTTTATTTCCCTGTTTTTTTATCCATCTTGATCAGGACACTAGAGAAGAAGAGGTGTTATAACTCTGGGACCTTCCGTATTTGATGCTTTGGCAATTTAATTGCATGCATTATAGATTCAGCCCTCAGTGTTACTTTTTTTTTTAAAACGTTTTTTTTTTTTCTCTTTCTGTATTGGTGATTATGGCATATAGCTGGAAATCATGCAATTTTTCAGAAAAACCCCCCCAAAACATTCCACTTAAAAGTAAGCCCATGTATTCTACAGCACTTCATAGATTTTTGATGCTCATTTTACATGGATAAATGCATAAGTGTAGTGTAACATGCAGATTAAGGCTGCCTAGATATTTATTAAAAGTTTTTTTTTACTCCCCTTAACCCAAGTAAGACGTCTCTGACATTGTTTCCAGGCTTAGGATGGGTGAACACGGGGAATATGACTGCTGTAATCCATGTCCTGCATACATCTGTCTGACTCTTGTAGTTTTTATTCCAACCTCAGTCCACCCCTCAGGTTCTGCCCCAATTTGTTTTTTTTTTCAACCGTAAGTTATTTATGTTACATTCACACCTTTTTTCACTGCAATTTTTCCTTCAGATCTTTGAAGAAAACTCTTTCAAACAGCCAGCTTCTTTGTCAATCACCTTGTTAAAACATCAGGGACTGCATGGTGGAAAACTGTCATCTGTCTTTCACAACACTATTCATAACAATCCTGTATTAAAAGAACAGTTTTATTGTTCTTATGTAACCTTTTTTTTAACTGTCCCTTTTTATTTTTTCAAATCAACAGAGATTAAAAACTTAAAGTATACCATTCAGAGTTTTACTTTGAATTAATTACCAAAAATAAATAACTTCTTTTAAATATTAATCAAGCTGCGCCTATAGCAGCAAACAGACAATGTTGCTGAGAAGTGATGTGTCATTGTTACTTCCTGAAACGACTTTACAGAAGTAAAGTATAGTCCTGTTGTAATGTTTTGTGCTCTGGCACAGGGTTGTATTTGAATAACTTTGAATCCATTATAGTTTACAGATCAATGAGATTTGCAAACATTGTAGTTTTAGCAGAAGGAATATGAAAGTTCTGTTTTAGTAAATCCAAAGTGAAAAGCTCTTCCCTGTATTCTGATTCTGGGTAATGTACAGGATTGCCCTGTTGGGCAGGTAGAACCTGAATGGTGTATATATCCTTATATCAAATACAAGCATGACCTGTTTTTCATTTTCACAATAAAATATTAACAAAATTATAAGATTAAAATTATAAGAACAAACTGCCTTGATGTGTTGTTTACAACAATACAAGCAAAAGATTTATATTTTCTGTGATTCATGCAAAGTGGCATGATGAAGTTATTCTTCCAAAGGGAGCCACATTTTTCCAGGAAGCTCAACAACAACAATTGTGTCTTGCCGCTCTTGGCTATAATTATCTCCCCTGGGAGTAATTTGAATAGGATTGAATAAGGGCTGTGTCAACATCACTTTCAGAGATGTGCCAGAGGCATCGAGTAGGATGCAAATACTCAAACAGGATCCAGGAAGTTAGACGCAGAAAAAAACATACAGCTCCAGAACGCCTCAAATTCACTACTACAAGCAGGTGTCTTGGGATTTTTCCACAGTCTGGAGCCACGCATGAATAGATTTTAAAAAGAATGAAAAAACCAGACAGAAGAATGATTGATAAATGTCACTAAGTGGGGACAAAAGGTTTTTTAATATTTCCTCAAGTTCAGTGGGCTTAAACTCCATTCCTCAAGGTTCAGTGCCCTGCAACCTTTAGATATATCTCTGCTTAAATAAAGCTGACATTAATATGGGCCCATTAGCAGAGTTCTGTATAGCTACACTGCATGCCAGTGATGCGTTTCAGCCAAATACATTCAGCTGTGTAGGTCAAGGGACACATCTAAAAGCAGCAGGACATCAGCCATGGAGGATCTGAGTGTGAGACTGCTGTATTAAGTCAAAGGTTCTCAGCAGTACAGGTACCAGTGGTTGTACTTGGGCCACCTTTAGAGTACTTGTAATACCTTTGGCATTTGTCTGGTAGCTACAGTAGGAATGAACTGGCTACAGTTTATGTACCTCTGAGCAATACTTTAAGTGGAAATCTTAAAGCACTGCTGCTTTTATGCCTTAAAATTAAAATGTTACAGAAACATGGGTAATATTTACAGCTCTGAATATCTATCTGTATCAATAAGTTAATGTGTAAATACATATTAACGCAACTTCTTTTATGACCATTCATTTCTTTTTTATTATTAAAGCACATGCTTTTGCTCATTTTGGATATTATCTGCTCTGTAGTTTGACTATCATTTAATTTTCTGATTCAGCTGTTTCCACTGTTTCCCTTAAAAAGTCAGGAGATACCTCCACCATATCCCAACTCGATGAGCTAAGAGAGGAAAAGAAAAGACGTTTATTTTATTGTCATAGAAAAAAAACTAAACAGGTAAAAACTGTGAGAAAATGCATAGCACAGCATGACTTCACACACACCTTCCACTGCCAAAACAAAAACAAATGTAATTGAATAATACAAAACATGAAAACTGAAAAATGCAAATGCAACAACAACAACAAAAATTATCTTACTTTCAGTGTTCAAAAATAAAAGTCTGGAGAGAAGAAGCAAAATTAGATGCCTATGGAGGAACATGTCATGCATTGCACTGTGCAGTAAGAATTATTACGCAGAACTTTTACATCGTCTCTGTCAAATGCGATTTATCTATTATGTTGTATACCGGTCCATTTAAAGGGCTGTTTTGGTGAAAACATAAAACCTGGGAAAGATATTAGACCAAAGTACTTTGTCTTTTCGAACCAAGTTTGGAAAAAAGTGGGATTGGCTTATTTGTGTACTCAGTGACCAGTCTGACTGCTGGAAAATCAACAACTTAAAACAAACACATCAGTAAGATTTTATAGCAGTCTGTTTAAAATTGCTTCCTCCAGCGATTTCCTGAATGGTACAGAAATAAAGTATAGGATAAATCTTATGTAACATTGGATAGATCCAACTACGGTGCTTTCTGCTTACCTCTATTTTAACTTCTTACAATCTAATGGGTGATGAGACCAACCTGAAAATATTTCTATAAAGAATTGAAAGCTGGGCAACACAACACATATTCACAGTTATATTTCCACCATGCATTAAAGTAAAATAACATTTAAGTGTGGAGGCACATTTCAGCAGCACATTGGGGGCATTTCGTCTGCATTCAGTGGTACAGTTGTAAGAAATGTTGGCAGTAGTTCGATAAATAGGAATATACTGGCCGGTTATGCAACATTTTGTTTTCCTCTGAGATAAAAACTTGGATCTGGGAATGACCAGCTAAAGTGCTTTTTTTGGCAACGTATAACTAAGAAAAAGTTAACCTTATGATAATGTTAACCTCTGCATTTTTAAGTTCCTAATATTAAAGCAACTAGTTTGTCACGGAGTTTAATATCGTTTGGGTAAAAAAAGACTAAGATATTTAATCAAAAGTACAAAGAAATGTGTTCCTACTAGCAACAATTTCATTTAGCTACAATGCAGCCATTTTGGATTTTAAGGCTAAGCTCAATAAAAAATTAAAAACTTTCCATACATGGAAAAACAACTTTTATGGAAAGTGTTCATTTAAATTTCCAACTAAAAACCTGGAAATTTAAACTTAAAAAAAAAAAAAAAAATGGTACACATAACTAAGTTTTATCTTTCAAACGTTGAACCTGTGCAAATGGATGAGAACAGTTCGTGTTTAATGTCTCAACATAAACTAAAACTAAGAAAAATCCAAGAACTGTGAATATATGGCTTCAATATCATGCCCAGGAATGAGCTACTTGGAGGATGATATTAAATAATAAATAATTTAAAAACCATACAGAATAAGCAGGACTTGGTCCAACTAACCACATATTTGTCCTGAGGAGCAAAATAAGGAAGTAGTGAAAATACCTCCAACAAAGCACCTCTTCCATTGAGTTTCAGATTTCAAGTCTGTAAACCCACTGGCATGTTTTCAGAGTAAACAATGATGCTAGCTTGTTGTAAAACCTTTTCCCCACGTCATTCACATAAACAGACATTGTAGTTTTTATACCACTGTAAAAGCCTTAAATTCTGCGGACTTTGTATCTCAGACAAACTGATGTAGATTTTACAGCTTTTTCTAAAAATGACTCATCCCTGACCTTAGCTGAGGAGGAAATAACTGAAATGTAAGTTACACAAGTGTTTGAAGAGTAAAAAAAATACATTAAATCTGTGTGATAGTTAGACTTTGGGACAATAAGGCCATATTCAGTCTTAATGACTGATAAGATATCCACGGGGGATGAGGCCAGGTTTGTTGAAAGGTTGTCATAACAAAAAAGGCATACAAATTTGAGAACAGTGGCATTTTCTCAATCCCCCAGGTGATACTAAATAGATAACAGACGTGTAGCAGGAAATCTCTTCCTTTTACTTAGCAGCAAAATACATACATATACATATTATACCTATAAGACATACATAATACATATTAAATTGAGGTTATGGAAGTATGCGGTATTGCTTAAAACTGGGGATGATCTTTTAATACCTTAATTTTATTTTGAAGAGAAAAACAAACTGTTAACGTAAACCACATGGTTCTGTTATACATTCGTTATATTTAATAAAACCAGCTGACTAGTGTTTAAATAAATGAGTTTGTAAAAATTCTTTAATAAAATAAACAACCAACAATAAAGAAAATTCTACATCGTGCCAGTCATACCTCAAATAAAAACACTCATCTGAGATTGTTGCTCATCCATTTTCTAAATGTGGCCGTGCTCATTTTGCAAACAACAGCCATTCATTTTAGTTTCACCAGAGAATAGGACATGTTTCCAAAAGCTTTGTCCCTAAACGCATTTATAGCCTTCATCAGTGTAATCTATGTGTTTTTAGGACAACCACGTCTTATTCTTAGTCCATCTCGGTTCCGGACTTATTTTACTCTGGATGAAGACTAGCTTCGAACCATGAGTATATTGACAAACTATTTTCCTTTTGTTATAATGGCACCGATTCCCACATTTCACACCAAAACACTTCGAGCTCTGGGACAGAAAACGTGTCTCCTTATTGAACAATGAGTTGACATTTTTAATGATGTTTGAACAGATGAACATGGTACCTACAGGAACCTAGTTATGATCTATAGACATCTTTGCTCCTGGTAAGCATGAAATGCTGTATTAGAATAGAATAGAACTTTATTGTCATTACACTCTCACAAGTACAAAGCAATGAAATTCACTCTCTGCATTTAACCAATCCCTTTGGGGAGCAGTGGGCTGCCATTTTGCGGCACCTGAGGAGCAGTGTCAGGGTTAAGGGTCATGCTTAGGGACCCAGAGTGGCAGTCCGTGGGAGTGGGGCTTGAAATCAGAACCTCTAGAATTCGAGTGCAATGCTCTAACCACCAGGCCGCCGCTCCCCAACAATTCCCAGTTAGTAAATGATTTAAAGGATAATGACAAAAAACTCAAAAACACAATGAGCATTTATGTGGTAAATTACATTTAAAACAGATGTTTTCCTAAAAAAAATTTATTATTTGAACCAAAGGCTGCACCTCAGCAGATCAGTCCATATATCACGAGTTCGGAAGTGAGACCTTTGTCATTGTTCTGATCTAACAGAATGGGGCTTAATCCACTCAAAGGGATCAAGATTATGGTGGACTTCTGATGAGCACCTCCCACTATCTAAACCTCACATCCCTCAACGTCACTCGGTCAATTACTCTTATGATCACTTCCAGTTAATAGTACCTAGGCCTTAATGGTTTTGCTCAAATAAAAACTATCAAAAATAGCTATTATTAGGGCGTGCAGGTCGCACAGTGGTTAGTGAGCATGACCCATGTATGGAGGCATTAGTCCTCGACGTGGCCAACCCGGGTTCGAATCCGGTCTATGGTCCTTTGACGCATGTTTCTCCCCATCTCTCATACCCCCTTTCCCGGCAGCCTACTGTCAGAAAAACGAGCCACTAGTGCCGTAAAAACTCAAAAAGAAAAAGGCGATTATTTTCAAACAACACTGCGATAGAAATTTTATTTTAATCTTTTCTTTGCATTAAGCATATAGATGTTTCACTCTCAGGTCTCATTCTTTGCAGAATTAGTGAGGAAAAGTGCTTCCTTCTACTTGCATGCAATGATCTGTGCACTCGCTGCGAATTTCTCTTCCCTTCTGTTTAGCGGCAAACCAACTGTAATAATATTACCACCAATAGTTCAAGGCATCATATTGATTAAAGTAGCTGACAGACAAGCTGACATGATTTACAATAAAGTAATGGTTTTAGATATACAAAAAGCAAACACTTCCTGATCTACTATGAATTATTCATTACACACAGATCAATAAAATCTTCATTACTCCAAAAAATCAAAGAACAAAAACATATTTCTTTCTATTTTGGCAATTTTTACTTTATTTCTAAGAATTTGCCCCTTGGTTACCACTGCTCAGTGGTTTGATATAAAAATGAATACAAAGTGAACCTACATAATTGTCTTATAATGCCCTGGCAATCTGGACCTAATTTCAAGAATATGTTGACTAAATGTTTAAATATTCAAATAGATAGAAAAGCTGGAAGAGCAGAGTTTGTCAGAGTTGGGTGCACAGTACCGGACGATTTCAGATTATTTTCACGATTATGTTGCCACGGTCTATCTGTGGTTAGATATTCTGTGTGTGCAGAATGTGCACCACTGCACGCTAGGTCGGCGGCATGACGAGACAACAGGACGAAGCAGCACAGCTTAGCAGGTTACAGCACAATAAAGGATTTTAAACTTCTGAAAGACTACCTGCTAATGTTTTTATTTAGTCCCGTTCCATCAAGGAAAACTCACACCCATGACTCATCATGTTTTCGTCATCAAAGCTCCATGTTAAGCTTGTCAGTTTTCGTTATCATCATGTAAAAAAGGAGCATCAACAAAATAATTTCGTTGACGAAAAACAACCCTGCATCAAGGACATATAAAGGTCAATGGGTCAGGAAAAGGGTAATTTATATGCATGCAAAGCTGACACTGGTGACTTATCTTTGATGTAGCCTTTGTCGAGCACTCTTTTTAAAAAGAAAGCTCCAATAAAGACAGTTTCTTTAACAAAGCTGACTATCTAAAAAACACTTAACATTAGAAAAATTCAGATTGATGCCAGGCATATTTCCACTCTTAGATTGGTGTGAATAGCTGTGGTTTCCTGCATTGTTTCTATTAACCAAGCAGAAAAGGCTGCTCAGCTTATTCAGTGGACTGAAACAAAACAAAAGCAAACTATACAGGTGATGGTAGGACATTTGCTTACAGAAACAATGAGACATAAACGGGGGTTTATGTAATTTTATGTTAAAATTAGCCTTCGGCACTTTGATCCTCTTTCCAAAATCAGAATATAACAGTAGGAGGATCAAACATTTACTGGAAGAGATATTTTATGTGTAGCAACGGCCTTGAAATGTCTTTGAGGAAGTGGCAACTGGTTCTTAAAGGGTAATATTATTTAAAAAAAAAAAAAAAAAAAAATATAATGAATAAGAAAGAGTTAAATCGATTTTAAAAATAATAAATGACCAAAAATATAAACAAAGTTGTCTTTTTTTTACTTTTTTGCTAATTTATAATAATAACCAACAGAAATGTTAAGTATTTTAAAACAAACTAAAAAAAGATAATTCCACTCTCTGTAAAACAGTTCAGATTTATAATAGCTTGCAAAGTCTCTGATAGCTGTTCCCATTTTATCACAGCTACTAATGAAAGTGCATTTTATTGAGATTTTATATGACAGAACAGCATAAAGTAGTGAAGAGAACAAGCGTTTGATACACTGTCTATTTCGCAAGTTGTCTCACTTGCAAAGTGTGTGGAAATCTTTTATTTTTAATCATAGGAATAATTCTACTGTGAGTGATAGAATCTTAAATAAAGATTAAGAAAATCCTATTGTTTGATTTTTTTTGTCATGAATTTTAATTTTCATTACATAATATAATATGTAATTGAAAGTAATTTATACATCAAAAAAACTAAATGCATCAATTAGGTCAAAAACCTTTTTTTGTGAATACAGATATTCCTGCAGCAGTCTAAGCATCTGACATATGTAATTGCAAGGAAGAAAATATTTTTTGCTATTTTAAATACTAATGTTATTTAAGAAAATGCTAATTAATCACTTAAAATTTATACAGGGTTATTTTCTGGAATTTTATTTTATATTCCATAGGTCAAAGTTAAAGAATACCTTTGATGCAAATGTAAGACTTCAAAATGCTGTGCAAGTGTAAAAACCTGCTAAATCAGCAGTGAATGAAATACTTGTTCTTCCCACTGTAGCTGTGAAGTAGAAGGTCGTTTGGGTTATGTGTCGAGCAGCTATCTACATTTGGAGAGTGAAATATATGCTAATTCTTCTTTGTTAAACAGCTTCAGCTTTACCAGGCTGAAAGAAGATATGTAACCAGGACAGGAAAAAAAAAATACTCATGTGTTAACATTGATTTTACAAAAAACGTTTAGTTTCTTGAGTAGATCATGTCGGTGTCAAACCCGTCCCAGTCCCTGAAATGGTCTACTACTGCCGGTCTTAGTTTGTTAGGTTTTTCCAAACCCTCAGCAATTCCCTTGTAGTATGAATGCATACCAGCAGGAAGACAGAAAGAGAGGTGAGACTTGATCATTTGAGGTTTGGAACGAGGAAAAAACTGTATCTCAATTCCTTATTGTTGGATGACATGTCTACCCGTGTCATCCAACAATAAGGTGTTGGATGACACGGGTAGACATGTTGTAAAGTGTTCATTTATAGAGAAGGGAATGATTGATCTACATTTTTCCTGACTAATCAACAATGAGGATCATCTTCTTCCTGCTTATTTTCTTCTCAAACAGTGCAATACCCCCTCTAAACAAACCTTTGCAAATGCATGACAATGCTTGCAACTGAAGGTGGGAAATTTTCTTAACTCTCTCACTTTAACTAATCCCTTAACGGAACAGTGTAATG
The DNA here is from genome assembly GCF_000732505.1 of Cyprinodon variegatus. Lineage (NCBI taxonomy): Eukaryota > Metazoa > Chordata > Actinopteri > Cyprinodontiformes > Cyprinodontidae > Cyprinodon > Cyprinodon variegatus. Next base: position 264,695 of record NW_015150597.1, read on the forward strand.
AATATGGCTATTTTAGAAATTTTAGTTCTGGCTCTATTTAGTGTGTTTTCTTCACTACTTTGTGTTGGTCTTTCATGATAAAAAAACTACTAAATACATTGTAATTTAGCTTGCAATATTATAAAATATTGTAATGCTGTTTTTTAAGACTCTACATTACTTCGGTTTAACTTCACTTTTCTAAAGATAGACCACTTTTCATTTGTGGAATCATTAACTAAATTAACTACGCTGTGCTAAAAAAAAAAAAAAAAACCTTTCTGCTCAAACAAGCAGTTTCAGCAAAGGTTCTGGCTTAATGGTTTATTGTCAAAATCCCAAACAAAGAAATTGTTTAAAGCCGTTTATGCCTACGGAAGACTTAAACAGGAAACGGTTCCAAAGGACAGAAACTGTTTAAACAAATGTCTCTTTCATCGAAGTAAAGCATCTGGGTGTTTTGTGGTACCATTTGTTCCTTCCTTACCACACAAGTTTCAAACCAATTTTCATCCATTAGGATAGATTTCAAACTCACATAAAAAAGGTGGTTGAAGAGAGGACATATTTGTCAGAGCTGGTGTTATTTTAGGTCAAGCCCGACATCCAAATCTGTCCTATTTTAATAAGCTGTTTGAAGATACATTAAACACTCCCAGATGTTTACCTGCAAGGGAGGGTTTGTTGACTGCAGTGTTAGAACTAACTTATGTTCTTAACAATACAGACAAGATCCAATGCCTAGTGGACCTTTTTCCCCTCAGGGTTCTCTTTGTGGAGCTTTCAGCATTGTTTTACTTTATAATTTGTGCCTATTATAAGACCATCAAAAAAAACAAAAGGTATACTTGGGACCTTTCTCTGAAATGGAAAAATAAAAAAACAAGGCCTGGCCGGACTATGAGATAATATTCTCAAATTTCAAAAGTTACAATCATAGCAACAGAAACACTGTAATACGTGTTGTAGTATTCAGCAATGGCCTTTTTTCATGGCTCTGAAAATCTACAAATTTAGATCTAAACTTACCTTAAGAAAAAGGTAAAACGAAAACAAGCACAGCGCTATCCATACAATGTCTTTCAAAGTTATGTATTCATTTATGTTCTGCGATATAAGCTAAAACAGCAAATAAGCATTTATTGCATAAACCTCGTTGGGGGGAAAATGCAAATGATGGTGCATAACTTTACATTCTTTTTAATTCCACTTTGCATTTACTTTCCCAATTGGAAATGAAAATCTACTGCAGCATTCCCAGAGGCCAGAATCCTAAACTTTGAGATTTCCTCACAGACACTGACCTCAAGATCCAACATAGTTGAAGCATAAATATCAGATAAATACTAATTATCAGTCTGTTTAAACTTGAGAAATATTTTTTTTATTTCTCTCTCTTCCAGTGCAAGAACCTAGCTGTGGTTGCACAGTGCATGATTAAAATAAACTAAATGTTTGCCAGCATAAATGGGAAGCGGAGTTTATTTTATTTAAATTTGACTGGAACAAATTTATTTCCACTGTTCTGTGTCTTATTGTTTCATAATCACCCATTATTTTCTAGATTTTCAATATTGTTTTTCAACCCGTTTCAACTTTTTTCACATATTATAGATGCACATTTTATACTATTATCACTTATAGTCCCTATGGTGAAGCTCTTGAAGTCTTAGATTGTAATGATGGGGACCAGGGTTTGTATCCAGACTGTGACAGAAAGAGCATCTAGTGTAATAATTTTGCGTTGTAATAACTTTGTAATCTGCTGGTGAAGATTCCCAGTCATCTAGGTCACAGTCATTCCAAAAAAGTTAAAACATAATCCACTGGATTTGGTTTCCAAGTTTGAAAACGCTTCGTTTCCCATCCAGGAAGTTTTTTCAATTTAAAATGTCAGAATTAGCATTGAGTTCAAAGCTTTATATAGTAGCCCAAGGACTTGTTTTGGCTTAGAATTTCATAATAGATGTGAGGAACAGTTGGAATGACACAAACAGAAATAACTATATTTTAATCTCGCAGTTTTCTGATTCAGATTATATCTGTAAGCAAGGTCACCAAGCATAAAAAAAATAAAATAAAAAACAATATAAAAATTGATAAAACCTAAATTTTCCTCACTGACAACTGAAACACAGAAAGCTAAAACATCACTTCTATATGTAAGCTTTAGTTTCTGAGGTAAATTTAACACAAAATAACCTTTGACAACAATTTGTTTTTCTTCTTAATCACTTCTAGTTTTACTAAGCTTAAGCTTCTGTCCAACTCATACAGTATTAAAGAAAATTGCATCCAGTCAAGTGAATTTTAAGTCAGTTATTGGTGCATTGCATTTGTAGAAAATTAACTAAACAAAGCACAGTGTTTGCTACTTATGGATTCATTTGTGAATTCAGTTTTAAATGTAGTCTCTCTAGAAGAAGCCAAAATACTTGGCTAAAAACTACATCATCTTTGATGTCGCTTAGGATTTTGTGGTAAAACAATGGAGGACTTAGTTAATATTTGAGTATTTTTGAATGAGTGGGATACAAAATAGCTAGCCTACAATTTACTAGTGCTCGACTAGCAGAAAATAATAATTTAGAGTAAAAATTCGTAAATAACTAAAGCAAAAGTTTAAATCAAAATTTAGACTTTCATGGCTTCAAAAGGTAAACTCTCTTTTGAATACCTAATAACTTATTTAATAATAACTTTTGCTGTTATGCTAATACAATAACAATAATACAATAAACTTCTTTAAAAGTTATTTAAATTTTAAAAATTACAACATGATCGAATAAAAATAATTTTTTTTAAAAAGGAAGCAATTTTTAAACATTTAATGTGTTTATCCTGTAATAAAATATTTAAAATTAAAAGCAACATTTAAAACGCATGGTGGATATTAAGGATATAATAAAAAAAAAGGAAAAAAAAGAGTGATATTAAAGTCTTAAATAATTTAGGTTAGTTGGAAATATTTAATTGGGTCAATATTTTTACGTTGGCTGCATGTAAGTTACTATTTTATGATAATAAAATTATAATTTTATATTTAACTTGTTTCTATACCACAAGACAACTGAGATTCATTTCTGTTATTTAATTTAGCTAAACTTTAGCTAATAGTAAAATTTTCCTCTCTCATATAAATGTCCCCAAATACATTTCACTAAATGATAAAAGTTAAACTTAATAAATCAAAATTTGAGCATTTATAGTGGGCAGATATATTCAAAGGACGGTTTTAGGAGTCATTTACAGAAATAACCGTTGGTTTAGAGTAACCTTCAATAAGCTAGCTCTGGAAGTGAGCCTCCGGGAAAACTAACGGGCAAAGCGGACTCACCGTAGCCGGAGTCCGGACTGTCCTCCTTCTTTTTCCCCATTTTCCTCCGAACTCACCCTCTAACGGCTCTTAGTTGTATGTCTGCTCCAATTAAAAGGGCAAAATGTACAAAAAAAAGAAGCTAAAACTGTTTTAAAAATAGCTCTGCTGTGTCCGCACCGAGCATTGTAACTAAGTGGGGAAATCTTTTGCTTCCTGGCAGTTCTAGCCACGCAGTGACGACATGAAAGCACCTGCGGAGGGATGCACACCTGTGAGCTCCACCATAGATCGTTTAGATTAAGGGAGGCATCACTCCTCATATTTGCTTCATACTAACTACTGTCAATAAAGCAGACTTCTTTGTTTTTCTTTTGTAATGTCCTTCCCCAAAATTCACTATAAATAGTAATTTGGTCGGGGCTTTTTGTTTCACCTGACCAAGAATGTTGAGCTTGTTAAAATGTATGATTTATTTCTTTTAAATCTCAGCATATATGCCATTAACTACTATGGGTATTACAAGGGTGATACAACTGTGTGTCCTGCAGAAGCGTAGCCAGAAATTTATCATAAGGGTGGCCAGGCAATAACCAATAATCACTGAGGGGGGCCGAAAGCAGATAGGTGCCAGAACCTCAGGGTCATTCTACACTGTTCCAACAGGAAAATGAATGAGCAAAACATCCATATTTTCTAAATAAAGACTAACTATACTTTCATACAGCCTTTGCTAACAAATAGACAAATATATTTAAACATCCGTAATTTCAAGATAAAAGGTATAGTGGATAAAACTCAGTCTTGAGTTCTGGGGCGTGAATCAATCATCATTGTCATTACATACCTACTTGTATCAATAAACATTTGGCATAAAATTGATATTTACAACCACTAATATCTACGTAAATTAATAAAGTTTTTATTGAAAATGTTATTTATCTTTGATTTCACAGAAGACTCCTAGATGACTTGCAGAGACAATTTTCTCTTTACCCCATAAAACACAAAATCTAGTTCTGAAGAGCATGAATTCTGTATTTATCATCTTTGATGTTAGTATTTTGATGTGTATAATTAACTACAAAAAATGAAAATGTTTTGAATATTCCACTTGAGAGTTTTACTGCTGCCACCATCTGTATTAGAGGGAAAAATGGTAGGGGTGGCCAATGATTGGCTAAGGGTGCCCATGGCCACCCCTGGTGTCCTGAAAAAGAGGGTCATTGGTTCAAATCCAGATCTGCATAATTGGGTCCTTAGACCAAGGCACTAATGACCACTGAATGTCTGAGGGCCAGGTGGCCCTCTTTCCAGCATTCCAGCAGTCTTGCATTGATCAGTGTTTCCCCAGGTGATCTGCGGCTTTAATGTAACTCATTTTTTATCCTGATCTGTATATAACTAGTTAAAAAAAAATGGCTGTGCAAAGATATTTTCCATTTTTCTGTCGGGAAAATTAAGGTACATGGGTCATAATGACTCAGAGTAAGACATCTTTGCATTTACTGTATCTCTAAGCTTCCAACCTCACAAAACATAATTTTAACGCCCCCTGCTGACAGTATAGAGAAACAATCAAAGGACAAAGGGTAAACTAATTTGTTGTTTTATTTCCCTAGAAGTGACAGAAGAAACATTTATAAAAATAAAAGACAACTACGACAAGCACCAATCAACCAACTGATATGATACAAAGATTTATGAGTTAGAAAGGCCTTTATTTTGATGCTGTGTAATTTTTCCATAATATGCTGAGCTGGTTGACACTTTACAAAAAAATAACAAATAAAAAAAATCTAAAATATGTAACTGTGTAATGAAGGCCTCCAGCAAAATGTTTCAGAAAGCATTTTCTATTACACTAAAATGACTGCATACATGATAATGAGATTTTGTAGATTTTCTAAAACCGTTTTAAATCTGGTCCTTTACAATAAATTCTGCAACAGTGAATTTAATAAAGTGACAGCTTTAGAAAAGAGTAAAACATAACAGCACCGCAGCAGGCGATACCCCCAGATCTTTTATCCACTGTGTGTTCCTGTAAACTTATTGGGGTTTAATCGGAAGGCCCTGTGGTTCAAGTGTTTTAGGAGTTTCCCATCATGGTCATCCCACAGTCAGCTCCCGACTCTGAACAGGCCTCCATCCGAGACAGCCTGTTCTGCTCCAAAGCGATGGCCTCAGCAGAGTGCTTACACTTCTCTGATCCACACTGGCAGGTAAAATACTTGCTCTTTATGTCCCAAAAACGGTCACCGTAGTCAAACCTAAAGACAAACATATTAAAAGTAAGTCCCAGTTCAAAATGATAAATAGCTGCTACAAATCAAGGAGAATGAAAACCCAAAAACAGCTTCTCACCCAAGTTCCTGTCCACTCAGGATGTCTCTGGAGCTGAAAAAGGCGATGCGGGGGAAACGCAGATCTTGATGCAGCATGAACACTCGCACTGGGATGAGGTTTGGGTCACACAGGTGGTTGATGAAGCGGCTGATGTTGCCATAGTAACGTGCGTCTATACAGTACACCTCCCCATCCTTTGGAGAAAAAAACATCCAAATCAAAGAAGCTCCTCAGTATGCAGCTTATGCAGGATTCTGGGTTTACAATCCTAGCAGTGCTCCAACTGCACTGACTGCTAAAGAATACAGGTGTTCATTTTGACAGGAGTTGCTCAGTCATTGCAATGCTTCATTCTTACTTTGTCTGATTCAGCTCTCTTACTGATTTCATCTTACGCTTACAGGTTGGCGTTTTGCGATTGCAAAAGCAAATCTCTAGAGATTATCTGAGTTTACAGAAGATGTTGTTTTAGCATGCAATATATACCTGATTTGTTTATTTTAGCTATAAGGAAGGTTTTGAAACAGTTGTTTCAGTCTTCCTTTTTCTCTATAATAGAATCTCTTCAGAATCCCTAGTGTTTGTTTTCTTCTGTCAACTTAAATCTCTTTGCACATTAGTTCTTGTTAAAATAATAAATCGGCTTCTATCTGTGTAGTTCACCTTGTTGTCGAGGTCAAACAAGTAGGAATCATCTTCGCGAACATCAGCTTCAGCATCAGAGATCAGCTCTCCGACATATCTGAATTTCAAAAAGAAAAAGATTTCATTATGTTTTCTTCAACCGGAAAGATCCGCAGATGAGTAGTAGCTGAATTTTTTTCCACATACTCGCAGATGAAGCTTCCCTGGGGGATGTCCTGCATCGCTCGAACTCCCCAGCCCATCTTCTCAGTCCTGTAGAGCTGTAGACGAACTCTGAGAGGTGAGAAATTTCAAAGATTAGTACAGAGGTGTGTTTAAAAAAATGGAGCACAAAGCTGTCTGAATATGATTCATAAGAACAAACTGCAACTTATAGGTGATTTTCATTCATAGATTCCTCCACATTAAATCAAAACTTCCATACTTTTGTGATTTAGATTTCCAGACTTTTCTATGAAGAGTTCTGTCTTAGAAAACCAGAAGACTAAGACGGATGAACAAACAGATGCATGTATGGATTATTACAGCATTTTACCACTGTTTTTCCAAACTAACCAATGTGTAATAAAATAACTGTTAACCTCTTCCTGACTCTTAGACGTGGTGGAATCTTTCTAACCATTAAAAGAAACAAGGTTCAGTTCTTATATTGTATTTGCTAAAAACAAAACTATACAATGGTGATCTGTGATCATATGGTGAACATCTGTGAGGCTCACTTTATGCCTGCTTGGACCACTCTGTTCTTGCACGTTCGATAACACGAACACGCCATGTTGCATTCGAATATGAGAGGAGGTTCAATTTTGTTGAACTCCTGCAGCAGCCGTTGGTCCTGCAGCCAGAAAAAAAAAATACATGAAATAATATAACTATATTGAATTGATTATGATAATTATGACAAATTATTTTAAGAAACTGAAATGTTAAAGTTAAAACTAGTGAATATGAGGCCCAAAATGCATTCTAAAGGTTGTACCAACAACTGTTTATGAGAATCCAAACTGGTAGCAATGTTTTACTTTCTACTTTTGTAAATAGTATTTTTCGATCAATTAAATTAATCCTAGATATCTTAAAGCAGCTATTTACCTTGTCATACCAGCAGCGGATGCTCAGCTGCCCACAGAGGCAGTTGCTGGAGGAGCAGTCATCAGTGCAGCTACAGTGCTAATGAAATTAAAGGTTATGTGATATTACTTAAAGCAAAAACACCAAAGGAAAGGCTTCATAAAAATGGGATGTTAAATAAAACCAGATTACCTGCAGGTGTGTGATGTTTCGGTCTATGTTCATTGCTGAAGTCTCACAGTTTTCCGAAACATACTTATAGTCCGAAGGACAGCCTTCGTCGTCCACTGCGTTAACGCAGGGAATTGGAATGTTTTCGTAGCCCTGTGCGACATCGCTGCGACCAACAAACCACGGAATTGAATCAGGTTTGATAAGCAAGGAGGATAACTCAAACCGTGAGGAAACATACCTGCAGATGATTCGCTCTGTCCGAATCAGGCGGTTGGCGATTCCTCTTCTCAGCTTCCTGTTGATCTGTAGTGAAACCCAGACAGGTGTGTCAGGCCGTGCCAGGCTTAGAGGCGTGTCCCCCTCCCTGTTCATGATGTCGATATCTGCACCTCTCGATAAAAACAATCTGAAGCAAGCAAAAAAACGCTCCTTGAGTGCTTAGATAAAAACAACATTTTCCTGTAATCAACAGAAAACTCACGTTACACATTCCAAGTATCCTTCTCTGGCGGCGATGTGGAGCGGGGTGTCTCCGTGCACATTGACCGATGAGAGGGAGCAACCGGCGTTCAACACCAGTTCTGCTATGTCTATGTTTCCAGCATACGCCGCCCAGTGGAGACAAACATTCAGCTCCTGCAACACAACAAAAAAGTTCTCAGTTAGAATAGAGGAGCCCGACCTGCAGCTCTGCCAGCAGTAGATCATGGTGGCTTTTGGAGTGAAAACTTCTGTCGTCAAGATCTCCTAACCAGAAAACTCTAAGATTTTAAAAGAAACAAGATCAAGAGGATAGACAAAGGTTGGGATCTATTGCTATTCTTTGAATAAAGTAGTCGATTTTGCTAAAGTTCAAACAAAATTACTTGTCCAATAACTTTAAAAGACAAATAGATCAACATAACTTCGCATGAGATGCAGGCAGAGTGACGGGAGGCTCCATGACTATTTGTATCTTTTACTGTATTGTATATTTGTCTTATTGCACACCTTGTGATTGCTGTCTCTAAAAAGCAAACTAAATAAACTTTACTTACTTCTAAAAGGATTTTTTGGAGCTGCTACTAATAATCCTGCTGTGAAATTTCAGACTAATGTTGGGATTTTGTCAAACTCAAGTAAAATTACTTGTTATAGGTTGAAAAGAGAAAAAAATTTATTTGTACTACCTAAACCTTCTGTAGAGGCAGGTTTATGTAGTACAACAGCATGGATATAGACTTATTGGTTTTCTATTGATTGCTTTCTGGTAAATTTAGGCATTTCTATTGTGTTCTTAGCTCTAATAGAAATATATCTATAAATAAGCTGAATGCAACTGCTATAAAATGATATATAAGAATGTGAAGAAAGTATTAGGCCCCTTTTATTTATTTTTTTTGTTTTCAATTTGACAAATATATCACTTACAAACTAAACTGGAATCAAGCATTTGTCTTTTTTTCTAAATGACTTATAAAAAAAACTTTATGCTGGAATTATTGGTCTTCCTGCTGTGCCATGGATCAGATCATGAACGTGCATCCATAATCCAAACATGCTTCATTTTAACAACATCACCTGATTGTCCAACACTTTCCCATCTCGAGGGAAAAAAATTAAAATAAATCATGATGACTTGCTTCATGACATGTCAATCAGGCTTTTAAGCAACAAAGCTTCCCAAACAACTATGTTCTTTTAAGTTTGCAAAAAATATTTACAGGAATGGATTGTTTCTGTCCTGAAAGCCAAAGGAAGGTTCAGCATTTCCATGTTTACACCATTTAGGGATGATGGGTTATTTTTGTAGGCCTATATAATCATGCAGTGTATATTTGTTTTGCAATTGCACAGATAGACCACTAGTGAGGTTTAAGCACCTGCCTCCGTTTTCCTGGCATTATGCTGTTAAAATTTCTAGTTACAATAAATGACCATTGTGCTGGTTATAACAATCAAGAGTGATGGAACTTCTATTAAGATGTGTGTACATTATTTTACTGCTCACCGACAAATGAAAGATTACAAACAGAATTAAGAACATCAATATGGCTCATTAGGCTTCCATGTAGCTCACTTCCCCTTTATCTCAAATCATAAACCTGCTTTGGGTAGTTAATCTTAAGAATTAGTCTTTTCTGCAACTGATGAAATCAAAAATGCTAAATAAGGTTATCCTGTTAATTTATCATTTTTCTTTTGTAATTTATTTCCTCCAGTACCTCTCTATGTCCAGCCTCCTGCTCAATTCAGGTTTTAAAAAGGCTGGTTCAGACACAGGAGGAAGCAGAACTGTTGATTATAAAGTAAATGAACCAAAAAAATCCAAATATTCTCAAAAGAAATAATTAACATTCAAGTAGAAAGTGAAATCACAGATGGCCTGTAATGATTATATGAACTTGTAACACATTTAGGTGTGAACACTTGCCTTGTCTTTAATGGAGACGTCAGCGCCTCTGTTCAGCAGCGATTTAATCACTTCAACATGCTTATGCTCTGCAGCCCAGATGATTGGCGTCCATCCACCGTTGTCCTGAAATGTCCAAACGCAGGGATTCAAAATTGGGACAGCCATAACGCTCTCATCAGGATTACTCTCAAATGAAATTAACAAAACATGGTTCAGTGTCTCTGGGATATGAATATGTTTTCTATTAGCTTATTTCGAAGAGAACATGACCCTCGTGTAAGGGAGAAATGAGGTTCTCTTGTCAGTTAATAATCATAATGTTATAAATATTGGAGGAGGGGGCATTTAGTTTTTGGGACCGGGAGCATTAGCATGATAAAAATGGAGGCTAAAAGAATCACTAAAGTTCAGTGTTGGAGAAATGAGGCAAAAAGTAACTCTTGGAGCTACCAAGTCTGTAAACACCATTAGATTCCATCTATATGCCCAAAGAATTTTCTTATCTAGCATCAAAGAAAACTTAATTTAATTTCAACTAGGCATTTTGGTCAGATAGAGAAAAGCATCTCATGTTCACTGTATAGTAAGGCTGAGGATGTATTAGGCTGTGGGTCAATTTCTCTTCCTAAATCCTTAACCTGGATGGAACATGGGGTCAATTTTTACAAGAATATCCAAAAATTGAAGAAAAAAAAAAAAAAAAAGAAACATTTTCTGTAACTAATTTTAGACAGTTTACATATATAGTGTATATGTTCACAACAAAGAGGGAAGCATTTATTTAATTTTATTTTGATATGTCTTACAGACAATTAGAATATTCTGGAAAGGCTAAATATCTGAAATTCACGGCGTCACAACCTAATCAGCTAATTAACTCAAAGACTGCTGACTTGATGGTTGTCCTAAATTTTAAAACTGAAGAAGATGATTATTTGCAGTGTTCTGTATCCAAGCATATATCCACAGAAAACGTAGCAGGAGGACAATATTTGGTAGGAAAAGGTGCAATAGCAAGAGGAAAAGACAGCTTTAAGAGGATAGTCAACCGAAATCTGTTAGAGGAATTTGGGGGAGCTACAGAGGTTGGAGGCGTGCATAAAGAGCCACCACCCAGAGACCAATCCAACACATCGGCTTTAAATGTGTGCATTCTTTGTGCAAAGCTACTTCTGAACCAAGCAACATCAGAAGCTTCTTAACTCCGCTGACGAGTGGGAAAAAAAACTGTCTGTCAGCTGACTGGTCTAAAGTTCCGTTTTTCCATGAAATAAAAGCTTGAATTTAAGAAATCAAGGTCCCAGACTTTGGAAGCAAGAGTGGAGAAAACCAGCCTTTGCATTGCTTGAACTCTAGTGAGAGGTTTCCACAGTAAGTGGTGCTTTGGGTTTACATACCGCTGCTGTCGGTTCAATGCAGCCATCTAATAGAAAATTCTAGTACTTCATGCTCCTTGCTACTGTCAAGCTTTTTTGGAGTTTATCATTTAATTTTCCAGTGAAAAATTAACCCCTAACCCACAATGTTGATGTAGAAAAATGCATGTAAAAGGAGTTCTGGCCAATTATGGAGTAAACAGAAATGAACCTTTTTGTGAATGAAAAAAACAATGGTTGTGTAAAAGTAGCAGAGCTGCCAGTCTTAGTAGCATTACCAACTGTTAAAAATGTAGGTTTGTCTTCTGAATACACAGAAATAAAAAGGTTGAATGGACTGATCTTCAGTAAGAGACGGTTAAAATTAGATACTTTAATTTGAAGGCCTTTACACAGCTTTATCAAAGATGTGGGAGGGGGGCTCCCTGAATCCTTAGAAACAGATGTCAACTGCAAATGAACAAAATTTGTGACAGATGTTTATGATTTAGTTCTTTTCTTACCTGAGCATTCACGTCAACCTGGCCGGTCTCCAGAAGCATGTTAACAATTTCCAGGTTTCCCAGTTTGGCAGCATGATGGAGACCAGTATATCCATCCTCCTCCTGGTAAAGAAAGACAAACGAATAAGGCTAAACATCAAGAACAAGACTGTAAATATGATCGGTTTGAGCAGAAAAAGATACTAACAACATGATAAACGCAGGCTCCATTCTGGATCAGGTAGCGAGCCACATCAACATGATTATTGATCACAGCCTCCAACAGAGGGGTCCTCAGATCTTTGTCTTTGGCATCCACCTGAGCTCCAGCCTATCAACAAACCAAGCATAGTGTTAGTTGATTATTTAAGCCCTAATATGTGAGGATGACAAACAAGCTGCTGCTGTGGATGATGACTTGCCTGTATTAGCATATAGCAGACCTCCAGCAGGCCTCTCTGAGCTGCAGCATGAAGAGCTGAGCGGCGGTTCTGAGACTCCGACTGGTATGTTGGATCGATACCCTCCACTGAAAGAGAGGGAGCAACAATTAACTTAATTTGGTATTTGCTTATAATTACTGAGACAGCACACCTAAGTGTCCCCCCCCCCTTTGTTCACGGGACTTCTTTGATAGCATTATGTATGTAATATAAAGTGTTATCCTGGAAAAAGCTGGACAGCTCACAAATCTTATTTTTTGGAAGGAGTGCAGGAGAGACTGCATTTTCCCTTAAGCTCATTCAGGAACTGCCTTTCTTAGTCAGCTTAATTAATTCAGCAAACTTCTCTTTCTTCTTCAAAGATTAAACTGCAGCATCATCCTCTCTGGCTTATTTACTAAACTTTAGGAAATCACAAACTTAATGAATTTAGTCAAAGGAAAGATTTGATACATAAACGAAAAATAAAATAAAGCATTAATCATTTAAACATGTGAAATTATGACTTTGTGTACAACTGTTAGAATAGCGTGCTGAGGACAAATGTGAGACACAATAATGAACAGCTGACTGACAGCAGGCTACAGATTTTTAATGTATATATATTCAATTTTAATGTGTAAAAATATGGAAATAAAAATGTATGTTGTTAATATTGAATGATGGTGCCCTGTGGGGAGTGCTTTAGCAGTATGGGGTACGGGGCCCTCTGTTAAGGGCTATCTGCTCTCTGTATGACCGCAGCAGGAGCTTGGTTTGCATTGCTGGCAGTATGTCGGACCTTTCCAGTGCTTGTTGCTCTCTACCAGGGCTGCCCTTTGTCAACCGTTCTGTTCATTACATTTATGGACAGAATTTCTAGGCGCAGCCAGGGACCAGAGGGTGTCCGGTTTGGGAACCTCAGAATATTATCTCTGCTGTTTGTTTTTTTCACAATTTGTTTAAGTTCTTTTTATTGTATCTTATTTTTGGAAGCCCTTTCCTCAAACAAAAATGTAACTTAGAAATCATAGATCCTTGGTAATAATTTAAGCTGAGCAGTTTCTTTTTCGGGAAATTTTACTTTGTTATTTTTTATTCTAGTCTCTATGCTGTAAAATAGGAGGCAGCATAGCAACCCATCTCTCTGAGCCACTCTTCAAAATAGGAAAGACAAGGAAGGAAGCATGCTGTTCAAGAGAAGCCGATTTGCATCAATGTTTATAGGTAAGAAATGCAAACTTATGTTTATATGTATTGTGGAGCTTGGAACCATTTTTTGACAGTCCTCAACTAACAATTTAAGAATGGCCTAATTTCTTCAACTAAAAGGTGCAGAATAAAATCTTTTTAAAAACTGAAAAGTTGCCAAACAGAGAGCTTATCTTCTATCAACCATGTTTGTGTTTTAATTCCATATGAAAATAAATGGGATCACAGAGATCAAATGAGCTTTACTAAAAGCAGGCTTGAACACAACGTTTTATTAAACAAGAGTGAGCCAGTTATTGTTGACATTCAGATCTATGATACAGATCTATTTTCTACAGAAATCAGATTACTCTGCTTGGTCGTCTGCGTAGGTGTTACTAATCTATTAATTATGTTATTGTACATTTAATTGATTAAAGAAAAAAAAAGAAAAAAACTTTCTGCAATTTTAGCCTGTGTCCAAAGCTTCTGACATCACTGTTAAATGCCATATCCATGTTACAGTATGTGTGCGGTGTATATTTTAGGACATCATCAGTTCTCAGGTATTAGGAAAAACCTTGTAAGTTTTCAGGTATCGTTAGAGCTCTTTTTCATCATTTAGTGAAATTGTTACTAACCAGGCAAATATTTGTGTTTAACAAAGCAACATTCTCGCCTAAAAACACCTTCAATGTTTATTTTGGGACTTATAAAGCCAACTTTATTCATTTACTACAATATTTGCCACAGTCATTCATCATTTCTAGAGAGAGGTGCAGCAGAGTGTCTGCGGAGGGGGCGGGGACGTTTTTTTGTTCACTGCGACACCTACGCAGATGACCTAGTTTCGAAGTATAAGCCTTTAGGACTGACAACTTTTTTCCTGAGAGCTGAGGATTTCCTAAAATGTGCACAGTATAAGTGGCAGAGGTTAATTTTACAGTGCTTGTTATTTAAATTGATGGCACTCACTCAGCATCAGCAGCACTCGCTGGACCTCTCCTTGCTTGGCAGCAGGATACAGCTGTCGTGGGTGGAACCTCAGTTTCTTCCTCCTGGTACATAAAGTAACATTTTATGTCCGAAATTAACAAAAGCAATGTGTTTATATTTTTTCAACTCTTTTTAGATGACAATTATGTTTGGTGAAATAATAAGTGTGTTTTGCAAAACACTTTAATGCAATTCATCAGATTTTAGCGGTTAGAAACCTTAAAATTATAAAAGATTTTACACTGATCGGCTAACAAAAATTAAAAAGGGCTCTAAACACTCAATTCATGCTGTGCCTCATTCTGTAAAGGCCGTTCTCTGACCTTTCCGTTTCCTGTGTAAGAATGGCTTTCTGCAGCGCCGCTCTGCTGGGCCCGGGTGGTAGTGCACTTGGGCTGACTGATTTCCCATTGGGCATGCAGAGAGACGGTCCAACGCTGTCCACCCCTTCCTCTGCTGGAGGAACAGCAGGCACAGTTGTAGCCGAGGGCACCGGCTGGGGAGGCTGTTGTTCCACGGTCGGAGTTACTAAACCGTGGCTTCGCATTCTGGCACTAAGAAGATAAAGATGTGAGTTTCATCTATAAATGTCTCAAACTCTCTAATTCACTTCCTGCCCTTACCTGACAGGTCTTTCAGGCATCTTCCCATCCTTCATCCCTCCTGTTGAGGCAGTGAGAGAGGGGCCTGTCGGGGCAGATGGGGGAAGGGAGGGCGTGGTTGTGGAGGAGGCCGACATGGTGACAACAGTGGTTGCGGAGGTAGAGGCAGAGGAGGGGATGGTGATCTCCTGGGCTTCTGAAGCGTCTTCCCCACAGTGTGGACAGAAAAGCATCCCACCGCCATTGGCTTTGCTGCGCCCCCCGCTCAGTACGGTCACACAGCCGCGGTGGAAGCGGTGAGCGATCCGCTGGTCTGGGCAGCATTCCAGGAATGTGCCCTGAAAGAGGATTAAACATTTGAAACGGGAATGATGCTAAAACAAGACGAGGTGAGGAAGGAGATAAAGGAAATAAAAGAATAAAGCCAACCAGAGATGTAAAGGTGTCAGGTTTGGTTCCTAAACATTTCCAATGTCGTTCTTTTTCATTTTTACATTTAATTTGTAAAATTTTAAACTGTAAATAAAAAAAGGTTACGGTTTAATGGATGAAGAGATTAGTTATATACAGTAACTCAGCTAACTGGCAGATTAATGGGCAGACTGAGGGCTAGAAATTAGAAATTGAACTTTATTGATCTCCCAATGGAGAAATCAACTCTCTGCCTTTAAACCATGCCCTCTGGGGAGCAGTGGGCTGCCACTGTGCGGCTCCCGGGGAGCAGTGTGGGGTTAAGGGTCTTTCTCTCAGAGACCCATAACCGATACTTGCCACCTTCTCAGAACACAAGCGCACTGCTCTAACCCACTAGGCCAACACTGCCTGACAAGCTTTTGTTTTTTTATAAGGCTGCCAGCTAATGTGCAGTGCGAAAGGAGTGGTCTGGGGTTAAGGGTCTGGCTCAAGAATCCTGGGTGGCAACTTGTAGGGCTCGAACTCAGAAACACATGATTCAAAGCTCTTTGCACTAGCCACATGGCCATCACTTAAGTAGAGGAGTGAGGAGATTTATCAAAGTGTTAAATAGCATAATTTACTTGAAGCAAGACGGTTCTGGGTTTGAATCCCAGTCAGGGTTATTCTGTGAGGCCTTTTCATGTTTTCTCCAGGGATTTCAGAGTTACTCTGGCTTTAGCCATCCAAGAACATGTGGTTGGATGACTTGCCCTTCTTAATTGCCCTTAGGGTCCAGTGTGTGAATGTGCATGGTTGTTTGTGCAGCCTCGATGTCTCATTGTGACAGACTGGCTAACCTTTCATACTAGCTTAAAATAATATATAAAATTGATGGGAAGACTCGCCTAGTATTCTGAGTTCCTATTATTATCCAAATACCTTTGTATCCTATGTAGTAATCATGATAGTATTACAGCGATTTATTAGAGTGAATGAAGGAAATAAAATTGAAATAACAAAAAGAAAGAAATACTGAGGAACATAAAACAGGAGTGCGTGATAAAAAAGAAACACTTAAATCTCTGGGATTTATTTTCTGATACAGCAAAATAAACATTTTCTCCTCCATTTACATGTTTACACTTACTGCTATGCAGAAGTATCCACAGCCAGGACAACAGTGATGTTTGACCATGTGAGAGCGATGGACGTCACAGAGCACCATGAGGGGGATCCGACTGGATGGTCGCATCGTCTCCGCTTTCATGGTCCAGTTGCTGCAAGCCCGGAGCTAAAAACCAACACATCAGAACATAGATTGGATTTGAGATTTTTTAAACATGTAAATGAGGTGTGTTTTGTTTAGGCTGAAATAAGCACACTAAAAAACAGAAACTATTTCCCGGGTTACAATAAGAGATTATTTTAATTTTAGATTTTGGTTTTTCTACCTGTTTTAAACTGCTGGGGATAATAAACATAACGGACTGTTCAAAACAGCTCAGTCCTCCTCAGCTTCTTTATATATGCTTCTAATTTTTAAGTTTCTACTTCTTTTCTTTTGTCTTTATTCAGTTTTTTGTTGTATATCTTTGAACAATGGCACTTACTTCCCATCCAACACATTTTCCCTAAAGAAAATAGTAATTAAGAAGTAACAAGGAGAATCATAAAAGTGCTACTCAGGTAAAAATAAAATAAAATCAAAGACATAAAGATGCATCTCTCTGGTCCGTAGTCAGGTCCCCTTTGTTGGTTCCAGTTTCCAGTATATATTTTTTTTACCTCTCAAACAACAGCTAAAAAAATCACCATATAAATAATAAATCTATCAAGCCCCCCAGCAGAACAACAGAACAAACCTCTCCGTTGAGGCTTTCTGTGGCCATACACTGCCTGCTGACCCGCTGACTGGTGCTGTCCACCCGAGGAGCCTCCATTCTGCAGCTGCACAGAGGAAGCTCCTCCAGGCGCTCCATGTCGCCTGCTTCGCTTCCCTCTGCAGACACAATAGTTCACATTTAGAACAAAAATATTTTCTAGAGACATGCCTTACACAAAAACACTAAAGTAAGTTTTTTCATAAAATTTGTACATTAAATGAAGGAGTTCTTTATCCCCCAAATCTCTAAATACAAAAAAGAGACAAAGATCCTGGGTACATTTTCAATAATTTGTAAAACATATAAAACCAAAGAAATTCTCATCCAAAGGATTTTGAACTTGATGCCGTTTGTTAATTTCACAAAAACTGAATGGATTAATCAATCAACAGACTAAAAAAGGCACCAGCAGCTGTGACATAAAGTCCAAAGTTTAAAGAAACAGTAACCGTTGTAAACTGACCAGCAGGAGGAGACAGAGTCAGACTGTCTGCAGCAGCAATGTCCAAAGCCCCCAAAGGAACTTCTGTGTATTCACCAGATCTTTCTGCAAAAGGGAAAAAAACAAAAAAAAACGAACAATTTAAAAGAATCAGCATACCATCAGAATACCCTTTATCTTAAATCTAAGCCTTTGGGTCCTGATAGAAGGCTTTAACAGGCAGCTAACAGAACCAAAGGCTTTCTCTGCATCTAAACTTTCATTTCCCTTCTTTATTTCTTCAACTATATGGAGAGTCCTTCGGATATTGACTTGAGTTTAACATCCTCAAATGAAGCCTGACTGAAGTCCAGAAATAAATATCTGGATTTATTTCTGGACTTCAGTCCCTTTCTTTTTTGCACTAGTGGAGTCTAAATAATCATTTAAGACCACAATCTAAAACATTTCAATGTGAGCTAAGTTAAAATACAAAAGGAGGTAGAGGGATTATCTTCCTCTTTATATATCTGGACTCACCCTCCTCTGTTTCTACCACATCAACTGTGGCCGTGTTCTTGTCGTGATCGGACAGCGGTCCAGGAGACCTTCTTTCAGGCTCCAAACTCTGCCAATGAGAACAACATCATAAGGAGAATGAGACATACAGGGGGATGTTTCTGCTGTTTTATACTTTACAAATATCGTTAAAAGAAGGAGAAAGTCATCTGACATCATCAAGAAAACATCCAATCTGTCCACAACCGAACTGGTTTAGAGATCTAACAGAATAAAGTGTGAAATAACTGCAGCTATAACCAAACAGGGACATATCTACAGAGCTCAAGAGAGAATAACTGACCTGATCTTCTGTATCCTCAGTCTGCTGCCTCTCTTCACCTTTATTGTCCGACTGTGAACAAAAAAACAACCAAATTATGATTCTACTTCTCCTACATACAAAAAAATTTAAAAAAAAAATCTGCGGTTATGCTATGATGGTTCTCACCTTTTCAGAATCTAGAGATGACAAATGGCCTCCATCATCAGCCGATTTGTCAGAGGAGTTCCTGCTCTTCAAAGACGCATTCGAAACAGACTCCAGTTTTTTAGGAGATAACTTCTCATCCTATGAAGTAAAAGAAAAAAAAACATTGAAAAGATAAAACCAGAAGAAATGCAGGAAAGCCTTTAAAATTAGTCAATAAATTACCAGAGTCTGAGTCTTGTTTGCCATTTTTTCACCTCCTCCAGCAGTAGTCTCGGATAGTTTCCTCTTTTTTGCAGCTGTTAAAATCAATACAAAGCAAAACAAGCAGAAACAGCTTTAGTTTAACAACAAAAACAGATATATTCACTTTAAAGAAAGAGTTATAATACATTTTTGATTAAATATTTTATGTGGATATATTTAGGGATTCATTTTGGTAGAAATTAAAGAATGTTTAGTATCACCACTTGTGAGCTGGAAGAAATAAAATATTGATAGGAAAGGGATTTTTTTTACACTTGGCAAAGGATGATCAGCCCCAAATAGCTTATTAAGAAGCAAGAGCAGGAAGAGCCATACTGCTAAGATCGAACCATCAGAGTGGAGTGTGAAGAGCAGAGCTACGCACACAAAAAAAAACACATTTTTTTTACAAGCACAGCTGGCAGATCAGAGCAGAGTTTGTCAGAGTTGAGCTCGCAGTATCGCCTCATTCCAGGTTATTTTCTCAGACCTCAGGATCAAGAGACGCAGCAGCACGGTTGATATTGCTTAGCTGATTACAGCACAAAGATGCAGTATTAATATCTGAGCGAAGACCTGCTAACTTTTAATCAGTCTTGTCTTGTTGACTAAAACTGAAACCTATGACTAGTCATGTTTTACTCATCAAAGATCCATGTTTAGCTCGTCAGTCTTCATATAGTCATGAAAAAAAGGGGCGTCAACGAAATAATTTTGTCATCGTTGACGAAAATAACACTGGATGGATGGAAACATTGTAAAATTAAAAAAAAACATATTAAGGGCAGATAAAGTGACGAATGGATAGACTGATGATTAAATGGCAATTTTTGAAAAAAAAAAAAAAACATAAAAAGAAGAGTTTAGGATGGGAACACTTGTGCATGAATGATGCAACTTATTCATAGGTGGAGGGAATTCAACAAATATCAGCGTTTTTAAGGCTACTAACCAGTTTCAGAGTCAGAGGAGACGCAAGATCCTGAAGGAGTCCTGGAAGCGGCAAGAGTATCAACATGGCCGATCTGTTAATAAAAAACATAAAGTCACACAAAAATACCCAAAAAGATTTAAGGAAAAAAAAAACATCTTAATTTTTCATAAAAGCCAGCCAGGTCTGTCTGACCTGACTCGATGCGGGCCTGGTCATGGTCTTCCGGGCTCTGTGGATTTTGTGTGGTCCTGGGGAGACGGAGGGAGTTGAAGAGGCTGAGAGGGAGGGGGAGGAGGAGGTTGAAGGGGCAGAGGGGAGGTTGGATTTACTGGTAGACGGCCCAGAAACGCTCATCTTTGCTCTGCCGGGCGACAGTGGTGAGGACGTGTAAGGACAAGGAGACATGGAGGAAATGGACTTTGCTGCGTGACCTGTTAAACTAAATAAATAAATAAATCATAATAATAATAAAAATAACATTAAAAGAAAAATCAGTAAAAGCAATTAGAGTTAAGGGAAATCTGAAAATAATCAAAATATTCAACAATAAAAAAAAAAAGTGAAAGTAGTTTTTTTTTTTCTTAGTTTTTTTTTTTCCTAATACTGTTTCACCAGTTAATCACTTACATATACAAAGAAAAAACATAAAACCGAAGGAAACTGTTTTGAGACAGAATCCTGAATGATTTGGTTCGACAGTCCTTCCTTTACTGTTTTACTATTCTTAAATACAGCCAGCCAAGTTAAGAACATTTTTAGGAAAAAAATAGAATTGCATTTCTATTATATATGTTACAAGACCTAGATTTATCCCCCCAGGGCAACTATAACACATTAAGATGGTTAAGATTGCCTTTTACAAAAAGGTGATAAATAACATTTCTCTGTTCAAATATATGATCGTTTTACCTGCAGTGGGTTTGTTCACTGGTGAAGAAGGAGGCGACCACATGTCACAATCCTCAGCAGAGTCAGATTTGTCTTTCTCTGGAGGCCTCGACTTCAGTGAGGATAGTATGCCACCCATTGGTTCTACCATGGTAGCAGAAGAGGTGAGAGCTGCAGGATCCTCTAAACATTCAAAGCATCTCTGTTAATATATATATATATATATATATATATATATATATATATATATATATATATATATATATATATATATAAATAAATAAAACATTAAAAAGATGCTAACTCACCTTCTTTAACTTCACTGGGACCGGCTAATGGTTCAGTCTGTGTTGCTGTGTCATCTTGGTCTAGGCCCTCCTGGGAAAAAACAAGAGAACAACAAGTTTAAAGAGTATACAAAAGTCCAAAAGTAGTGGAGGTATACAGTGAGGAAAATAAGTATTTGAAAACCCTGCTATTTTGCAAGTTCTCCCACTTAGAAATCATGGAGGAGTCTGAACTTGTCATTCTAGGTGCATGCCCACTGTGAGACATAATTTTGAAAAAAAAAAAAAAAACAGAAATCACAAGATATGATTTTTTTTCTTCTATTTATTTGTATGATACAGCTGCAAAAAATATTTGAACACCTGAGAAAATCTTAACATTTGTTACAGTAGCCTTTGTTTGCAATTACAGAGATTAAACGTTTCCTGTAATTTTACCACCAGGTTTGCACATTTTGGCCCACACAGATCTCTACATCAGTCAGGTTTCTGGGCCGTCGCTGAGAAACACTGAGTTTTTGCTTCTTCCAAAGATTCTCTATTGGGTTTAGGTCTGGAGACTGGCTAAGCCACAACAGAACATTGATATGCTTCTTACAGAGCCACTCCTTGGTTATCTTGGCTGTGTGTTTCAGGTCATTGTCATGTTGGAAGACCCAGCCTCGACCAATCTTTAATGCTCTGAGGGAAGGAGGTTGTTCCCCAAAATCTCACAATACCTTGTCCTGGTCATCCTCTCCTTAATACAGTGCAGTCGCCCTGTCCCATGTGCAGAAAAACACCCCCAAAGCATGATGCTACCACCCCTATGCATCACAGTAGGGATGGTGTTCTTGGGATGGTACTCATCATTCTTCTTCCTCCAAACATGGTTAGTGGAATTATGACCAAAAAGTTCTATTTTGGTCTCATCTGACAATATGACTTTCTCCGGAATTACCTAGACTTCCTCTGGATCATCCAAATGGTCATTGGAAAGTCATTGGAAATCAGATCGTTTACCAGTGTGGACTGGTGACTCAACAAATAACTTCAAATAACTTAAATACCCTTACTTATAACAAAAGTTCCCAACAGTAGCTTTTTACTGGTACACATTGGGTAAAAAGAAAGATAAATTCAGGCTCAACCAGATACACACCTCTAACAATAATTCAATGAATCTCTCTTGGCAATTTTAAAACTTTGAAAGATGCACATTTGGCACAATCGATAAGCTTTTGGCAAAATTCTAGCCAGGTATCTGAACACTATTAAGTATAGATTGGCTACATTAAGGTTGGCTTGTTTTGTGGCACATTCTTTGGTTTAGTCACCAATTTCTGTTAGTTATGGAGTTACGTTTTTGCAACACATCAGTATTACCAGCATAAAAAAGGGCTCCACAGGATGACACTACCGACCCCATGCCTGACAAACAGCACAGTGTTAAGAGTACAAGCAAGCCTCTCTTTGATTCCCACCACTTATCAATTCCCCCTCTCTCCAAAAGGCCATAATGGAAAGGCGAGCCGAGGTCGGGGCAACTCAAACTCATCATCAAAAGCAGAATTATTAGACTGCTTCAAAACATCTGGCCTCTAGTTATTACTAATTATAATGATCAACAATTGATAACATCATACTCTTTAAAAAACTGATATGTTTTATTGTGTATTTACTTCAGTGTTTATCAAACTAATCTACTTAGTAAATTAAAAGATCAGTTTCACTGTGTTGTATGCTACTACTTATAGATTAAATAGCTATAAATATATTGGATTAAAAATAAAGCCCTTGAAACCTCAGTCTCTGTCTAATGAATCTATCTTATAGTGGATTTAATTGTGATAATGAAAGAACTATTGCATAATAATCAAATAGGATTAAAAAAAGTATTAAGGCCATACGTATCAGGATGCATTATTAAAGGTGCCTGCAAACAAACGAAACAAAGATACTGAAAAAAAAAGAGTTTTTTGTTGTTGTTTTTTTTGCTTTTGAAGCTATTTTGCAGACTACTAAATAACATAGTAGATATTTTTGACTGACCTTTATAAAAAAGAAAAATAGTTATTTAGCATAAAATTAGCCTGCATAAAACTGCAAAGCTAGATCTTTATCTCCTGAAAATCTAAACATTTTTGGCACATTTGCTGTTCAGAAAGAGGAGGCTGTTGTCAAACTTTAAAAACGAAAAAAAACGCCTTACGGAGCATAAACAAGTTTAAAAGACACATAGACGTTAAACAATATTACAACTATAGGACAACCCAAACGAGGCTAACACTGCTAGCACTCTATGCTTGAAATAAAAAGCCATTGTTCCAGACAAGGGCATAAATAAACTTTGTGAAAATGGAGAAGTCGTTAGCGGTTGTTTGCTGTGTGCAACGGCAGATCTATAAATGGATTAATAACTATTATTTTCGTCATTAAGCTTTTAAAGTTGGTGCAGATTTTCTACCTTTGTCGTTTTCTGGGGAGCCGACATGTTTCGCAGTGAACGTAAACGGTTGTTCGCGTGCTGCGTGCATAGACGCAAAGAGGTTAGACGCCGTACTCACTTGGCGGCGCCGTATGACGTCAGACGTCAGCGAGACTGCCATATTAGTAAGGGCAGGTTAATCTTAGAAAGTGGTAGAAACGTGCTTGGAAAACCAAAGAATTCGATCACTGAGAGAAAATAACTTAAGAAAAAGTCAGATGAAGCACGCAAACAAGATACAGAGGTCCCGGTCCTCAAGATAGTTCAAGTCATTGCCCCTTTTTTGTATTACTTATATTTTTCTCTCTCTTTCACAGGCCAATTTCCTGTCAGCGTACTTTAAAATAAAAGAAACTAGTGCTGATAAAAGAGAATAATCACCTATGAAAGTGAATTTTTTTCTCTAAACTCTTCTAATACAAGGTTTTAAACATAGTAACTTAAATTTTTATGTCTTTTTTTATTATTAAAGGGGTGTATTTAAAACTAAAATCTAAAATTGTTTTGTCAGAATTTTTATCATTATTATTATTCCTGTTGGCAATAACCATAATGAAAATAAAATATTTCATCATAACTCAGCTGAAGAAAATGTAATCTCTTTCTTTTCTATAAACTGGACCTTTTCTATTTTAAATAAATCAATACACATGGTTTGGTTATTCTTAATTTATGCTAATGTTATTACTGTCTGTAATTTTGTGTTCTTAAAATGTACCAATTAATGTTGCGTTTATGATTATAATTGTAGAATATCAAAGTATCAGAATCCCTTGTTTCTTTTAAACACATTTTATTGAACTTGGAAATCCGGGTCACAACAGTCCCGACCATATAATATACACAAGACAATAATATACTTAGAGAAATTAAGAAATACAAATAGTCACAAAATAATACTAACAATTGTCACTTTTTTACCAGACCAAATCCAATAAACCCAGTCCCATCCTCTGAGCAGAAGCAACCAAATAGTCAAGAAAAAGGGTACCATGTGTGAAAAGCACTGTAGAAAGGGTTCCATGAGTACATTACCTATCACAGCCTGCAGCCACTGATTGATAGATGGAGCTTTATCAGAAATCCACAATACCATAATGCACCATGGAGCGCAATAAAACAGTATATACTAGTCTTGCACCGATAGTGATACCAGTAATGGGCAGGGCCCCGATACTGCATTAAAATGGTGAAATCTGTATCAGCGACTACAGACAAATAGGGCACTGATACCATTTTGAGGGCCAAACGTTTATTCAACGATTGTCACCCATTCCAGGTAAAAAGATCCACTGGATTCACTTTGTATTATTCTTTTTCCTGCTTCACAAAGGTAGGCAGCAGTTTGACAAAGCCATGATGGATTAGTAATCCCCTATTCTGTAAAACAACATTAACATTTTAGATTGGCAGTTTGTACCATCAGTAATCCTAAGGAGATGTAGCAAACCCACCATTACAAACCTTTAATTTAGAGAAAATAAAGCTCTTTATCTGGAAGTAATTAAAAAAAATCTTTATTGGTAAGACCCTGCTTGGGTACTTTTAAGTGATTAAATCAAAGAAGTGAGTCCTCTTGAAAAAAGGCCACCAAATGTTTTAATCACTCTCTGAGACCTAAGTTAGCAAAACTAGGCTGGAGATTATGTATAAAGTCAGGGTATCATGAAAGGGAGGAAGAAGGGAGAAACAGTTGTAGTAACGCTGACCTTACACCAGACAGTGGGTATATTCTTTAACAACATAATATGTTTCATGAATACTGAGGCTCAGCTTTCAGGTAAAACGAGTATGGATCACTTATAAACCATTATATAAGGAATTTAAACTGTGCACCCTACAGTTAGTGTGAGCAAAAGGAAGCGGCAAGGCCTTGAATTACTTTAAAAAGAACCTGTCTAACAACATGAAGTAGGATAAAAGATCTCAAAAAGCAACACATGATGCCCGATGCTGTAAGACATAGAAACATGGCTTTTGAAAATGTATAAGGGAGCTATAATCTACTAAATCCATTGGGATTAAGAACCTGACTAGCAACATGAAGTAGGATAAAAGATCTCAAAATGCAACACATGATGCCCGATGCTGCAAGAGATAGAAACATGGCTTTTGAAAATGTATAAGGGAGCTATAATCTACTAAATCCATTGGGATTAAGAACCCGACTAGCAACATGAAGTAGGCTAAAGGATCTAAAAAATAAATTAAAAAAAAGCAACAAATGATGCCCCATGCTGAAAGAGGTAGCTAAAGTTGGCATTTGAAAAAAAGCATGTTTTAAGAATTGGGAATTTAAACTAAATGGGATTAAGAGGCATTGTCTGAAAATAAACAGCTAAACTAAACTAATAATTACTCGACAATTACTACTCTTAAAAGGTGGCAAAAATTTGATCAAGACAGTGAGGATGGAAGAAACACCGCTGAACCTCCATATATATTTTCTTACAGCCATCACAGAGACCTAAACATGGGAACAAACATTCTTGTACAGCGTTGTCCCTTCTTTTCTAAACCTCTCACAACGTTCACGTCTGCCCCCCTTGCTATGGTGTTACTAATTAAAGGCACAATAACATATTCAACAATTGCTCTAAAAGAATCATCTTTATATATAAACGGTTTTGATTTTATTGACAAAAAATGTACTAATAGATTTATAAGAACCACCTTGACATCAATATTTTTTCCATCAACCTTAAGAAGAAAACATTTGTTCAAAAAGTATGATGATACCTCTTTAAAGAAAATTAGAACCAGGTATCTTTCATTTCCTCTTCCACAGAAAGTAAATGAAATCCATTTCAAAATTATGTACGACATTTACCCCTGTGATGGTATCTTACATAGAAAATTTAACATTACTACCAACTCTTGTGTATTCTGTGATTCAGATATTGAAACAGCATAACATCTATTTTTTTCAGTGCAATATCATAAATATTTTTTGGAAGGATTTTCAAAATTGGATCTTACGGAAGACTTCTTTACCGCCTTTGAATTTTGATATAATAAATTTTTTTTAATGTGAGATATAGAATCAAACTATGGTAATAACAATTTAATTCTTTTGGCCAAATTTTTCATACATTAATGTCAATTTCAAAAAATTACCCCATCTTTCAATGCCACTCCGACTAGATGCCACTCATGCGGCATCTAGTCGGTCTATATCTATGTGTACGTCATCACGCCTGCAGGCTCGCGTCCCCGCCCCGTTTTTCTCTCAGTGTCCATTGATTTTAAAATCGCTGATCAGAAATCAGCAGGCGTGCTCTTCATTTACGGCCTCGCCACGGAGGAGGCGTCGCTCGGAAACAGATTCAAAGTCAGTTTTAGCAACGAAACACCGGTCGTTTGTTATTCTCGGACACAAGAGGATACTTCCTGCGAGAAAAAGGCCGAAAAGTGAAGAGAAATCGAGGTGGAAGCATCTTTTCTCCCCCTTGTAGCTTTGAAATGTGCAAATCTAGCTGGTCAGCAAGTGTCTCCTACCGTCCATCCCGTTGAAGAAGACCAATAACGGCTGGTTCATTAGAGAAGAAAAGACACAAAGGTGGGTACCAGTAAAGTTATAACTTTAACCGTGTCAGTTTTTTGGTTTCGTGTTTAGTTTTCAGTAGATAACTTTGATAGCTAGACGTGGCTAACACTCGAGTGGTTTAGCTAGCTTTGCTAAAACAAAGGAGTTAAAACGCACAATATTTAAGTTTAAATGTAATCATTATTTAGGTCTATATATTATGTTACTTAGGATAATTGATCTAATGTAGGTTTTATAGGTTTTAAGTGTTCTTTAGCATACGCCAAACATTAATGGTAGCTAACCTGGTGATTTCAGAGGAACTCAGCAGAGACAGGATGTCATTATCCACCCTTATGGCTCTTCAGCTTATTTTATGGAGTAATATGTGTTTATTACATATAATTATGCTTCCTTTTGATATAGTCTTAGCTGAACAGATCATTCTTAGGTCTGAATAGAGAGAAAACACACACAAGTATATATATTATACATATGTGTGTGTGTGTGTGTGTGTGTGAGCGTGTGTGTGTGTTTTGCAGGTTTTCTATAGAGTGTCTATAGAGTTTTTTAAAAAATATTGTCTGGTTTAAATGTTTCCATGAAATATTTTTTTTTCTGATCTTAGCAAATTGTGATACACTAGAAGCACCTTTCAGGATTATCAGAAAATAGTATGATTTTTGTAGTGAAAAAAATACACATGTATTCTCAAAAAAATAAGTGAAACGACTGTCTTTCTCCACTACTACAAATAAGTAAAGCACTGATTTAAATTGAATACCAATTTGAGACACTAGCAGAGGTAAAAGTGTAAAAGTTAATCTTAATTTTAAGGAGGGGGGTGTTACGATTTCTTCTACTGCTTTCATTTCACTTACATGTACCTGAACCATTATCTTAAAAAATCCTTAAATCACATGTTTTATCAAATTTAGTTGTGAATAACACCTTCCCCTAAAATGTGTTCATCATTGTTTATAGTTTTGTTTGCCGTGTGTTTTTGAATTCTTTATTACTAATTTGGTTTAGTGGATCTAAATATTTTCTCCTCGATTAACATCAAATAAGCTGTGATAGTCCATTTGTTAAGTCATTAATCAAATTTTTGTATTTATAAATTCCAAAGTGAAATGAAATCTAATCAGCTGGCAGATACCAAATACCCCCCTTATCAGAAAAGAGGTATGGCTCTTTACTGATAAGATCCATTTGTTGATCGACAAAATGGAAAAAACTAAAAAGGGTGGAATGGTAATTAGAAGGTCCTAATGAAACACAAACTCTCTGGGAGGCAGGTTTTAAAATAGCAGCATTACCCCCCAAAAAAGGCAGTCATAAAATGTGTTTAAAAATTAGGCAGATGATAAATATTTTGAAGAGGTAGAAGCAACTTTATTGTCACAAGTACAAAGCAATGAAGTTTCCTCTCTGCATTTGACCCATCCTCTTGGAGAGCAGCAGGCTGCCATTGTGCAGCGCCTGGGGAGCAGTGCGGGGTTAACGGTCTTGCTCAGGGACCCACAGTGGCAGTCTGTGGGAGTGGGGCTTGAACTCAGAACATCTGGGATCCAAGCGCAATGTATTAACCGGGCCACCACTCCCCACAACTTCCCTGACCGGGAATCAACCCTGGGCCACAGCAGTGAGAGCCTTTAATCCTGACCATTAGACAATTTGGGACATGCTAGATCCACATAATCTAAAATGATGCAATGAAAGTAAATTTCCAATAAAGTCTAAAATAACAGAACTACATGGTTCTTTGGGGTAGTTTCAGTTATTTTATACAAAATGTATTCCAAATAAATCAGAAAAACTTGCCTTGTTTAATTGTATCCCAAGTAGGTTAAAACAACTCTTAAAGCAGCAGCACAGCCCTGATCCAAACAAATTTCTAACAGATGAGAAGCAGCCAATTCTAAGGCTGTCCGGCTGCAGCAAACCACAGTGAGCCATTTTCCACAAATTAAGAAAGCATGGAACATTTAACCTTCCCAGGAATGTCTGGCTTTCCAAAATGACTCCAAGGCAAATTGATAACTCACCCAAGAGTTAAAAAGACCATCTAAATCACTGCAGGCCTCGTTGTACTGAGTTAAGGTCAATGTTGATGGTTCTGTAGTAAGGAACTGGGCCAACAGGGCATCTGTGGGAGATTTACCAGGCAAAAACAAAAAACACAGTTGACCCAAAAATGATAAATAAAACCACAAGTTGTCTTGCATCTTCCCTCCAAAAAAAGCCACACTGATGTCAGATTATTCTAAGAAATATTCAGAAACAAAAGTTAAACTTCTTGTATTTTATTTTGTCTCCTGTTATCTAAAACATGTCTCCATCCATCTTCTACTATATCCATCCATTTATCTTTTTTACTGTTGGGAATTTTTACAGGTTTTATTTTCACTGTCTGACTATTACAGAAATCTTAGTTTTGTAAAAGTGAGTTCAAATGTAAAAAATAAATCCTGACATTTGTTATGTATAATGTATTTCTTTTGGGCAGGGGAAGAGGTAAAAAAAAAAAAGGCCTAAATTTGACATATAACTGAGTTTGGTTTATTTATTTCTGTTTAACCAGCTTCTGTCTGCTTTAATTCCCCTGATTTGATTCCTTAGACTCTGAAGTGTTGCTCCGACAACATGGAGACGGTATGTTTCCGTTTACCGGGACACGGGGACATGACACTGAGGCACATGAACTCACTGAGGTTCCGCCAACATTTCTGCGACATCACCATCGTGGCCAGCAACAACCAGACCTTCAAAGGTCATAAGGTGGTCCTGGCTGCCTGCTCGCCCTTCCTGAGAGATCAGTTTCTTCTCAACCCCTCCTCCAGGCTTCAGGTGGCTGAAAATAAAACACAAACCGTTTTGCAAAAGTGTTTCTAACCACTCTTCTTCAATGAGAAACTAAATGCTTTGAAAACGCTCTGTCCAGGTGTCAATGCTGTACAGCTCCTCGGTTGTGTGTGATTTGCTACAGTCTTGCTATACTGGCATGCTGCAGTTCAGCCCTGAGGAGATTGTCAACTACCTGACTGCTGCTAGCTACTTCCAGATGGAGCATATCGTGGAGCGCTGCAGGGGAGCGCTGGAGAAATATGTGCAGCTAAAGAGCCACAGTCCTCTTAAAGTCAGTCAGTTTTTCAAAGTCACATGTAGTTTTTTTTCCTATGATCTTAATTTGTCATGTACCACTCTTTCTAATTCAATGTTGTTGTTTTGAATTCTTTGAACATTGTTTCTTTATATTCTTGAAGAATTCAAAAAATTCTGAAAACTTAAAACTGTATATTTCCCCTTTCTGTTTTTAGGTGCCTGAAGAAGAAGAAGAGGAGGAAGAAGAAGGTCAGGCCCGACCGGTTATTCTCAGTGCCAATATTCACTCTGTTGCATCACCTCTGACCACCCGACCCTCCCCCATGGAGCAGCACAGCCCTGCAGTAATCACACTGGAGGAAGAAAACAGCGAAACATCTGCTCAGGACAGCACTCAACGTAACAGTGACAGCCCACTGCAGGATGAGCCTGAAATGAAGGTGATTTTTTTTGTTTTTTTTCAACCATACCAGTTAAAATGAGATTCAGTAGGTAGCAAAACTAATTTTTAACGGAAAAGTTTCTGTAAAAATTAACATGTAGCCTACTGCTCGGTGTCACATGTTTAATGTCTACAGTAGATTTTAAAGCATACTTACTGCTGTAAAAGGTTTTATTCCTGCATTTTTCCTATAAAACTAGGATTTAAATCCATGCAAATATTTAATAGATATAAAGATAGAAATCATATTAACCTGTTTGTTAACAGGTGAGCAAAAAAAAAAAAAAAACCTTCAGTTTTTGTGGTTGGAAATATGTTTCCCTACATATGAAGGGCTTTAAAAAAAAGAGAAACTCATTTCTAATCAGAAGATTGTGACAATTTTCCACTTTCAAAAACATAAAGCTGAGTATGTTAAAGCTCAGATTGTTTCAAACTAATTCACACCTTCCTGTGTGAGAGCAAACATCTGCCACTGAGCCAGGTTAACAATGACTCTGTCATCACCCTATTGTTAGGGAAGTATTAACCCCCGTGCAGGTAGTTTATTTATTTTAACTGATTTACCACTAAAGTTGAATTTAGTTTCACCATCCCCCCCCTAAGACCTGATCTCTGCCAGACCTGTAGCGTCAGGAAATTACTCAAACAGAACCTGTTTGACTACATGAAGTAGGAAACACAATAACCTCAAGATTCTGGGAATCCACTGGTTTCAAAAACGCATGACTTCTGACATGCTGCCTACCTGTAATTGTTTCATGTGTTTGCCTTCCACATTTCAACATGTAATAAAGCTCTTTTTGATTTCTTTTTGTAAGGAGCCCTAATTACAGAAATCATTTTTACATTACAGTTTTCAACTAAATCTACACATTATTTTTATCCAGATTGATTCTGTTCTTTGCTTGTTTACTCTCTTGCCAAAAAAAACAACATATCAAAGGAAGTTTAGACATTTTAACCAAACAATGGCCTTTGTTTTTTTTTTTACTTGAAATAAAAAAAAATTAACATTTGCATTTGTGCATTCTAGAATTAATAGAAGCCTTAATTGTTTAAAATAGGTGTAGGATACAGACCCATGTAATGGGGATGCTTTGCACTTTAACATAAATCATATTATTCCTTTTCCAAATTATGTTAACTGCTCAAAAAAGGGAAGAAAATAGACTCATATTTCATTTTTTACAGTTGAGAGATGGATAAATCGCAGTGGTGGGCTGGATTTGGCCTGCAGGCCTTTGATTTGATGCTTTGATGATCTGGAGTTATATCTCTCTTTAAGAAAACGGCAACATTTGCTTTAATAACTTTATTGCATACCCAGACCTATAAGTTAAGACTAAATCCACCCCAAATTATGCTTAGGGAGTAGGACTCGGATTAGGATTGCGGGAGGGTCTAGCATGCCCCTTACAGAACAAATCTGTAATTAAAAATAATTTTGAAGAGTGAGAGTTTACTGTTGTCCAATACCGATTTCTACAGTCTGTAAACCAGCATTTAGTGAGTACCACTGCTCTAATTTAGCCATATTATACTAAAGACTAAGAAAAAATAAATAAATAGGGAGTGACGGAGCAAAACAATTCAAGTTATCCTCATGGAAAAAACGGAAAAGCAAAGAGGAAATAGACACAGAAACCCTTCATAGTCTGTTGAATTGTAAAAAGTAACACAGGTAGCTGAAGCTGGGCTGATAGCAGATTGGGTCATAAATAAATGAAATCAACGCATAATCAACATATGAAAAATTAACAGTACATGCTGACAACAAACAAACAGCGTAATAGTCACACGTTTTTTTAATCTGTTGACTTTTCATATAAGAGGCAACACATCAAGCAATGATTAAAGGAAATTCAACAGCTGATGGGGAAACAAAGCAACTGGCATATAGAATGAGTTATTAATTCTCTCTCAAGGTTCTGGGTTTGACCAAAGCCCAGTTAGACACATTATTCACTAATGGAGAGATCATAAAACAGTGGTGAACCTTCCAAGGAGGAGCCAGCCTATAGAATCTTGACCTATAGTACATCTCTGACTCATTGAGAGGATTACAAACATCCCAGAATGAAATCTAAGACACAGCAGGAAAAAGTAAAAAAACAAAAACATACAACATATTTGTAATTGTATTATTTTTCTTCTTTTTTTTTTCAGGTAAACATGCTGGGCGAGGAGGAAGAGAGCAAGCCGGAGGACTACAATGTGTTCAGAGTTTACATCCCAGAGGATGAGCTGATGAACAGAGACGGGGAGGCGGAGAAAGCAGATTTTGTGGACGCTCCTCAGGATCTGCGTTATCCAGAGACGGACAGGATTTTCATTGCAGGAGACGGGAGCGAGTGCGACCTGGACTCTGCGGAGGATCTGAGTTTCAGAGGCATCAGCGCTTTCAGACGGAAGCTGTCCGAGCCCAAAATTGGGCGCGGCAGAGGGAGAGGCAGAGGAAGGGGGTTAAAAAAGCGAAAGTGGGCATCATCCCACGAGAGGAGGTCACCAAATATAGCTCATCGTCCGGATCTGTGGTACGCCGCAACTGCTGGACTGGGAGGAGGGTTCGGCCTGGACTTTAGCCAAGAGGAGCTGAAGACTGCAGGAAGTTATTTAATTGATATTCCCCGGTTTGACTTCAGTTTGAACAGTATCCATGGGGAAAAGGTTTCCCCTATGAATCAGTTCTCCCTGGAGGAGTCTGGCGCTGGTGAGGGGAGTTCAGGGTTGAACGCTGTGGGAACAAACGAGGGCGGGGATGAGTCTGTCGCTGTGGTGGGCTCCACTTCCAGCGTCACTGGGCCTGTAATTTGCGAGCACTGTGGCCTGACTTTTCCCTCAGCTCACTCCCTGGCCATCCACTCCCGCTCCACCCACCTGCTGTACGTCTGCCCCTGCTGCGGGAAACACTTCCACCACTCCACCAACCTCACCCGACACATGGCCGTGCACCGGGGAGCCGCCAAAGCCCACCAGTGCCCCCTGTGCTACAAGACGTTCACCCAGAAGTCGACGCTGATAGATCACATGAACCTCCACAGCGGAGAGAGGCCACACCGCTGCGCCTACTGCCACGCCCGCTTCGCCCACAAGCCTGCCTTACGACGCCACCTGAAGGAGCAGCACGGCAAAACCACGGGGCAGAACTCCCTGCACGAGCAGGAGGAACGCGAGAGAGCAAGAGAAGCTGCAGGACGAGAGCAAGAGGAAGAGCAGAAATGCCTGGAAGACGATAAGAAATCCCTGGTTTCTGAACAAATGTCATGAGCCCCCCCCCAAATATATCAACTTTTCCACATTTTGCCTCAAATTTTAAGCATTTCTTGGATGGATTTTGTGTGACAGACCAACACAAGGTGGAGTTCAGCTGTGAAGTGGAAGTAAAAAAGAAAAGTCATACATGGTTTCAAAAGTTTTACAAATATAAATCTGAATGAAGCACCATGCATTTATATTCACCCCCCTCCTTTACTCCGATTCCCCTAAATAAATTCCAGCACAAATACAAGTCAAGTCATTAGTAAATGTGGCCCCATTGTGTGTTATTAAATCAGACAGTTTCATCATGTTAATGTTCTATATAAAAGTAAAAAGGTTTCCTTTAGACCGAAGATCACAGCGGACAGCTGCGATTTGAGATTAGCAGCCCATTGCTCCCCAAAGGGATAAATGCAGAGTTCATTTCATTCCTTTGTACTTGTGACAGTGTAATAACAGTAAAGTTCATTTCTATTCTTTCAGAAAACCATGTTCGAACAGCCCACTGTCATTAGAAAATCTACATCAAAAGCATAAAATAAAAATATCTATCAGACTCTCTTCATCCAATCTAATGAAGCCTGAGCTACAATGCAAACTGATTAAAATCTGTCCTTTTAGATGTACAGTTGTTTAATTGAAAAACTAATTTCCTGATATAATTCTTCACTACCTTTGTGTTGGTCTACTACAGAAAATTCCCCTAAAGTACATTAAGGTTGTGTTTCAATGTTTTTAGCTTAAAATTTGGAAAAGATCAAAGCGACACTAAGCCCTTCAGGCTCATTGCATTCAGCTTGGTTCGATCCTGGAAGGCTCCACGATGACGATGCTGAAAGTGTTAAGAATTACTAAAATGCCTTCAGATGTTTACTGCCAAACTGCTTTTGTCAGTGTGTCAAGGTTTAAAACTAAATGAACAGTAAACAAGCAATATTAAGTTTGTTTTTCTTGTTTTTCTGGCTGGTTCAAACAGTATCTAGTAGCGGTTTTTCCTTCTGAGTAAACTGTAACAGTAAATTTTACCTAAAACTCCCTGAAACCAAAGAGGATACCAGTACCTGTTGAACATCTCTGAAATCCTTGTCAAATATTTTCTCCAATGGGTTTGAGTGAGATATTTTGTAACGTGTCATGTAATTAAAATGTCGTTTTTTTTAATGTAAATATTTGTACTGTAATGGTATATCAGTGATTCTCTTCTCAAACTGCTCTGCTGCTGCACACAGGATTGAATAAAATCATGAAATATCAGTTTGAAACAAAGAGATCCACACTGAGAATAAACTCAGAACACTCCTGAACTGTTTAAGTTTGGTTATTTTTACATAGGGAGACATTTACTTTTAGATTTACATTATAAAATATACTTTATTTCTTTGAGTTTTTTAAGATCTAATGTGTATTAATGTCTAATTATTGGAACATAAAATATTTTAAATATTTTTATTCCATTGGAAAAGTGTCCCATCTGGTCAGTTCAAGAAAAAAATTCACTTATTTTAAGAACAAAATGTTCTTAGATAAATTTTTTGCTGTGAGAAGGGGTAATCTGGATTAGATAAGAAAGTGAGCTTGACTTTTCCAGACTTCTTCATTAAGGTAAATTCAAAATCACTTCTCATCACTATGAATAACTTGTCCAGTGTTGGACTTTCCTCTGAAAAATAAGATGGTTTTAGTGTAAATCAGGAATTTTCAACATTTAATTCTGAAACGATGTTCTCAAGCCAAGTTGAGAAATAATAAAAAAGAGACATTTGAACATAACATTCAAAATCAGATGTAGTTGATGTTTTTGAAAACTATGCCTGGTAGCAATATGATATAGACTACTTTTTAAGAAAAAAGGTTAAATAATAATAATTGAACTTTATTGATCTCCGATTGGAGAAATTGACCTCTGCATCTGACCCATCACCTTGGGAAACAGTGGGCTGCCATTGTGCAGCGCCCGGGGAGCAGCTTGGGGTTAAGGGTCTTGCTCAGGGAGCCAGAATGCAGGCAGAGGGGATAAAACCGGTTACTTGCAACTTTCTCAGAACACAAGTGCACTGCTCTAACCACTGGGCCAACACTCCCCTAAATGGATATTAAGTGAAATCCAACTGAAATAAATGTATAAGGTGGTTAATCCTCTTTAATTTGGGAAGCCCAGTGTAAATAGCCAAACACCTTTAGTCTTAGATAGAGCAGCATTATATCTGCGAAACAGGTAAATGAATACAACGCAATATCCACTTTTGTTTACACCCAGGGGGAGATGCATATTCATTTGGAGATAAATAAATGTCAGTGATCACCTATGGTAAAGAGGAAGAAATGAATTTACAAGGTCCAGGTGTCTATAGATTTATTTACACTGCTGTTACAGAGAAGAACTTTGAAGTTTAACAAACATTTTTAATCATTTCTGTTTTATTTTTACATTAAAAAACAAAACAAAAAAAAAACAGGAAAGTAATTTGGCTTCACAGTTTAGGACCGGTGTCCCCTTGTTTGGAAGAAAACAGCATTACTTGTGAAAATCTCCAAAACAGTTCTTGTTCTTCTTGAGGCACAAATGCACATTGCACTTTGAACATTTAAACACAGTCTGCCCCCTACAGTTAGGAAGTTTACAGCGCTGTCTTGCGCTTTCAACCATGGGCCAGTGGCCAACAGCGTCTGAACGAACTTTCTGGGCTGGTATAGCCTTGGCGGGACCTCTGCGTTTCTTCCTTTCAAACTCACTTTCAACATCCAGGAATGGCCACCCCCTCTTCTTGCTAGACAGATCCTTGCCTTGCATGCAGAGGGCTTGTGCTATTGAAATTCTAAAAGCCAGAAAGTCTTTCTGCTTCTTTCTTGGAACATCTAAGGATTTGCAATCACGCTGATATAACAGCCAGCTGTTTACAATCACCATGTCGACAAAATGAAAAAATAATCTTAGGTAGTACTTTCTGGACCTAATCCGGATGCGATGAGATGCAATCAGTGTATTGAGAGCATCAACACCAGCCGTAAACTCATTATATAGGCTGATGATGCTCGGGCATTCCACAACAACCTTCTGTTTCAACTTTCTGTCCCATTTTTGGATGTTGGACACAGGCTGGGCACTTGCAAAACTGCTCGCAACAACCACCCCTCTATAGTCAAACCATTTGACTGCTCTAATTTCTAAATTGTCAACTGCAGCCCTTTTCTCTTCAAATGACCCCATTCCCTTCTTCTTCAGCTCAAGGTCGGAGCTGAAACTGCAACCTTGGAGGCTACTTTCCTCCACACTCCCTAAGGTTTGTATCCCCTTGTTTGCAAGATTTAAAAACAAGTCCAAGGAAGAAAACCAGCTGTCAAAACACAAAAGATGATTGACAGAATGATGAACAACTTGTGTGAGCTTTAATGCAGTGTTTCCACTTGCTCCGATGTCTGGTTCTCCTGGTACAGGGTCTATTCTCCCAGTAAATACGTGGAAAGAATGCACCAGGCCCTTCGTATCACACAGTACAAAGATTTTGTATCCCCATTTGCGTGACCTTTTTGGGGTATACTGCAATAGACCAGACGTACCTTTAAAAGGCAATATATGCTGAGCAACAGATAACTTTTGATCTTGAGGCAGACTGTGAAACTTTTGGAGAAGTGAATCAATAACAGGCCTAATCTTGTAGAGAACATCCCCACTGCCTGCAGCCGTTCTGCTATTATCATTGAAATGGATGAATTCTTTAATTTTTTTCCATCTCTCTCGGCTCATCACATCAGCCACCTGCTCTACTCGACATTCACTGGCCCAGTACATTTTTGACGCTGGTAGATTTACGACACTCATGTACACTAGAGTGCCGATGAACTGCTCCAGTTCATTTAGATCCAGCTTTAGGCCGCTGTAGAGATTATTTTTGATTTCTTGTGTGAAGTAAAGATTACTTTGTTGGACGATGGTATTCAAAAGATTGGCATCGAAAAAGTCCCGGAAATACTGTATGGGCTCTCTGGTTTCATCAGCACCATGAAGAGAGCCTCCCCAGATTGGAACGTCTTTAGCTGAGTTCAGTGGTTGCACGGTCTCCCAAGCTAACCTTCGCCAACTTCTTGTTTTAGAGGATCCTGAGTGAAAGCTTGCACTGGCAGTGCTGGTGCTGTCAGAGTCTTCATCACTACTGCTTTCATAACCTGGTTTAAATCTGCTGTCCTCATCACTGTCATCGCTGTCACTTAGACAGCTGTCATCGCTCTCAGCCGGTGGGATTCTGATTCGAAGGCTATCGCCCTGCAGGAAACATGAATCTATTAGTTTCTACTTTTAAATCAAGGGTACATATCTGCATTTAAAGGTATAGTGGAAGATTTTCACACATTTTTTTAAAAGACCCCTCCCATTTAAAGAAAAAATGCACACGCACAACCCTGTACCCGCTCCTGAGAGGGAACGCCTAATAAATGCATGCGAGAGCATGCACATTTCTCCTTGTGCACGCTCTGTTTAGAAGTTGCTGTTCTCATAGCTTATACATGCTTACTGTGTCCGAACGTCCGCTTAAATCCCTCAATCTCTATACAGAGCGGGGACTATATATTGAAATAGTTTAATTGACTGTTCGGGCAGATGATCTTTGTGCAGTTGATCTACTTTTTGCTCCCCATTGGTCACGTAACTCCACCTCCCCGCACGGTGCCTGCGCCATATTAGTTATTAGTCGCCGCTGTCGGGTAGCGACAGCCATGGGCAGCAGTGGGACGCTGTGACAGAAAATCCCATAATACTTTGTGAGGAGAGCTCTTCGCACAAAGCATTCTGGGATATATCTGACTCTTCTGAGGCCCTTCTTCTTCTCATACACTTCGTAGACATTTTTTCTCTTACGACCCTCTGCCATTTTCAAAGAACCGCAGTTAGAAAAGTGAGCTTCAATGACGTAGCTCCTCACAGATATGCAGCTGAAAGTGCACATAAGCAGAAAATTATAGGTAACAGGACGAGCACGTAGGACGGCCTTACATAAACATATCACCAGAATGATTAACAATTACAATTATTTTGATAATGCTCCCGGAAAAAGAACATCCTCCACTATACCTTTAACTTTTTATTGTATTGTATATTTACATATTTTAACAGAGCAACAGATTTGTATTTCCTTTTCTGCATAGCTTTGTATCCAGACATAACTCCTGGTTTATATATTTGCATGATGGCAATGTTTTTATTTCAAGCAATTTACAGTTTGAGAATTTTCTCACCTGCGTCTCATTGCATCCATGTTTAGATGTTTGTCTTCTGAATGAAGAGGGATGATCTTCGCCAGAGGAGAACACGTCTAATCGACACAGAAAACCGCTGATTAAAATGTGACCAATAGCACAAATATCATCCAGCTCATAAAATGGCAAAATTAAAGGGGAAATTTTACACAAACTTTATAATAGAAACAACCTTTTCTGTGTTCCTTCATTGACATAAAAACCAAGCTTAAGTTCTCCTGTTTTAAGGTGGTCATAAATACAAAATAACTTCTTTACTTAATGCCATAATTACGAATGAGATCTTTTTTTTTATTTTTTTTTTACTTTCTTCACAGTTAGAATTTTACATTTGCATTCTTAGTATGTGGTAGGCTTACTTTTTAAACTTAGCTTAAATGTAATGTGTATAATTTCAGAAGGTTTTCTCAACAGTTTGCTGGAATTTATCTCTCCAGCCCTTTAAGTGTCAGTAAAAGACTTAAAGTGGATTTGTCCACACAGAAAGGTAGAGAGAGTTATAGCTAGCACACAGACTCATGCATGCAACTAGAATATAAGCATTTCTCCACACAAAGTTAGAGTAAAGTCCTACAACCATAGACTCCTTGAAAGTAAGCTTTGAAAAAGGGAAAGTCTAGTTTAGAAAATTATAAAAGCTTGTGGTAGTGCAAAGGAAGATTAAAAAAAAATTGCAATATTACTTGAAAAAAATAAAAGTTAAGATTTTTTGCCAAATCATTCAGGCCTTCATTCAACTCACTCAACTCTACAACCTCATCATCTCATTCACAGTGAAGCTAAACCTCTGAATCTGAGGAAGGTCATTTTCTATAAAGATGTTCCTTTTTTTAAGGACAGTTAAACAAAACACACAATATTTTCATCTAGAGGGACAACTTAATACAAAATACAAATAATAAAAAATGTAAAAACCCGCAGTTATTTTATCCACTTCTCATCTGATAAGGAGTGGGCAGAAGAATATGCTTTTAATGATCTAACCCCTCTCCATTTCCTTTACTCAGGCTCTAAACAAGTAGAAGAGCAACCAGTCAACAGACATAAAAAAAGTTTCGTCTGATCTGATGTTATTGATATGAAAAAAAAGTCATGGATTTTAAAAACTGTTTTGTAGTTATTTGACTCCAACTGTGAATAGTTTAATCTAATTAAAGTGTATCTACAGGGATGCAAAGTTACACTTTTATACAATATTTCTCACTAGCAGCCTAACTATCCTCTTTATGTTGTAAAAAACGAAACCCCTGGCAGAATATAAACAAAGGGGCATTTTTTTCTGAACGCAACTTCCTTTTGTAGTGTGACAATTTGCTAAATTCAGTAACATAAATTAGAATAATCCACTAGACAATTACCTTTGGTGAACATAGTGTAGTTCACATTGCAGTCACTAGTTGGCAGTAACAACCCTCTAATCTGAGGAACGTTTGAAAGGTGCTTCAGTCAATATTAGTGGAAATGTGAGTTTGAAAGAACATGTAGAAGGTTAAATAAAATGATTGAACAAAGTCTCAATGGATTATCTCAATAACTCATGAAATTTCAAATCAAATGTGACTTTTTTAAATGGCACATTTTCAACATCTGTTATATTGTTATATTATTATACCTCATCTTTGTTTTTTCTCCTGTCTGCTCTTGCAACCAAAATCATGTCTTACTTTGTTCTAGCTCTTTATCGGACCTCAATCCTGTGTCTTCTTGATGGTTTCCTTCCCCATCCTGGTTCTCAGCTCCAGCAGCCTCCTGAGGATCCAGTTGGTCTCCATCTGGTTCAGGTTCAAGGTGGTATTTTTCTTCATTAACAGGTGAAACCTCAAAGCTATAAGTATTCCACTTAAGCAAAATATTGTCTTTATCCCGACTAACATGGGCTTCTTCTTCTTCTTCCTCCTTTTTTACTTGAGAAGGTTCAAACTCCTCCTGCTGCTCTTTAAGTAGTGAAAGTTCAAACTCCTCCTGCTCTTCTTTAATCTGCAGGGGCTCTGCTTTCATCTGGTCCAAACAGAAGTTATTCTCTTGTTTGCAGAGCTGCTGGTGAGCTAGAGGCTCCTCCATTTTCAACACACCAGTTCTAGAAAGGTATACAAAAAAACAAAAAAAAACAAAAAAAAAAACGTATTATTGTAGGTCTAATGGTGCATTCGGACCGGGCACGGTGGCTGTAGGAAACGCAAAGAAACAGAGATCTCAGTCCAGAAATGTAGTCACAATTTAATTAGAGATATTGAAATATTGTCTAGTCTATATATAAATGCAGATATCCCTAGTTAATAAAGAATGATTCAAGATATCTGGAATCAAAATGTGGTAAAGCTGATTTTATGATAAAGTCATAAACAATACTTTGATGCTTCCATGGGGGGAGCAGCTGTGAGAGAATAACAACAATACTGAGACAGTATGGGGGCAGGGTAACCAGCAGCAGAACTTGCTCCTACATGCTGGAACTCATGGCGGTGTTTCATACCTTTTCGGTGTGAGCATGGGTTGGTTTGTCGGGTAAAATCCCGCTGAGCATCATTAAGGAGTTAGCTGATCATTGCTTTTAATTTATCCAACGCAAAAGTAAAGACATATATTTCCCCTTGAGGCTAGATGAGTCCATAAATGACTTATTTTCTTAGAATGAAAAAACAAATGTTATGGTTAACGCTGCAGGATTGTTTTCTCTTGTTCAGATACAAAAGTCTGAGAGAAAATCTTAACCCGGAAACGAAATGTCCGTCTTCTTCTTCTGGTGTTAATTGGAGCTTGGCAAAACAAAAATAAAAAGAACGTGAGTCGCACGTTACCGCCACCATCCGGTATGGAGTAGAATTCGAAACACATTTTTGGAAAATTTCTCTTTCCCAAAACCTTAAACACAAATCACCAAACTTAAGCTACACTGTCAAAACCTTTGACTTGTCTTGCTATATCAAACAATTGCTTCAGAACTATGTTATCTTTACCCAAAACCAAACACTGTTTTCAGATATCACACACATCCAGCTAATGCATAAACACTACGCAGCAGTCATTACACACTACAGAGATACATGCAAAACAGTGCACTCAAAGCAGAGCAGGGGAAAAAATGTATTTATTATGAAGTACTTGCACAATCCTGCACACAAATAAAGTCACAAACAAAATATGCAGCAGATCGATAGCAATGTCTTGGAATCATTCTGCCTCAGCATCATGCCTCTGGGCATGGTTAGGCCACAGGACCTCATCAACGTCACAGGCAATCCTCTCCCTTGCTAAACAACGGGGAAAGAATCCTTTAGCATGACGAATCCAACCTTGAATCGATTCCACTCCAATGTTGTCACATGCTGCATCCATTGACTGAAGGAGATTTTCCTGTGCATAAGGTGTTCTGTCATAGACCTTCCACTTCCATGTAGAAAAAAAAAATCTTCAATGGGATTAAGGAAGGGCGAGTATAGTGGGAGGCACACATTTATAAAACATGGGTTATATTCAAACCACTCACGTATTCTAGGACCACGGTGAAAGTTCACATTGTCCCAGATTACCACGTACATGGGATGCTCTGCCTGCTCATCACCCCTCTCTTCACGTCTCAGTAATGCTTCCTGTAGTGCATACAGAAATGTTATAAGATGGGCAGTGTTGTAAGGTCCTAAAGTCACATGGCGGTGAATAACCCCATAGCTGCTGAATGCAGCACATATGGTCACGTTGCCATCACGCTGCCCTGGCAACTCTACAATGGGTCGTTGACCAATAATGTTGCGGCCTCTCCTTCTCCTCTTGGTGAGATTGAAGCCAGCTTCATCCAAGAAGATGCACTCATGAGGCTTCTCCATGGAATCCAGTTGAAACATTCTCTATAGAAATGAAAAAAGGTTCATTTTTGATATTACGTAAATGACATAGCATTCCAGGCTTCATGACTCTGTATACATGTGCTGCATTACATTCAACACAGTAAAGATGTACAGTAACTCAATAGTGCTGTATAATCTCTGGACATTACGTATTACTTACTTGTACATATTGATATCGTAGCTCTTTTACCCTCTCAGAATTTCTCTCAAATGGTACTCTGTAGGCTT